>NC_091286.1:64692581-65002808 GCF_032444005.1 Ranitomeya imitator
TTTAACAATGATAAATGTAAGGTTATACACATGGGAAGAGGGAATCAATATCACCATTACACACTGAACGGGAAACCACTGGGTAAATCTGACAGGGAGAAGGACTTGGGGATCCTAGTTAATGATAAACTTACCTGGAGCAGCCAGTGCCAGGCAGCAGCTGCCAAGGCAAACAGGATCATGGGGTGCATTAAAAGAGGTCTGGATACACATGATGAGAGCATTATACTGCCTCTGTACAAATCCCTAGTTAGACCGCACATGGAGTACTGTGTCCAGTTTTGGGCACCGGTGCTCAGGAAGGATATAATGGAACTAGAGAGAGTACAAAGGAGGGCAACAAAATTAATAAAGGGGATGGGAGAACTACAATACCCAGATAGATTAGCGAAATTAGGATTATTTAGTCTAGAAAAAAGACGACTGAGGGGCGATCTAATAACCATGTATAAGTATATAAGGGGACAATACAAATATCTCGCTGAGGATCTGTTTATACCAAGGAAGGTGACGGGCACAAGGGGGCATTCTTTGCGTCTGGAGGAGAGAAGGTTTTTCCACCAACATAGAAGAGGATTCTTTACTGTTAGGGCAGTGAGAATCTGGAATTGCTTGCCTGAGGAGGTGGTGATGGCGAACTCAGTCGAGGGGTTCAAGAGAGGCCTGGATGTCTTCCTGGAGCAGAACAATATTGTATCATACAATTATTAGGTTCTGTAGAAGGAAGTAGATCTGGGGATTTATTATGATGGAATATAGGCTGAACTGGATGGACAAATGTCTTTTTTCGGCCTTACTAACTATGTTACTATGTTACTATTATCCACTGGCAATGGTGACCTATGAATAATTAGCCCATACAAGTCACAGGTTCCTGCATTGCCCATGTGGTATCACTGGAGTCCTAGGCGCAGAATCCTCTTAGATGGATGTAGCAGACCGGTCTCAGATGTTCTGTGAAGCATCAGGAATCGAGTGAGGGCCGTGAGCTATGAATTCACATCTCTCCACATGACTGTTTTTTGCCATCGTTCTATCATTTCTATGTTCTTAGTGGGAGTTGGACTTTAAAACTTGCTTCCCTGAACATACAACAAAAAGAAATTATATTTTATTTTTATACTGTCTGACTCTTCAGTTTTGTGTTTTTTTTTTTTTTTTGTTTTTTTTTTTTGAGGTCTCTTCTTTTTAAGCAGCGACTCCTAAAGTTTCCATGGCTTTTCTATAAAAGTTTAGGTCATAATTTATATGTCCTCTACAATATTTTTTGCTTTGCATGTATGCAACATACATTCATTCATTGCTGTTTTCATGATGACTCATTATTGCGGGGCTAATGTTCTCCATTGGGGGGGGGACTTCCCTTTTGTTTTGGGCATGAAGGGGCTATAAAATAGTTTTATGGAAAATTTCTGTTGGTAGATATTTATATTGGCGTTGTGTAATGGGCTCATTATTACGCCTAAATGAAATGAATTTTTTTAGTATAAAGCACCAGCGCTAAATTTTCAAGAAATTTATATTGTCATTCATTATTCATGCAATCAATAATTTTGGCAATTTTTATTCAACATCAACCGGTGTGTACCTTCAGCGAGAAGGTCCAGGCCACGGTATTAGCCCATGACTAAGGCCCCCGTCACACATAGCGAGATCGCTGCTGAGTCACAAGTTTTGTGACGCAACAGCGATCTCAGTAGTGATCTCGCTATGTGTGACACGTAGCAGCGACCAGGCCCCTGCTGTGAGATCGCTGGTCGTGTCGGAATGGCCTGGACCTTTTTTTGATCGTTGAGGTCCCGCTGGGTAGCACACATCGCTGTGTTTGACACCTTACCAACGACCTCGCTGACAGGACGTCCCATTGAATCGTCATGAAATAGCATCGTTGTACAGGTCGCTACAGGTCGCCGCATCGCTGCTGCGTCGTTGGGGAGATCGCACTGTGTGACATCTCACCAGCGACCACATAGCGACGCAGCAACGATCCCTGACAGGTCGTATCGTTGTCGGGATCGCTTAAGTGTCGCTATGTGTGACGGGGTTTTAACGGCCCATCTAAAGGTTAGGTGATAACTTTCCAATTGGTGTGTCCCACCTCTGTGACCTGCACTGATTCGCAGAACAGGGAACTAGTATCCAAGTTACAAATTGCCATTGCAGTTTGGACGCTCAATCCCCCTCTCCATTAATTCTTATGGGGGCTGCCAGAATAAGTCTAGCTCAGTGCTAGGCAGCCCCACAGGGAATTAATGGCGCTCAGGTTGCACAGAGACACCGCTGATCTATTCTAACAGGGATAAGGGTTCCCTGTTCTACCAGTCTGTACAGATCCCAGTGTTTGCACCCCATTGATGAACAAGAAGATAACTTCTTTTTCACCAGACAACCGGATTAAAGGGAACCTGTCACCCCCGTTTTTTGAGATTGAGCTATAAATACTGTTAAATAGGGCCTGCGCTGTGCGTTACTATAGTGTATGTAGTGTACCCCGATTCCCCATGTATGCTGAGAAATACATTACCAAAGTCGCCGTTTTCGCCTGTCAATCAGGCTGGTCTGGTCAGGTGGGCGTGGTCAGGCTGGTCTGGTCAGTTTGCATCTCGGCTTTGGGAAAATGGCCGCCGCGATCTCTAATGCGCACGCGCGGCATCCCGCGGCCATTTTCCTGAAGCCCCGTGCAGCAGAGCACTCCATCTGCGCACGCGCGGCCCCAGGAAGATGGCCGCCCCCACCGATGCAAGGGATTACAGCGCAGATCGCGCGCTGTGTCTTCACGTGGGCGCAGGGAAGTCGGAACTCTGGACATGCGCACACCACTACGCCACCAACGGAAAGCTGGGGAAGAAAAGAGCGCTGTGAACACGCCCACCTGACCAGACCAGCCTGATTGACAGGCGAAAACGGCGACTTTGGTAATGTATTTCTCAGCATACATGGGGAATCAGGGTACACTACATACACTATAGTAACACACAGCGCAGGCCCTATTTAACAATATTTATAGCTCAATCTCAAAAAACGGGGTGACAGGTTCCCTTTAACCAGTATACCACCACCTTTTACTGGCTACTGGTTTTATGCCCACCATATTAATACATGTCTAAATTGATTGTCAGGTTAAAGAGATGGGAAGTAGTGGTTTCCTGATCATCACAATTGTGTGTAATCCAAGATACATAAGTGTTAGTAACAGTTCAGTCATTCATTTAATGGGAGCTGGCATTATTACTGAATTTTTTGCCACCAAAAATCTGGGCCAGCCGTCCTTTTAGTCCTGTTAGTACAAGTGTAATGTGTATGTGCACATACACTATAGCCATTAGCAGACAAATATAACCTAGAATAAAAACCGTACATAGAAACCCTACAGTAGGTAAATGAATGGCACCATGTATAAAAAAAAAAAAAAAAAAAGTGGGTCGTTAACATTTTAAATAATATATAATAAATTAAATAACACATTTTAACTACCGAAAGTACCCTGGGTTTTTTTTTTTTTTACGTGTTACTATTCATTTACTTATTATTATTATTCATTTATTCATTTACCACATTGAATTGCAAATCAATGTTAAAAATCCAACTATGTGTAGATTTTCAAGAGATTCCATAGTGGATTTCCAGAAAAAAAAAAAAGAAATGTGCCATGTAAAAATGTGTTCATGTTATGTGCAATACTGTAAGATGGCAGTTTCGGTGTATATATATATATTCTTCTCCTTGAATAGTTTTCTAATGTTTCTACGAAAATAAATAACGTTTGGGTACAGAACTAGTAGTATATCCTTTTCTAGCAACCAATGGGCCCAGCAATTGCTGCAGTTTTTAGGTTATTCCCTTCAGTAATCTGATACAATGCCCAATAGATAACAGGGTGCATCCACTTTCTCTAAAATCTCTTTCCATTATTGATATGTTTCTGCAGCATTCTGTGAATTTCTACCTACCGGCTGCAATCTTTTAAGCTTAGATTGACCTGGTGAATGGTAATGACGCTATGAGAACAGAATGAGAAAGGCCGAGCAGTCTGTTTCTAGAATGGAATATTATATTGAGCAGCTATTAGCATCGCTGTTTAGAAAAGCAATTTCCAAATTGCTTTTGAATGCAGTAGGAGCAGATTTCATGCAGAGCTACTTGAAGCGTAAAGACAGTTTAAAACTTTTTTTTTTTTTCCCCCTCATATCATGAAGAATGTTGACAAGATAGACCGTTCATTCCAATTTAGTGTATTATTGCCACATCTGCAGTGAATAGGGAGGTTTTTCCATTGCTGACATTCCCTGACCATTGGGCTCATTATTCTAAAGACTCATTTGCTGGATTAGAAATTGGTTATTGCCTGAAATGGTGAATGAATGCCAGAATTCCATATTTTTATAAAACTCCAAATGTTTATTACGCTCATTTTGAATAACGACAGTCACACACTGATACATTTGTTCTGGCAGAAATTGAAAAAAACAAAAACAAAACCTGCACTCTTACATTTCTGCAGAATTCTATTATGTAAGTTACTTACTTTACAAAAGCTGTAGACTGAAAATGTAAAAAAAAAAAAATTAGGCAGAGTGGAGAAACCTAGTGGATAAAGTATTTAGTGGTGGCAAGACAACATATTTATCAAATAACGTAGTTTTCAGCTTTTACCATTCAGAATTGAGACAAGTACAGATTTTGTTTTAAAGTATGATTTTTAAAAAGGTGGTTGTTTGATAACCATATAATAATCTTTATTTTTTATTTATTTATTTTTTTTATATAGCGCTAACATATTCCGCAGTGCTTTACAGTTTTGCACACATTATCATCACTGTCCCGATAGGGCTCACAATCTAGAATCCCTATCAGTATGTTTTTGGAATGTGGGAGGAAACCGGAGTGCCCGGAGGAAACCCACGCAAACACGGAGAGAACATACAAACTCTTTGCAGATATTGTCCTGGGTGGGATTAGAACCCAGGACCCCAGCGCTGCAAGGCTGCTGTGCTAACCACTGCGCCACCGTGCTGCCCGTGGAACCATATGGAATAGCTCAAAATGGCATAAAATCGTGAAGGAAGTGATAGTCTCAGACCTCGCCCATCCTTTCCATTATGAAAATTTCCAGTCGCCGATTGGCCTTAGGGTATGTGCGTACGATCAGGAATTGGCAGCACTTTGGACGCAGCACATGTCCCCTGCATCCTAAGCGCTACCGTCTATTCAACGTAGGTGAATTCCGCATATGTTCATTGAACCTTGAGGATTCACCGCATCCAATACATTGGACGAGTCGAATTTATCTTGCGGAGGCTCGCGTCTCCTCAAGATAAATAGACATGCTGCCGACTGGAAAGACACGCCTCATGTCCGTCTCCACAGGTGATCAGCAGACGTCTGTGCACACCTAGTGGGCATGGGATTTTTTGAAATGTTGTAACATCTGGACGCTGCGCAAGTACACAGCGTCCAAACCACAGCGCTTACTGATCGTGTGCACATACCCTTAATGTTTTTGTCTGTCTTGACACATGGAAAAGGACTCCAATCACTGGCTGTAGCAAGGACCCACCCCCTTGTGTTGATGATCATCAATTTAACAGGAAATAGCGAATATCCAGAGATTGGTGTGATGTGTACTTCTTATTTTTATTATCTTACAGAACTTTTTGCAGAACAATTCGGAAACTTCCTTTAAAGGGGTTGTCCAGTACGAGGACAACCCCCTTCTCAATCTGAATGTTTGCCCTCTTTATTTTAACAGAGACAAACATATATAAGTATTTTTATTTTAAAGAGTGAGACTAGGCTGTATTATTAGTGGACAACCCCTTTAAAAACATCACTTTTTTTTTATTGTAGTACTGGAATGGTGACACTAATGTAAGATCCCTGCACCAAGCATCATACTAGCGACTGTCTTATTTATTTATTTTTTTTAAGCTGTGCCTTGCCGGTCTTCAGTTTGTGAGCTACCTGATCGCTCCAGTGTTTCCTGAAGTCTTGAAGAGGCACTCAAAGACTTACATTTAGAGCTTGTGACTATTACTTCTGACTTCTGGTCAGTCAGGAGTTCTGGTCACAAGGTGACTGATCGGGACCGGAGTGGCGCTGATAATGGGTGAAGGCAGCAGTTGCTAAATAGAATACTAGGGTCAGTAAAATGACATTAATGGCACCACTACAGCAGTAAAGTGATAAATTGCTGGAGTGATGCTTCAAAGCATATTCTGTTTGCTCCTATCTTTCCAAAGATCTTATAAAATAGTTCCCTTTGTTTTGTAACACAGTAAATCAGTAGTCTTGGTATAAATTGGATAAGAAGTTAATTTCAGAACTGTTTCACCTTTTATGTTGCCTATAATCTGCACAGATCTATTGAAAAATAACCTATTTTCGGTTGGAAATAAAAAGAACTCAGATTGGGCTTGCATCGATATCCAAACTAATACTGTGTTGAAAAGCCCTTTAGTTCTTCGCTTTCACTGGGCCTTTACAAAATGCTGGTAATTTTATGGTGAAGCTATTTTTTTGTTGATTTGGAGGTATGCTCAGAGTTGTCTTGCTGAAAAGTTAAAATTCATCCTCAACTTTTTTTAGCTGAGTCCTGAAGGTTATGTTGCAAAATTTACTAATATTTTCAACTGTTGAGAATTTCCCCCACCTTGACTAAAACCCTCTTTCCTGCTTCCAAAATTCAGCTCCAAAGAATAATGCCTCTGCCATTCTTCACTGCAGGTATGGTGTTCTTTTCGTGATGTGCATTGTTGGCTAAAAAACTTTTTTCCCACCTTGTTTTGGCACACTTGGTGTAGGTTTGGCAAAACGTAGCGTTGCTTGAATTCTTTTCTTTGTAAGAAAAGGCTACGGTCTTGCCACCCTACCACACAATCAAGACATGAAGATTTCCGGAGATTATCACACACAGTACAGAACCAGTACTTGCCAGAAATTCCTGCAGCTCCTTAAATGTTGCTGTAAACCTTTTGGCAGCATTCTGGACTAAATATTTTTGTTTTATTAACTTTTGAGAGACATTCAGTTTTAGGTTATATCGCTCTTCTGCCAAATTGATACCACTACTTGATGATGTCTTCAGTGTTTCATGGTATATATAATGACTTGTTGTTGTGTTTTTGTTTTTTTTTTTGTTTATTTTTTGTAACCTTCCTTCGTACTGATAATTTGATCAATGAGATCCCTTTGCTGTGTTGTAAGCTGTTTACGGACCACGACTTTTGCTGTAAAATGCAAATTAAAAAAATGTCAGGAATATCCTAGAACAGCTAAATATTTATTTACAGAATCACTGTAAATGATAGCTGCTGACTAATATTTTTAATGAGTTTAATGAGATTGGCTAATTCTGAACACCACTACATCCCCAATTATGAGGGTCACTTATTTATTTTTTTTTTACCTCAAAGTGGTTTGTTTTGTTTCTCAATTGATTCATACAGATTATGGGTGGCATTAAAGTTGGAAAAAATCTGAAATGATTCTTCTTGGTGTGATTTTAATTTTTTCTTTTGTATAACAAAAACCTGACATTTTAATGGGGGTATCTAGACTTTTTAGATTCACTCTACGTACCCCTCTGTCATCTTCTAGTTTCTGCTGATAAGACCGTCTTTGGGCTCATGTAGACATCTGTGCAAATTGGTCCGCGATGAGTGAACTGGCTTCTGCTCGGTAGAGCCGTAGCCAGTACGTGCATTGTGGTCAGAGTTTGGACCAATTTGCACAGACATGTGCATGAGCCTTTAGACTGTAAAGAACATAATCAAATTGATAATGAAAATGGGTGTAACCAGTTATCAAGTTCTACTACTGCTACACGTTGACTTTGGTCGTACTGTTTGCTTGCAGCATTTCATCTAATGATGGTCTGTGTGATCACATTGTGTAATGGGACATAATGTGACAACGCTTATCCCAAAATTTTCAGCTTGTCGACTTTTTGGCTGTAAGTTGCTTATCAGTTTGTGATCATAGCTCCCCATATAATGTGTGTAACTGTAACTTGTTTGAGACGTGACTTCGATTTGATTTTGTTCACAGCCAAGTCGCATCTCTAAAATGTACATGTGACTGCATGCAGCTGATGAATTGCCCAATTTTTGGTGGTATAATATTATGATGGGTAAACATATTTTTAGGTTAGTAATGTTGTGGTAATGCATCCATTTTTGGCTAATGAAACCGAAGTACAAAATTTTATTTGTAAAGATTTTGCACCATTTGGCTTCTGCAGCCTCTATCACAGTACATATCTGTCTGCATAATGTGTTAAAGGGGTTGTCAAGGCTTGGAGCACAAGTCTGCAGTCACTCTGCGTGAATGCAGACTTGTGAATCTTCACAAAATTTTCTTTGGTCAGTGCCGGGACTAGGCGATCATCTGACCGTAAGTACATTCTGACTACACTTGTCTTGCTCAGTACACTTGTATTGAGCCAGATAGACACAACCGTGATACCCAATGGTATTATATAAAATCACCCGATTTTTTTTTTTTTTTTTTTGTAAAGATATTTTTTATATAACATAAAAATTAGATACCATAGAACCACCGTAAGTGCAGAAATTTCAGCGGAGACCACTTAAAAGGAAAAAGTAATCCGTGCTCCAAACATGAAATGAACTGCAACCACCAAAACAAGGAATGTGTAATAAAAATTGTGTGTGTGTGTGTATATATATATATATATATATATATAGTAAAAAATCGTCATATGTTCATAAGGAGCGTATAAGCCAAAGAGTATGTGAGTATATGTGTGTATATGTACGTGTATAAGTGTATGTATGTGTAAATACGTGTGTGTGTGTATATATATATTTTGCACACATAATACTTACACATGTATATATTAGCAAATAGTGAAAGATAAGTGAAAAATAAAGTGATATTTAGCCAAAAAAGATGCTATGGATAGAATATGGCACCCTATAAGAGGTGCATGTGCATGCTGGTTAACAACATACTATATAATGTGCATTATATTAAAGTGCCATGTGCTTGTGCTCAAAAAGTCACCAAATAATAAATTAGGAGAATATACCTTTAATGCCGCCAAGGTCTTGATACTGCGCACCCCAACGCGCGATTCGGAATGTAAATTTCTTCCCCCTGACGAACGAATTTGTTCTGAAACGCGCGTCGGGTGTGCGGTATCAAGACCTTGGCTATTTACTAATATATACGTGTGTAAGTATTGTGTGCAAATAAATATATAAATAATTTGTCTAAGGGGTACTTCCGTCTGTCTGCAACTTCCGTAACGGAAATCCCGCGTCGCTGATTGGTCTCGCTAGCTGCCTGGTCGCGGCAGCCATGACAATCAGCGACGGCAACAGTCCAATTAGTCCCTCCCTACTCCCCTGCAGTCAGTGCCCGGCGCCCGCATACTCCCCTCCAGTCAAGCTCACACAGGGTTAATGCCAGCAGTAACAGACCGCGTTATGCCGCGAGTAACGCACTCCGTTAACGCAGCTATTAACCCTGTGTGACCAACTTTTTACTATTGATGCTGCGCATGCAGCATCAATAGTAAAAACTAAAAAGATCTAATGTTACAAATAATAATAGTAAAAAAAAAAGGTTATTCTCACCCTCCGACGTCGCGTGCTGTCCTCAGCAGTGCAAGCGGCAGGTTCCGAGGATGCTATGCGAGAAGGACCTGCCGTGACGTCACGGTCATGTGGCCGTGACGTCATCACAGGTCCTGCGCTCATATCAACCCTGGGACCAGAAGCTGCCGCGTGCACCGCACACAGGCGCCAGGACTTCAAGGGGCCTTCGGAAGGTGAGTATGTTTATTTTTTATTTTAAGTCTTTTTTAAGTGCAATATACTACGTGGCTCTACAATACACTATGTGTCTGTTATATACTACGTGGCTGTGCAGTATACTACGTGGCTCTACAATATACTACGTGACTATGTTATTGTCGGGATCACACTCAGTCGGAGCAGCCTTTGGAAGTGGGGAATCACCAGAAATAATACACAAGACACGTCTTGTATAGTGTATCACTGGGAAGTCTCTGAAGCACGCCTGCCTTCAAGGTGCTATCCCTTCTTTATATAGTTGTTTCAGTAGGTTTAGTGGTTATACAAGTTTTGCATGTTTAAACAAAGAGACAAAACAGGAAAGAAAGAAAAGAAAAGAAAACAGTTTCGTGGGCGGCAGTTTCACAACAAACAGTACAAAGGCAATTCCACAGACAAGAAAAACAGGATTTCATACTCTAGCTAAAATGTCCTTGAATGGACAGGTCAATATTTATCACAAATTCTTTTTTTTATTTTTGTTCATTGAGGTAATCATTTTTGTTCTGCTCTTCACAATCCCCCCTTTGACATATTCCATTCAAAACCTTGTCGATCATTTTAGTCATTCTTTTTGTGATATTACAAAAAAAAACTTTATATTCTCGCATCCATTACACAAAATTTATTTGTGCATACCGAGATACCCTTGAGTACAACCTTGAATAATACATATATAATTACAATAACCATAACTGTATGTATTAGGCTTTGCATAATCCCGGTAACCCACCCACCGATCCCTCTGAACCAATTGGCCGGGTTAAGAAAAGAAAAGGTATCTGACCACCAGCTATCCTTATTTTGGTCATTGTCTTTGTCATACTGATCCCTGAGTCGTTGTACGTCTTTTAATTTAAATCTCATACTCATAGTACTATTCGGGTCTATATAATGACAGCAGGTGGGTCCGATGATTTGACACATACCCCCTTGTGAGGCAGTTAGGTAATCCAATACCAGGGTATGTTGGTTAGTGACTATTATAAGCTGATTCTGTACAGCTATACTAGTATTTAATATGTCCAATATATCCCAAATCTGATCATCTAGATAATCCGTGGCTCTAACTAA
The DNA here is from genome assembly GCF_032444005.1 of Ranitomeya imitator. NCBI lineage: Eukaryota > Metazoa > Chordata > Amphibia > Anura > Dendrobatidae > Ranitomeya > Ranitomeya imitator. The sequence continues at coordinate 64,703,474 of NC_091286.1, forward strand.
TTTATCCCACATTTGTGTTAACATAGGATAAATAAAAATGGTACTAGCAATTTTGTTGGGAATTCCCATTTGTACTATATGCGGCCTCCCCGAGGGACGTGGTGAGTTATCTGCAGCTCTTTTATACAGTGTGTGCTTGGGCACGGCTTGCATATTCACTTGTTTATTTGAAATTATGAAAGTAGCCGGGGTTAGGCGTCCTAATGCACTTTATACCTACGGGAAGCCATTTATATGCTCCTTCTCCGCATATCCAAAATGTACCCTCAGGCAGATCCCACAAAGCTGAGTGCTGCAATACCAATCTGTGAGCCAAATCCACAAAACTAGATACATTCTGAAGCATACACCAAGAGGGTTTTTGTCCCAAGGGGCTACAGTACCCGGCTGCGGGATTCCCACATACATGCATTCCGTTGACATACTCATTGGATTCATTACAAACCAGGTTCCCCAGCTTACTTGTACAACTGTTTGCATCACCTTGGGGGAACAACTCAGAATGTTCCCATTTTCTATTATGTATGTATCTTTCCAATACTGTAGGTTTGAAAGCATCAGAGGAAGGGGTGGTTGTACTGAAACTGAGCTGTAGATTTTCAGTGGGGACCTGTCCTAAATCAGTTAATCCAGTCTTATTCCTAGGTACCCATTTTCCTCCCTTGAATGCTAAATATTGTAAGTTGTCTATTTTTCCTGTAAGATTGCCCTGCCACCAAGGAAATTCTACCCATCCCACAATTGGTATGGCGATTGTAGTATTCCATAGTCTAGTATTGCCAGGTTGGTTGCTGGCCAGGTTGTCTGAACAATTAGGCCAAGCGAATATTTCTTCAGCTGACACGGGAACTGCTAGAAAAGGTATACTTGTGGCTGATACTGGTGAATGGGTACAGATCCAACAATCTGTCAGGGTTTGTGTATTGTTTAACAAGTCATGCACTAATTTTCTATGATGTTGTACGAATCTATTGTTCAAAGGGGCTAGAGAATTCAGTCTTTCCCATGCCTCCGTTGAGGTTAACATTATTAACATCAATATCATGAGTCTTATACTGCTTTTTTGCAATGGCTTGCATGTATCCATGATGCCTTTCCTTCAAGCTTGACTGCTGTTGGAGTTGTTAACAGGACTTGGAAAGGTCCGTCAAATCTCGGTTCCAGAGTCTTTCTGGTGTGTCTTTTCACGTAGACTTGATCACCAGGTTCCAACTTGTGGCCTCCTTCGAGATTTTCTGGATCTGGAAGGGAAGCAAAAACTTGCGAATGCACTTTAGTTAAACGTTTTTGTAATTCTTGTACATAAGCAGTTAAAGTCTCAGTATTCAACATCAGTTGTTGTGGAAAATAACAACCCAAATTTGCTGCTCTACCAAAAAGAATCTCATGTGGTGACAGCTTAGCCTTCCCCCTTGGGGTGTTTCGGATGGAATACAGGGCAAGTGGTAGACACTCGGTCCAAGGCTTTCCTGTTTCTGCCATGGCCTTCTGGATTTTTAATTTTATTGTCCCATTTAATCTTTCCACTTTACCTGAACTCTGTGGATGATATGGAGTGTGAAACTGGTTTTCTACTCCCAACATTTTCATAACATTCTGGAATATTTCCCCAGTAAAATGGGTACCCCTATCTGACTCGATCACCTCAGGCATGCCGTAACGGGGTATCAGTTCATGTGCTATTTTAATGGCAGTAGTTTTTGCTGAGGCTTTACGAACTGGATAAGCCTCTGGCCACCCTGAGAACATGTCCACACACACAAGCACATATTCGTATCCATTGTACCTAGGAAGTTGGATGTAGTCGATCTGGAGTCTTTGAAAGGGATACAGTGGTCTTACATGATGCTTGGTTGGGGTTTTAATGGCCTGACCTGGATTGTGTGCCAGGCATATAGCGCATGCAGCACACATGTTCCGAGCAAAATTACCAAAGCCTGGAGCCAACCACCTTTCTTTTACCTTGAGCGTCATACCATTTGCCGACACATGCGTGGGTAGGTGGAGGTCACTTGCCACTGCGGGGTACCAGGCTCTGGGTAAACACAACAAAGTTCCTTTTTTCCATAATCCTTGCTGATCTTCTGCCCCTTTTTTCTGCCACTGCCCTCGTTCTTTTCCTCGTTCTCGTGCTGTTTCTGAGCTTCCTTCAATCTTTCCTCATCATCTTCAGACCTATCTAGTGTGTGGGCATGATGTAAGGGTTTACGTGCTGCCTGTTTTGCTGCCTTATCGGCTTTATCGTTACCCCTGGCTTGCTCGGTGTCGAGTCTCACATGTGCAGCTACCTTTATCACCGCTATTTCTTTAGTTTCTTGTGCTGCCTCCAGAATCTGTCTAATGAGGGAGGCATGTTTAACAGGTTGGCCTGAAGCAGTCATATAACCTCTGGCTCTCCATATTACGCCAAAATCGAAAATAATGCCATGTGCATATCTAGAATCAGTGTATATGTTTGCTGTCTGATCTTTGGCTATTTTTAGAGCTTCAACTAATGCCGCAAGTTCTGCTTCTTGTGCAGACTGATTAGCAGGGAGAGGTTCTGCTTTCAGCACTTCATGCTGAGTTACTACCGCATAACCTGTATGAAATTGTCCATTCATATCTGCATATCTACTGCCATCTATGAAAAGTTCAAATGTAGCATTACAGAGTGGCTTGTCACGTACATTACATAAGCCCTGAGTCTCTTGTTCCATTAATTGTACACAATCATGCATTGACTTTGATGGGTCAAAGGAGTTGGAGAGTGCAGTTTCAAAGGAGTTGGAGAGTGCAGTTTCCTCAGGTATGGTACCCCCCTCAGACTCTAAAGGGAGCAAAGACGCGAGATTAAGAGTCTGAATCCTGGCAAAGGAAATGTTGGGCGGCAGTAGTAGGGAACATTGGAGACGGAGGTGTCTGGCCATTGAAATATGTTTAGGTTGGACCTGGTTAAGAATGCCATGTACATCATGAGTGGTCTGAACTAGAAGTGGGTGATCAAGAACAATCTCAGAAGCTTTATCTAATAACAGTGAAATTGCGGCTACTACTCTTACACGAGAAGGTGCGGCTCTAGCTACAGGGTCCAGATGAGCTGATATGTATGCCACAGGTCTCTGTTTGTTTCCATGTTTTTGTGTGAGCACCCCTGTAGCATGTGAGGATATCTCAGCTGCCATCAATTGAAAAGGTTTAGTGTAGTCTGGGAGTCCCAAAGCCGGAGCTGATACCAGTGCTGTTTTCAAAGAGGAAAATGACTGTTTAGCCTCTTCACTGAGTGAATATGGTGTGTTGGCAATACAGTCATATAAAGGCTGCATGAGTTGACTTGCATGTATGATCCACTGTCTACAGTGTGAAACAATACCTAGGAAAGCATGCAGCTGTTTGTGATTCCTGGGTTCAAGCATGTTACGTATGGCTTCCGTACGTTGAGGTGTGAGGTGTCTGATGCCCTGTGATAATAATAATAATAATAATAATAATTTTATTTATATAGCGCCAACATATTCCGCAGCGCTTTACAAATTATAGAGGGGACTTGTACAGACAATAAACATTACAGCATAACAGAAATACAGTTCAAAACAGATACCAGGAGGAATGAGGGCCCTGCTCGCAAGCTTACAAACTATGGGGAAAAGGGGAGACACGAGAGGTGGATGGTAACAATTGCTTTAGTTATTCGGACCAGCCATAGTGTAAGGCTCAGGTGTTCATGTAAAGCTGCATGAACCAGTTACCTGCCTAAGTATGTAGCAGTACAGACACAGAGGGTTAATACTGCATAAAGTGTATGAGAACATGATGCGAGGAACCTTTTTTTTTTTTTTTTTTTTTTTTTTTTTTATTATAAATAGGCCACACAGGGATCGTTAGGTTAATGCATTGAGGCGGTAGGCCAGTCTGAACAAATGAGTTTTTAGGGCACGCTTAAAACTGTGGGGATTAATCGTATTAACCTAGGTAGTGCATTCCACAGAATCGGCGCAGCACGTGTAAAGTCTTGGAGACGGGAGTGGGAGGTTCTGATTATTGAGGATGCTAACCTGAGGTCATTAGCGGAGCGGAGGGCACGGGTAGGGTGGTAGACTGATACCAGGGAGGAGATGTAGGGTGGTGCTGAGCCATGGAGTGCATTGTGGATGAGGGTAGTAGTTTTGTACTGGATTCTGGAGTGGATGGGTAGCCAGTGTAATGACTGGCACAGGGTAGAGGCATCGGTGTAACGGTTGGTGAGGAATATGATCCTGGCTGCAGCATTCAGGACAGATTGGAGCGGGGAGAGTTTTGCAAGAGGGAGACCGATTAGTAGAGAGTTACAATAGTCCAGACGAGAATGAATAAGTGAAACAGTCAGAGTTTTTGCAGAGTCGAAATTAAGAAAAGGGCGAATTCTAGAAATGTTTTTGAGATGCAGGTAAGAAGAGCGAGCCAGTGATCGGATGTAGGGGGTGAATGAAAGGTCAGAATCAAGGATGACCCCAAGGCAGCGGGCATGTTGCTTTGGAGTAATGGTGGAACCGCACACGGAGATGGCAATGTCAGGCAAAGGTAGGTTAGTAGAGGGAGAGAACACGAGGAGTTCAGTTTTTGACAGGTTTAGTTTCAGATAGAGGGAGGACATGATGTTAGAGACAGCGGTAAGACAATCACTGGTGTTTTCTAAAAAGGTCGGTGTGATATCGGGAGCAGAAGTGTATAATTGGGTGTCGTCAGCATAGAGATGGTACTGGAAACCAAATCTACTGATTGTTTGTCCAATAGGGGCAGTATACAACGAGAAGAGTAGGGGGCCTAGGACTGATCCTTGAGGAACCCCAACAGTAAGGGGAAGGTGAGAGGAGGAGGAACCAGCAAAACATACAGTGAAGGATCGGTCAGAGAGATAGGAGGAGAACCAGGAGAGAACGGTGTCCTTGAGGCCGATGGAGCGGAGCATAGTGAGGAGGAGCTGATGATCCACAGTGTCAAATGCTGCAGAGAGATCCAAGAGAATTAGCATGGAGTAGTGACCATTAGATTTAGCTGTTAGTAGGTCATTAGAGACTATAATGAGGGCAGTGATATGCAGTGACCTAAAAACACGACTGTTTGTTGACAAGCCTGGAGTTTCTGTCTATTTACTTTACAGCCTTCTTGCGCTAGGAAAATTAAGAAATTAACAGTTGAGGTAACTGCCGTCTGTTCATCAGGGCAACAAATAAGTAAGTCATCTACATACTGTAGAATGACTACTCCTGGTTCTGGGATGAAATTTTTTAGCACGGTCTGCATTGCTTCAGAGTACAAAGTTGGTGAGTGTACCATACCTTGTGGCAATCTTGTCCATGCTAATTGTTTACCCTTGAATGTAAAGGCAAACAAATGCCAACAGTTCTTATGTAGTGGCACAGAAAAAAAATGCGTTTGATAAGTCAATTACCGTAAAATATGCAGCAGTGCTGGGAATTTGAGACAGTAAGGTATGAGGATTCGGTACCACAGGGGTGACCGGTGCCAAAACCTTATTGATTTCCCGTAAGTCGTGCACCATGCGATATTTCACCATAGTTTCTTTGGAGGACACTTTCTTTTTAACAGGATATAAGGGTGTATTGGCGGGTGACCTGATTTTTACCAAAACACCTTGTAACACATAATCCTGAATTTGTTGAGAAATCGCCTGTTCTTGCTGGGCGCTGATGGGGTATTGCCTAAGCTGAGGTAATATGGTTCCCGGGGCAGTTTCTAACAGTATAGGAGCTACTGATAAAAATCCTACATCAGTGTCTCCTTTTGCCCATAGGCTGTCAGGAACCCGAGACAAGTCAATTTTTGCTTGTTGAGTGTAAATTTCGGGAAAATCCTCCATTGCCTGTATTCTAACATATGGTTCCAGAGTTTCTGCATCTTCAGGGATGGTCAGCATAACTGTGCCATCTTCTCTAAAATGGATGTTTGCATGCATTTTACTTAAGACATCAGTACCCAACAAGCAGGTAGGTGCACCTTTAGCAAATAAAAATTTGGATACAAAAGTTTTAGGGCCAAAGCTCACATTTAAAGGTTTTGTAAAGGGCAACGCCTGAATTTTACCATCATACCCTTCTGCATATGTAACCTTTGAGGATATATTGTCAGGATATGGTAAAAAGTCCTGATTTAAAATGGAGGATGTTGCTCCCGTATCTATCAGAAAAGGTACATTTTTACCCTCAACTTCAACTTGTATTATTGGTCTTCTAGAAGGAAGAGAGACCTGCATAACTTTCAGTCATTCTGAGCTGTCTGTTTGATCAGGCACTGGGTTATTTATCCTATTTTTGGGTACAAAGGTTCCTGAATCTATATCTGTTTTTCTCTTCCTACATTCCCTTTGGAAATGTCCTGGCTTCTTACAGTAATGACAAGTAAACTTTTGATTAGCAGAGCCAGTATTAGCCTGTGCAATTCTTACTGGCTTAGAATTTTCTCTTAAGTCCATTTCTATCCCTACAGCTTTCTGTCTAGCCAGGTGTGGGTCTTCCAAGGTTCTCCAATCAGGGGTTGCGGCCTTAAGCTTTTCCTTCACTTTTGGAGACAATCCATCTATAAAGGTTTTTGTAACTAACCTCATCATTCCTGGAGCGGTTAGATCCATGCCTTCATCTCTGAAATTATTTTCTACACTTAGATAATATTCGTCTACTGATTGTCCAGATTTCTGAGCCACCACTCCCGTTGTTCCTCTCTGCCTCTGTCTCTCCCTCATGAAAACCATTAAGTGATCTACAAATTGTGTACCTGATTCTATCGTTTGTAAGGCACCATCTCCTGCTTGGGGCCTATGTACCTGTAGAGTCCAGGAGTCATTTTCATTCTACATAATTCTTCTCCATCTGCCCAAACTCCAGCGTGAGTCTGCATAATTTGCTGTATATATTGTGCAAATCTAACTGGACACTGGGTGGGATCTGGTGCGTTATGCAAGAGAGACATGCCTTCAGCGGGGGACCAAGGGAAATATTGTCGAGTTTGGTGATATCTAGTTCCCATTACTCCGTCAGCACCAGGTTCCCTAAAGGGTCTTGGTACTACCCTAACAGGGGCAAGTACAGCACCATGTCTAGGTGTACCACAGGCTAGGCAATCATTTCTCCAGTCTGGATTTTGTTGTCCACAGTGCGGACATACCCATCCTCCTGGTCCGGCTAAACTTTGAGGTGGTGTTTGGAGAAAAGATGGGGCATGTGGGTTAAGGTATGGGGGTGGGGTATTTTTAGATTCCACATTTTGTTTTTCTCCACAGCCTGTGGGTCTAATACACCACTTTTTACTCTGTTGATGATATGTCCATCCCTCATTTTCTGCTACCCTAGAGACATCAATCAATGCTTGGATCTGATCTATCCATTTCTTGTCTCTGATTATGCCTTTTTTCCTTTCCTGAATTCCTTCCCATAGTTTTCTACTAAAAGCTTTTGCCCTAGTAACTCCAAACTTACTAAAAATCTTTTTCAGCCCCTTAGTGGCATCTTCACCACTTCTCTCCTTTATGATAGTATAGATATCTAATTCTTCTGGTTCCGACTTTGTTTGCTTATTCCCCATTTTCTTATCCTGAGCTTTATTGCCCTAGGTGGCGTTTGGGTATGAGAATACCTCGTTACCTTCTTCGTAAGGAGCTAGGATGTTTAAACTGTGTTGCTGTAAGAAAATCCTGATTCCTACACCTATAGCAAACAACACAAATGCAACCAGACAGAAAAAGAAAAAGAACATACAACGTATCTTGTCCCAGGCTAATTTATCTGTCCTGGGCTTATACTATCACATACAACGTATTCTTGTCCCAGGCTAATTTATCTGTCCTGGGCTCATACTATCATACACTTATCCGTCACCAGGTTTTTGTCAAAGACAGGATCAGAGATTGAACATAGGCGCGGAGGTCTCCCCGAAAGGACGCAACCACGTTGCCCAGTGGGACAGTCACTTCTTCTGTTTCAACCCCCTGGGCGGCTTATAGGGCTATTCCCAACTTCCACACACCTTCTATTCACATTCACTCTCATTCAATGCCGTACTCCGTGAGGTGATCAATTCCTAAATAGTTCAAGAACCCGAGCTATAGGTATCCTCCTCTACTAGAACTACCCGCTAAAGAACACGACACAGAAAATCTTACGGACAGTGCAGGGCAGATATAAGAGATCTAGCAGTGTCTATTACCTGGCCAGGTTTTTGTTCATCTGCCGTCCATTATCCCAGATTCTCTTTTCGTTCGTATTCTGCCGGTGTTCTTGAAGGAATACACAGACCTCGGGTCCCTGTTCGGGCGCCAGGAAATGTCGGGATCACACTCAGTCGGAGCAGCCTTTGGAAGTGGGGAATCACCAGAAATAATACACAAGACACGTCTTGTATAGTGTATCACTGGGAAGTCTCTGAAGCACGCCTGCCTTCAAGGTGCTATCCCTTCTTTATATAGTTGTTTCAGTAGGTTTAGTGGTTATACAAGTTTTGCATGTTTAAACAAAGAGACAAAACAGGAAAGAAAGAAAAGAAAAGAAAACAGTTTCGTGGGCGGCAGTTTCACAACAAACAGTACAAAGGCAATTCCACAGACAAGAAAAACAGGATTTCATACTATAGCTAAAATGTCCTTGAATGGACAGGTCAATATTTATCACAAATTCTTTTTTTTTATTTTTGTTCATTGAGGTAATCATTTTTGTTCTGCTCTTCACAGTTATATACTACATGGCTCTGCTATATACTACGTGGCTGACCAATATACTACATACCTGTACAATACACTACGTGGCTATGTTATATACTACGTGGCTGTGTTATATACTACATAGCTCTGCTGTATACTATGTATGCCCTGTTATATACTATGTAGCCCTGTTATATACTACATCACTGTGCAATATAGTACGTAGCCTGTGCTATATACTACCTACATATTCTAGAATACCCGATACGTTAGAATCGGGCCACCATCTAGTGTGTGTGTGTGTGTGCCTTAGCTCTTCCCCTGTTCAGCGGTCACGTGGGACCGCTCATTAAAGTAATGAATATGGACTCCACTCCCATAGGGGTGGAGCCACATATTCATTTCTCTAATGAGCGGTAACGGTGACCGCTGATAGAGGAAGAGGCTGCGGCACCGAAGACCAGCTGTCCGGGGGAAGGAGCGGGACGCCGGGAGCAGGTAAGTATTACTTATTCACATGTCCCCGTTCCACACGCCGGGCGCCGTTCCGTCTTCCCGTCCTCTTGCTCTGACTTCAGGTCAGAGGGCGCAATGACGCGTATAGTGTGCACGCCGCCCTCTGCCTGAACAGTCAGTGCGGAGAGATGCCGGGACGGGACGCTGAGGAGCTGCAAGCAAGAGAGGTGAGTATGGCATTTTTTTTTTTTTTATTGCAGCAGCAACAATGGCACAGCTTTTTATGGTACATCTATGGGGCAAAAATGAATGGTGCAGAGCACTATATGGCACAGCTATGGGGCAATAATGAACGGTGCAGAGCACTATATGGCACAGCTATGGGGCAATAATGAACGGTGCAGAGCACTATATGGCACAGCTATGGTGCAATAATGAGCGGTGCAGAGCACTAGATAGCACAGCTTTATATGGAGCATCTATGGGGCCATAATGAACGGTATGGAGCATCTATTTTTATTTTTGAAATTCACCGGTAGCTGCTGCATTTTCCACCCTAGGCTTATACTCGAGTCAATAAGTTTTCCCAGTTTTTTGTGGCAAAATTAGAGGGGTCGGCTTATACTCGGGTCAGCTTATACTCGAGTATATACGGTGTGTGTGTGTGTATATACATGTATATGTATGTATATGTATATATATATATATATATATATATATATATATATATATACACACACACACACACACACACACACACACACACACACACACACACACACACACACACACACACACACACTGTATTTTCTGGCGTATAAGACTACTTTTTAACCCTTGAAAATCTTCTCAAAAGTCGGGTATCGTCTTATAGGGCAGGTGCGGAGTAATCTGCGGTCGCCACATATTGTGGGGGGAGCGACCACAATGACAAGGAGAGGGGGCACCTCACCGGGAAGGTGTAAGTGAAGCAGAGGCAGAGAAGGAGATAATAGGATACAAGGGTGAGCCAGATGAGTGAAAGAGAAGTGTTTTTCTAGGCACAGCACCACTCTATCTTATTTGCATAACCCTGGCATCCCAGACGCTGATAGTTTGCTTCACTTACACTTTCCTGGTGAGGCGCTCCCTCACCTCGTCATCGGGATCATTCCCCCCCCACTATATACTTCGACCGCAGATTGCTCCACACCAACCCTATAAGACGACACCTGGCATACAAGACAACCCCTGACTTTTGAGAAGATTTTATATTTTAACTGGAAAAGTTGGGGGTCGTCTTATACGCCCAGTCGTCTTATACGCCGGAAAATATGGTGTGTGTAATATATATATATATATATATCATGGCCAAAAGTATTCACACCCCTGCAATTCTGTCAGATAATACTCAGTTTCTTCCTGAAAATGATTGCAAACACAAATTATTTGGTATTATTATCTTCATTTAATTTGTCTTAAGTGAAAAAAACACAAAATTGGATATAATTCCACACCAAATATAAAAAGGGGGTGGACAAAAGTATTCACACTGTTCAAAAAATCATGTGATGCTTCTATAATTTGTGTAATTAACAGCACCTGTAACTTACCTGTGGCACCTAACAGGTGTTGGCAATAACTAAATCACACTTACAGCCAGTTGACATGGATTAAAGTTGACTCAACCTTTGTCCTGTGTCCTTGTGTGTACCACATTGAGCATGGAGAAAAGAAAGAAGACCAAAGAACTGTCTCAGGACTTGAGAAACCAAATTGTGAGGAAGCATGAGCAATCTTAAGGCTACAAGTCCATCTCCAAAGACCTGAATGTTCCTGTGTCTACCATGCGCAGTGTCATCAAGAAGTGTAAAGCCCATGGCACTGTGGCTAACCTCCCTAGATGTGGACGGAAAATAAAAATTGACAAGAGATTTCAACGCAAGATTGTGCGGATGTTGAATAAAGAACCCCGACTAACATCCAAAGAAGTTAAAGCTGCCCTGCAATCCAAGTGTACAACAGTGTAAACCCGTATTATCCTTCGGCATCTGAATGAAAAGGGACTGTAAGGTAGGAGACCCAGGAAGACCCCACTTCTTACCCCGAGACATAAAAAAGCCAGGCTGGAGTTTGCCAAAACTTACCTGAAAAGGCCTAAAATGTTTTGGAAGATTGTTCTCTGGTCAGATGAGACAAAAGTAGAGCTTTTTGGGCAAAGTCATCAACATAGAGTTTACAGGAGAAAAAAAGAGGCATTCAAAGAAAAGAACACTGTCCCTACAGTCAAAGATGGCGGAGGTTCCCTGATGTTTTGGGGTTGCTTTGCTTTGTCTGGCACTGGACTGCTTGACCGTGTGCATGGCATATGAAGTCTGAAGACTACCAACAAATTTTGCAGCATAATGTAGGGCACAGTGTGAGAAAGCTGGGTTTCTCTCAGAGGTCATGGGTCTTCCAGCAGGACAATGACCCAAAACACACTTCAAAAAGCACTAGAAAATGGTTTGAGAGAAAGCACTGGAGACTTCTAAGGTGGCCAGCAATGAGTCCAGACCTGAATCCCATAGAACACCTGTGGAGAGATCTAAAAATGGCAGTTTGGAGAAGGCACCCTTCAAATATCAGGGACCTGGAGCAGTTTACCAAAGAAGAATGGTCTAAAATTCCAGCAGAGCATTGTAAGGAACTCACTGATGGTTACCGGAAGTGGTTGGTCGCAGTTATTTTGGCTAAAGGTTGTGCAACCAAGTATTAGGCTGAGGATGCCAATACTTTTGTCTGGCCCATTTTTGGAGTTTTGTGTGAAATGATCAATGTTTTGCTTTTTGCTTCATTCTCTTGTGTTTTATTCTTTAAGACAAATTAAATGAAGATGATAATACCAAATAATTTGTGTTTGCAATCATTTTCAGGAAGAAAATGAGTATTATCTGACAGAATTGCAGGGGTGTGAATACTTTTGGCCATGACTGTATATAAAATTATTACATATAAAAATAGACTATAATATAAAATAAATAATAATATAAAAATAAAAAAAATCATATGTTGAGAAGGTCCAAAGATTATGTTTAAGTGTGTGTATATATGTATATATGTATATATATATGTATATATGTGTGTGTATATATATATATATATATATATATATATATATATATATATATATATATATATATATATATATATATATATATATATATATATAATTTTTCTTTTATGTTTATTTTGGTGATTCTAAGTTTACACATGATAGTTTTTCAATCCCTATCTTATCTATGTAATGTATTTTTAATTTTTTTTTATGTTCATACCTCTTAGGGGAAACATTATAATATATACACTTTGTTATTGTGTGAATTGTACCTACCCGCCATATGCAAAATTGCGCTCTCTTTTTAATATACGGAATTTAGTTGTTATTCTTCATTAATATCTCTTTGCGCATTACTTGATACGTGCACAACTTTTGTAGATTTTGTATGCTTTGCTATTGTCAAGTTATTTACAATAAAGATATATACCGTATATACTCGAGTATAAGCCGATCCGAGTTTAAGCCGTCCCCCCCCCCCCCCTCCTAATTTTGCAACAAAAAAACTGGGAAAACTTATTGACTCGAGTATAAGCCTAGGGTGGAAAATGCAGCAGCTACCGATAAATGTCAAAAATAAATACCAATAAAAGTAAAATTGAGACATCAGTAGGGTAAGTGTTTTTGAATATCCATATTGAATCAGGAGCTCCATATAATGCTCCATACTGTTCATTATGGCCCCATAAGATGCTCCATGCAAAATAGGCCCCATATAATGCTCCATACAGTTCAATATGGCCCCATAAGATGCTCCATATACAAATATGCCCCATATAATGCTCCATGCAGTTCTTTATGGCCCAATAAGATGCCCCATGTAATACTCCATGCAGTTCTTTATGGCCCCATAAATGCCCCATATAATGCTCCATACAGTTATGGCCCCATAGATGCCCCATATAATGATCCATGCAGTTATGGCCACATAGATGCCCCATATAATGCTCCATGCAGATCTTTATGGCCCCATAGATGCTCCATATAGCATTGTGCCACATGTAATGCTGCTGCTGCACTAAAAAAAGAAAAATGACATACTCACCTCTCGTCGCTGCCCGCTGCTCCTCAGCGTCCCGTCTCTCCACACTGACTGTTCAGGCAGAATGCGGCAGGCACACTAACACGTCATCGCGCCCTCTGACCTGAACAGTCACTGCAGAGGACGCGGAAGATGAGGTGGCGGTGGAATGCGGAAAGGTGAATATGACATACTCACCTGCTCCTGGCACAGTCCCTGCATGTCCCACGTCTTCAGGAGCTGCAGCTTCTTCCTGTAGTGAGCGGTCATGTGGCACCGCTCATTACAGTAATGAATATGTGGCTCCTCCCCTATGGGAGTGGAGTCCATATTCATTCATAACTTTAATGAGCGTTGCCACGTGACCGCTGAACAGGGGAAGAAGCTGCCGGCGCCGGAGACCATGGGACATGCGGTGAACGCGTCAGGAGCGCTGGGAGCAGGTGAGTATTTGACAGGTGTCGCTCCCCCTCCCCCGCCTTCCATGACTCGAGTATAAGCCGAGAGGGGCACTTTCAGCCCCCAAAAATGGTGGTTTCACTTTTTTTCATGTTTGGAGCGCGGATTATTTTTTGCATTGAGCCAGGCATCACACATCCTGGTTCATATGTGACCACATGTATTTAAATAGAATACTTGCAGTCACACGCCCTTATGCCTGCTCCTTGTGCTGTGAGGATTCACAAGTTTGTACCCCAAGTTTGGAAGACCGCTTTTAACTGTGAATCTACCACTGATCTTGTTTTTAATGTTTTTCACTCTTTGGGGCTGTTTGGGCACTAATTTTGGTCAGTGTTTCATAGGATTTGCAAGACAAAATCAGGAGCGGAAGCTAACAAGAGAGAAAACTATTTTTGGAGCCCTTATTAGTTTGGGCTTATGAATACTAATCAAAAAACAGCATTTTACAGTCATCAGCTTTTGGGTCAGAGTTTGAAGTTTCTTTTAAGCTACTGTAATCAAAGCTCAACTTTGATCAGGTCAGAAATCCGCTTTTAGGAAAGTTCAAACAAAGTGAAATTAGTATATGTTCAATCCAAGGTCTTTGACGTTGATTCTTCTTGCTGAAATATTGACATCTTAAAACCACTACTAAAAAATTATGTTTTTGAAATGGTTTTGTAAAAACTGCAAAGCTGAGAATTTAGCAACAATTTATGTTGGAAAACATGTCAAATTATTGATCTCAATGCATGTTGCCACACGTAAAAAAAAAAAAAAAAAAAAACGCATGGAAAAGCAGCTGAACGTCCACTATGTGATTTTTCCCATTTAAATGAATAGGAAACTTCTTGGAAGCAGATGGGGAAACGTTTTTAGACTTTTTGTGATAAAAGCAGCGTGCTAAAACGACATACTCTAAGGCAGTGTTCACATGATGCATTCCTAAGGCGGTTTTTGTCACAATTTTCTGAAATTGTGTTGCAATCAGTGTTTTACTGCATGTTTAGAAAATTGTGGCAAAAAGCATTGTGAACGTACTGTTTCACAAGCTCTGCAATCCAAGCGAGTTCGCTGCCATTTTTTGCAATTGTGACCAACTTTGTAAGCTGTCTTCTATAATATAAAACACCTACATGGGTATAAGGAACAATATATATTGGGCCAAAATTCACCAATAAATTCAAATATACCTATATAGAAATGTGCCGGTCTCAGTCAATAAAAAAAATATACTGGTGCTTCTCAGGATATTCGAATATCATCAAAAAGTTAATTTATTTTATTTCTTTAATACAAAAAGTGAAACTCATATGTTACATAGTCATTACACACACAGAGTGATCTATTTCAAGTGTTGATTTCTGTTAATGTTGAGGATTATGGATACAGCCAATGAAAACCCAAAAGTCATTCTCTTAGTAAATTAGAATAATTTATAACACCAGCTTGAAAAATGATTTTTAAATCTGAAATGTTGGCCTACTGAAATGTATGTTCAGTAAATGCACTCAATGCTTTGTCGGGGCTCCCTTTGCATCAATTACTGCATCAGTGCGGCGTGGCATGGAGGCGATCAGCATGTGGCACTGCTGAGGGGTTATGGAAGCCCAGGTTGCATTTATAGCCAGCCTTCAGCCTTTACCTTTTTAATGATATTCTAATTTTGTGAGAAGTACCTGTATATTTTTTTAACAAAATAATTAAAAGCATAAGAATAAACATACAAGTCAGACATATAAAAATAATAAAGTAAGGTAAGTGTAGGTGCTGCCAAGTTGCTGAATGTATTTTTTTAATTATTTTTTCAACCCCACAATATTCTATGCATTATTTAAAATGGGGGGCAGGTCAGTGAAGGATCCGTGATGTGTCATAAGCCCATACAGATAAATATGTAAGCATTGCACCACATAAAGCCCTGTCCACAGGCTGCCCTGGCTCAACAGTCTCATTAAGGCTAGGTTCACATTGTGTTAATGGGTGTCCGCTAGCGGACTCCGTTACATGGCGCAGTTGTCGCAATTAACGCTATGTAACGGCTCCGTTAGCGCACCCATTGATTGCAATGTGCTAACGGATCTCTAGCGCATCGATAGCGCATGCCATTTTTGGCATGTGCTAGCGATGTCCCGTTAGTTTCGGACGGACCTCGGATGCTGCTTGCAGCGTCCAAGGTCCGTTCCTCGCTAGCGCAGATCAGGTATCTGCGCTAGCGGGATCGCCAAACGCGATCCCTTTTGGGACATTGCGTTAGCGCAATCTGCTAGCGTATGCGCTAAACGGATTGCCCTAACGCAATGTGAACCTAGCCAACTGAAAACTACAAATAAAGATTAAACCGCAATTACAAGATGGATTTCGATCAACCCAGGTATCCTTTTAATCAGTAGAACGGTACCGACCTGATAGTGTCTGTAGGTTACTGTGCACAATCCTGGTGACGGGTTCGCTTTAAGGCTGTGTGCACACATTGCAGATTTTTTTTACATTTTTTTGCGTTTTTTCTCCATAAAAACGTGAAAAAAGCATACATTATGCATCCCATCATTTAGAATGCATTCCACAATTTTTGTGGACATGATGCATTTTTTTCTGTGAAAAAAACGCATCGTGGTAAAAAACACAGCATGTTCATTTAATTTTGCCGATTTTTTTTTTTTGCGGATTTCCCACTATATAATTGCATTGGGAACCTCCGGAAAAATCGACAAAAAACGCACCAAAATCGCGGTAAAAACGCATGCGGATTTCTTGCTGAAAATGTCCCACTTTGCACAGGAAATTTCTGCAAGAAATCCTGAACGTGTGCACATAGCCTAAGTATTACTGTATTTCTTTTTAGTGTTTGTGTTTTATGTTTTGGAAATTGTAATGAAATGGATTTTCAATAAATAAAAATTCTGAATTGAAAACGGAACTTGTAAGGAGGAGGAGGTGGATCAGTCTTCAGAGATTTTAAAACCCTATGTTTTTTTTCAATCATTTTAAAATCATTCTGTACATCCAAATGATAAGGATACACCAACGTGTTTTGGGTGCATGCATGAATTAAGTTTCAAAGTGCACCAGAAACACGTTGATATAAAACTTATGGTTTTCCATGAAGCTAGATCCACCTCCTCACTGTGCTTTGGAGGACTGTACAGGTCCTTCTCAAAAAATTAGCATATAGTGTTAAATTTCATTATTTACCATAATGTAATGATTACAATTAAACTTTCATATATTATAGATTCATTATCCACCAACTGAAATTTGTCAGGTCTTTTATTGTTTTAATACTGATGATTTTGGCATACAACTCCTGATAACCCAAAAAACCTGTCTCAATAAATTAGCATATCAAGAAAAGGTTCTCTAAACGACCTATTACCCTAATCTTCTGAATCAACTAATTAACTCTAAACACATGCAAAAGATACCTGAGGCTTTTATAAACTCCCTGCCTGGTTCATTACTCAAAACCCCCATCATGGGTAAGACTAGCGACCTGACAGATGTCAAGAAGGCCATCATTGACACCCTCAAGCAAGAGGGTAAGACCCAGAAAGAAATTTCTCAACAAATAGGCTGTTCCCAGAGTGCTGTATCAAGGCACCTCAATGGTAAGTCTGTTGGAAGGAAACAATGTGGCAGAAAACGCTGTACAACGAGAAGATGAGACCGGACCCTGAGGAAGATTGTGGAGAAGGACCGATTCCAGACCTTGGGGAACCTGAGGAAGCAGTGGACTGAGTCTGGTGTGGAAACATCCAGAGCCACCGTGCACAGGCGTGTGCAGGAAATGGGCTACAGGTGCCGCATTCCCCAGGTAAAGCCACTTTTGAGCTACAGAGAAGCAGCACTGGACTGTTGCTAAGTGGTCCCAAGTACTTTTTTCTGATGAAAGCAAATTTTGCATGTCATTCGGAAATCAAGGTGCCAGAGTCTGGAGGAAGACTGGGGAGAAGGAAATGCCAAAATGCCTGAAGTCCAGTGTCAAGTACCCACAGTCAGTGATGGTGTGGGGTGCCATGTCAGCTGCTGGTGTTGGTCCACTGTGTTTCATCAAGGGCAGGGTCAATGCAGCTAGCTATCAGGAGATTTTGGAGCACTTCATGCTTCCATCGGCTGAAATGCTTTATGGAGATGAAGATTTCATTTTTCAGCACGACCTGGCACCTGCTCACAGTGCCAAAACCACTGGTAAATGGTTTACTGACCATGGTATTACTGTGCTCAATTGGCCTGCCAACTCTCCTGACCTGAACCCCATAGAGAATCTGTGGGATATTGTGAAGAGAAAGTTGAGAGACGCAAGACCCAACACTCTGGATGAGCTTAAGGCCGCTATTGAAGCATCCTGGGCCTCCATAACAACTCAGCAGTGTCACAGGCTGATTGCCTCCATGCCACGCCGCATTGAAGCAGTCATTTCTGCCAAAGGATTCCCGACCAAGTCTTGAGTGCATAACTGAACATTATTATTTGTTGTTTTTTTTGTTTGTTATTAAAAAACACTTTTATTTGATTGGATGGGTGAAATATGCTAATTTATTGAGACAGGTTTTTTGGGTTATCAGGAGTTGTATGCCAAAATCATCAGTATTAAAACAATAAAAGACCTGACAAATTTCAGTTGGTGGATAATGAATCTATAATATATGAAAGTTTAATTGTAATCATTACATTATGGTAAATAATGAAATTTAACACTATATGCTAATTTTTTGAGAAGGACCTGTATGTTGTGTGGATGAGCTGGCCAATGCCCTGTTAATGTAATGCCCTGGGTATCTGGAGAAACTCATAATCTAAATATAACATGTTGGAAAAGTACCAATACCTGGTTTAAAAACAACAGTATCACTGTGATTGATTGGCCAGCAAACTCATCTGACCTTAACCCCCATAGGAGAATCTATGGGTTTTGTAAAGAGTAAGATGAGACACCAGACCCAACAATGCAGACGGGCTGAAGGCTGCTATCAAAGCAACCTGGGCTTCCATAATCCCTCAGCAGTGCCACAGGATGATCGCCTCCATGCCACGCTGCATTGATGCAGTAATTGATGCAGAAGAACCCCAGACCAAGTATTGAGTGCATTTACTGTACAGACATTTCAGTAGGCCAACCTTTCAGATTTAAAAATAATTTTTCAAGCTGGTGATATAAAGTATTCCAATTTACTGAGATAATGACTTTTGGGTTTTCATTGGCTGTAAGCCATAATCATCAACATTAACAGAAATAAAAACTGTAAATAGATCACTGTTTGTAATGACTCGATATAATGAGTCTCACTTTTTGTATTGCAGAACTGAAATTAATTTTGATATTTTAATTTTGTGAGAAGCACCTGTATGTTACTGATCTCACTTTAGTTTAGCTAGATGAGGTGATGAAGCTTTTTTGTGGGGGAGAAGATAATTTACTTGTAGAATAATAAAACTAAATAAAAGAATGAAAGAAAAAAAATATAGGAGATTGTTCAACTTTGGCCGTCTATGAATCCCCAGCCTAATGAATAATAACCAATTGAAGTGCAATTTAGCAAATTACTGGCTTTGCATACAAAGTTTTTATATTTTAGAATATCCCTCAGTGTATCGCTAATGAGTTTGGTGAGATGTAAATTTCTGCTTAAATGTTCCTAATGAGTAGACCTCATTGATCCAGACCTCCATCTTTGTCATTAAATTCTCAGAGCTAATTAAAATATCAATTAGGTATAATATGTGACATATTTTGTACTCCTATCAATAGGTGATTAATTTTTTTTTTGTGGGGGGAGAGTTGGAATTTAAAGACATAGTACGGCGCTTCTGAACCCTAGGATTTATTACTTAGCTGCTCAGGGCCAACAGATGAGGGGGTGGAGGGATGTGTCTGGGGCTGGTTCAATACAAGGGGTCTTGGTCCAGGTGATGGGGAGGGATCCCTTGGTTTCGGGGTTGGAGGCAGGAAGTTTTAGGAAGATGGGTTTGGTGTATCCTACTTTAGCGCTGATACATAAAGTCTGGGAGGCAATTAAAAAGATTAGGGGTCTGGAGCACTTGACAAATTTTTCCCCGATATGGCAAAACTAGATTCTACCAGAATTTGTTAAAATGGGAGAATTTAAAAATTGGATGAGACTGGGAATACAGTATATGGTTCAGGTGCAGGACGCGCAGGGACTGGTGCCCTTTGGAAAGTTGCAGGATGATTATGGGCGACCGGAGGTCTGCAGATTTCAATATGGGCAGTTTCGGCATGCTTATGTTACGCAGAGCAAGACGATGAATATGGAGATTCACAAGGATATATTCATTGATTTATGTCTGCAACAGAGGGGGGAACAAAAGGGGTAGTGTCGGATATTTATAAGGATCTAATGCATACTTCTATAAATAATTATCCTATTAGAGCACAGGGGTAATGGGAGAAGCAGTTGGGTAGGACAGAGAAAGATAAATGGGAAGTGATTATGGAATATACACCCCAATTATCTCGCAGATATATGTACTCCATAGAGTATATAGGACTCCTGAACGGCTGTATAGAGCGGGTCTGAGACAGACTTCTGAGTGTCCTCGGTGCCGGGTGGACGGGGCTGGAATTCTCCATATGTTATGGCAGTGTCCAAATCTGAACCCATATTAGGCAGCGGTGCTTAATGCCATTGGGAGAGCATATGGTTGTAGATTTGAGAGGGATCCTGTGGTGTGTATACTGGGATATGTGGAGGAGGTCCAGGTACATAATAAATATAAGGTGGCAATAGCTAGATTATTATATATTGCGCGGAAACTAATTGCCAGATACTGGATAAATGAAGATCCGCCGACGTTGAGGGAATTTTTCAGACAGTCTGACTCTATTGTGAATATGGGAAAAAAATTATATTAAGAGAAAAGGCATAACATTTGAGACACTGTGGACACCTTGTGTGGAGAGATGACCCTGAACTTATGTTATACCACGCATTATTCGCTGCTCTTGTATGTAATGGGGGGAGGGGAAGGGAAATTCTGAAACTAATGACCATTGTTAATGTTGTTCTCATTGCGATTTTTGTTTTATTGCTTTGTACCTTGAATTTGGTTAAATAAAAATGTATCTGATTTAAAAAAAAAAAAAAAAAAAAAAAAAAAAGACATACTACATACATTTTTTATTTGTAGTGTATGGAATAAGTCTAAAAAACACAAAGTTCAAAGGGAATACGCTAGTTTTTTGCCACCTAATCTGCGAGCAGCATGATGTAGACAGAGATTCTGGTAATGTATCGCTTACCGGACTGCTTGCTGTCGTTTTGTTAAAATCACTGTTTTATCAGTAGGAGATTAATCGCTAAAGGACTGGTAAACCTTCTGCCAGGTAGTCCGTACTCTATATACCGCAGAGTGAGAATGTTATAAGTAGGGATGCGCGGATCCGTGGATGTTTGGGTTTGTCTGGTTCAACATAAATTGTTCAAAATTCAATTTGGGCACCAGAACTGTACCTGAACTTGAAAAAAATCTCCCTGTTCGTTCATCTCTAGTTATAAGAATTCATTGGAACTCATTGGGATGAAGAATAAACAGTTTGCCAGGAGATGAGCTGTGACCATATCTAATCTGAGAGAATCTGTCACCAGATTTTTGCTACCCCAACTGAGAATTACGTAATATAGGGGCAGAGGCGCTGATGTTCTAATAATAATAATTTTTATTTATATAGCGCCAACATATTCCGCAGCGCTTTACAAATTATAGAGGGGACTTGTACAGACAATAGACATTACAGCATAACAGAAATCACAGTTCAAAATAGATACCAGGAGGAATGAGGGCCCTGCTCGCAAGCTTACAAACTATGAGGAAAAGGGGAGACACGAGAGGTGAATGGTAACAATTGCTTTAGTTAGTCGGACCGGCCATAGTATAAGGTTCGGGTGTTCATGTAAAGCTGCATGAAGCAGTTAACTGCCTAAGTATATAACAGTACAGACACAGTGGGCTATTAACTGCATAAAGTGTATGAGAACATGATGCGAGGAACCCAATTATGGTTTTTTTTTGTTTTTTTTTTAATGGGCAAAACAGGGATAGTTAGGTTAATGCGTTGAGGCGGTAGGCCAATCTGAACAAATGAGTTTTTAGGGCACGCTTAAACTTGTGGGGATTTGGGATTAATCGTATTAACCTAGGTAGTGCATTCCAAAGAATCGGCGCAGCACGTGTAAAGTCTTGGAGACGGGAGTGGGAGGTTCTGATTGAGGATGCTAACCTGAGGTCATGAGCAGAATGGAGGGCACAGGTAGGGTGGTAGACTGAGACCAGAGAGGAGATGTAGGGTGGTGCTGAGCCATGGAGTGCTTTGTGGATGAGGATAGTAGTTTTGTACTGGATTCTGAAGTGGATGGATAACCAGTGTAATGACTGGCAAAAGGTAGAGGCATCGGTGTAACGGTTGGTGAGGAATATGATCCTGGCTGCAGCATTCAGGACAGATTGGAGCGGGGAAAGTTTGGTAAGAGGGAGGCCAATTAGTAGAGAGTTACAATAGTCCAGACGAGAATGAATAAGTGAAACAGAGTTTTTGCAGAGTCGAAAGTAAGAAAAGGGCGAATTCTAGAAATGTTTTTGAGATGCAGATAAGAAGAGCGAGCCAGTGATCGGATGTGGGGGGTGAATGAAAGCTCGGAATCAAGTATGACCCCAAGACAGCGGGCATGTCGCTTTGGAGTAATGGTGGAACCGCATTGAGATAGCAATGTCAGGCAATGGTAGGTTAATAGATGGAGAAAACACGAGGAGTTCAATTTTGACAGGTTCAGTTTCAGATAGAGGGAGGACATGATGTTAGAGACAGCGGTAAGACAATCACTCTTGTTTACTAAAAAGGTCAGCGTGATAACAGAAGTGTATAATTGGGTGTCGTCAGCATAGAGATGGCACTGGAACCCAAATCTACTGATTGTGATGTTACCGATGTATCTCTCTGGATTTGCTTGCTGCAGACAAGTAAGCATCAATGTTTGGTTTTCTGACTTGCTTCAATTTGTATTTTAGCTTTCAGGCAAATACCATAATTAAAAGAAAAAAACATTTTCCCAAAGTACCGTATCTTTGGAAGCCTGTTTGCCTTTCCTTGAGCTTCCCTTCATAGTGAGTGGGGATTTTTCATAATCCTGTCATATTTATCCAGAAAAGGATTGGTGAATTCTATCATTTGACTATTTAAAATTCTGATGGGGGCTTACCTGGTGTTAGAAACCAATGACGTAGTGATATGCTGGATCACAGCAAGATATCCTATGATGTTGATCTTCTCTGTTTTAGCCTGAAGCAGCTTGCAAGTTAGAACGCTGTGCTTGATGTAAAAAAGGAAAAGTTGATTTTTTTTTTTTTTTGTATGACCATGCTGCTACTGTATCAATACCAGAAACTTTTTCAGAACTCGAGAGAATTGATCTGTGATCTGCAAAAAAAAAAAAAGTAAAACATCCATCAATACTTCCAAGAGTTTGAGTAAAAGGGTCTGAAAATGTTAGGTTTTCTTTAAAGGCAAAGATTTGGCAGAAAACACTGTTACTTCAGTGAAATTATTAAACATATTTTTTTTTTCTTGTGACATAGCATCCAAGCATTGGGAGAGACGGTACACCTCTCCTCTACCTCTCTGTACAGTTATCTCTGCATGTCACAGCACATGCCCTCTTCACTGCTATAATGAATAAATCAGCCTAGTTTTGTATGTCCATGTGTCTGCTGTAAAGCTCATCTTTAGTTTCTGACATGGCTCAGAAAAGGCTACCCAATTATAGTGCTGGCAGAATGGAGTAATACATATTTTAGAAAGTATATTAGGAATTATTGATTAAACATATAATACAGACCCTTGCGAAAGTATTCGGCCCCCTGGAACTTTTCAACCTTTTCCCACATATCATGCTTCAAACAGAGAGATACCAAATGTAAATTATTGGTGAGTAATCAACAAGTGGAGCACAATTGTGAAGTTGAATGAAATTTATTGGTTATTTTAAATTTTTGTGGAAATTCAAAAACTGAAAAGTGGGGCGTGCAATATTATTCGGTCTCTTTAACTTAATACTTTGTTGCGCCACCTTTTGCTGCGATTACAGCTGCAAGTCGCTTGGGGTATGTCTCTCTCAGTTTTTTACATCGAGAGACTGAAATTCTTGCCCATTCTTCCGTAGCAAACAGCTCGAGCTCATTGAGGTTTGATGGACATCGTTTGTGAACAGCAGTTTTCAGCTCTTTCCACAGATTCTCGATTGGATTGAGGTCTGGACTTTGACTTGGCCATTCTAACACCTGGACACGTTTATTTGTGAACCAATCCATTGTAGATTTTGCTTTGTTTGGGATCATTGTCTTGTTGGAAGACAAATTTCCATCCCAGTTTCAGGTCTTTTGCAGACTCAAATAGGTTTTCTGCAAGAATAGTCCTGTATTTGGCTCCATCCATCTTCCCATCAATTTTAACCATCTTCCCTGTCCCTGCTGAAGAAAAGCAGGCCCAAACCATGAAGCTGCCACCACCATGTTTGACAATGGGGATGGTGTGTTCAGGGTGATGAGCTGTGTTGCCTTTACGCCAAACATATCGTTTGGCATTGTTGCCAAAAAATTCCATTTTGGTTTCATCTGACCAGAGCACCTTCTTAAACATGTTTGGTGTGTCTTCCAGGTGGCTTGTTGCAAACTTTAAACAACACTTTTTATGGATATCTTTGAGAAATGGCTTTCTTCTTGCCACTCTTCCATAAAGGCCAGATTTGTGCAGTGTACGACTGATTGTTGTCCTATGGACACTGTCCCACCTCAGCTGTAGATCTCTGCAGTTCAACCAGGGTGATCATGGGCCCCTTGACTGCATCTCTGATCAGTCTTCTCCTTTTTTTATATGAAAGTTTAGAGGGACGGCCAGGTCTTAGTAGATTTGCAGTGGTATGATACTCCTTCAATTTCAATATGATCGCTTGCACAGTGCTCCTTGGGATATTTAAAGTTTTGAAAATCATTTTGTATCCAAATCCTGCTTTAAACTTCTCCACAACAGTATTCCAGACCTGCCTGTTGTGTTCCTTGGTCTTCATGATGCTCTGTGCTTCAAAGGAACCCTGAGACTATCACAGAGCAGGTGCATTTATATGGAGACTTAATTACACACAGGTGGAGTATATTTATCATCATTAGGCATTTAGGACAACATTGGATCATTCAGAGATCCACAATGAACTTCTGGAGTGAGTTTGCTGCACTGAAAGTAAAGGGACCTAATAATATTGCACGCCCCACTTTTCAGTTTTTGAATTTCCACAAAAATGTAAAATATCCAATACATTTCGTTCAGCTTCACAATTGTGGTACACTTGTTGATTCTTCACCAAACATTTATATTTGGCAAATTTGGTTTGAAGCATATGTGGGAAAAGGTTGAAAAGTTCCAGGGAGCCGAATACTTTTGCAAGGCAATGTATAATGTGTATGTCTGTATAAATTCAGCGTTGGATAATGTTGACCGTGAATGTGGTCTAATTCTACAATCCAGATTTTGTTTTGTGGAGAATATCAGGAGATTCATGATTGACAAGTCTCTCACTATACTTTTTACACAGTGCAGATGAGCCATGTCCGTAGGACACTGATCCTACCGCTTAGCTCTTCTATGCTTATGAGCCAGTCCCTGTATTTATGCTGCCGGTAGTTTATGCTCCGTGATATTCCTTTAAGGTTCTCTTAACCCCTTCCCGACCTTTGACGCATACGCTGCGTCATGAAAGTCGGTGCCAATCCGACCCATGACGCAGCATATGCGTCATGGAAAGATCGCGTCCCTGCAGGCCGGGTGAAAGGGTTAACTCCCATTTCACCCGATCTGTAGGGACAGGGGGAGTGGTAGTTTAGCCCAGGGGGGGTGGCTTCACCCCCTCGTGGCTACGATCGCTCTGATTGGCTGTTGAAAGTGAAACTGCCAATCAGAGCGATTTGTAATATTTCACCTAAAAAAAATGGTGAAATATTACAATCCAGCCATGGCCGATGCTGCAATATCATCGGCCATGGCTGGACACACTAATGTGCACCCACCCCACCCCTCCGATCGCCCCCCCAGCCCCCCGATCTGTGGTCCGCTCCCCTCGGTCCTGTGCTCCGCTCCCCCGTCCTCCTGTCCACTCCCCCCGTGCTCCAATCACACCCCCCCGCACTCCGATCCCACCCCCCGCACAGCGATCCCCCCCCGTGCCTCCGATCCACCCGCCCGCACAGCGATCCCCCACTCCGTGCTCCAATCCACACCCCCGTGTTCCGATCCATCCCCCCCGTGCTCCGACGGCCCCCCCCCGTGCCCTGATCTCCCCCCCTTATACTTACCTGGCCTCCCGGGGACCGTCCGTCTTCTTTCCTGGGCGCCGCCATCTTCCAAAAAGGCGGGCGCATGTGCAGTGCGCACCGCCGAATCTGCCGGCCGAATCTGCCGGCCGGCAGATTCGTTCCAGAGTGAATTTTGATCACTGAGATAGGTTATATCTCAGTGATCAAAATAAAAAAAAAAAAGTAAATGAAACCCCCCCCCACCCCTTTGTCACCCCCATAGGTAGGGACAATAAAAAAAATAATTTTTTTTTTCCACTAAGGTTGGGGTAAGAACTAGGGTTAGGGGTAGGGTTAGGGGTAGGGTTAGGGGTAGGGTTAGGGGTAGGGTTAGGGTTAGGGGTAGGGGTAGGGTTAGGGGTTAGGAATGTGCACACATATTCTGGTCCTCTGCGGATTTTTCCGCTGCGGATTTGATAAATCCGCAGTGCTAAACCGCTGCGGATTTATGGCGGATTTACAATGTTTTTTCTGCGCATTTCAATGCGGTTTTACAACAGCGATTTTCTATTTGAGCAGTTCGGAATCCGCAGACAGAAGTGACATGCTGCAGAATGTAAACCGCTGCGTTTCCGTGCAGTTTTTCTGCAGCATGTGTACAGCGATTTTTGTTTCCCATAGGTCTACATTGAACTGTAAACTCATGGGAAACTGCTGCGGATCCGCAGCGTTTTCCGCAGCGTGTGCACATACCTTTAGAATTAGGCTATGTGCACACGGTGCGGATTTGGCTGCGGATCCGCAGCAGTGTTCCATCAGGTGTACAGTACCATGTAAACATATGGAAAGCCAAATCCGCTGTGCCCATGGTGCGGAAAATACCGCGCGGGAACGCTGCGTTGTATTTTCCGCAGCATGTTAATTCTTTGTGCGGATTCCGCAGCGTTTTACACCTGTTCCTCAATAGGAATCCGCAGGTGAAATCCGGACAAAAAACACTGGCAATCCGCGGTAAATCCGCAGGTAAAACGCAGTGCCTTTTACCCGCGGATTTTTCAAAAATCGTGCTGAAAAATCTCATACGAATCCGCAACGTTGGCACATAGCCTTAGGGCTAGGGTTGGGTTGGAATTAGGGTTGTGGTTAGGGTTAGGGGTGTGTTGGGGTTACGGGTGTGTTGGGGTTAGGGTTGTGATTAGGGTTACGGCTACAGTTGGGATAAGGGTTAGGGGTGTGTTGGAGTTAGAATTGAGGGGTTACCACTGTTTAGGCACATCAGGGGGTCTCCAAACGCAACATGGCGCCACCATTGATTCCAGCCAATCTTGTATTCAAAAAGTCAAATGGTGCTCCCTCACTTCCGAGCCCCGACGTGCACCCAAACAGTGGTTTACCCCCACATATGGGGTACCAGCATACTCAGGACAAACTGCGCAACAATTACTGGGGTCCAATTTCTCCTGTTACCCTTGTGAAAATAAAGAAATGCTTGCTAAAACATCATTTTTGAGGAAAGAAAAATGATTTTTTATTTTCACGGCTCTGCGTTGTAAACGTCTGTGAAGCACTTGGGGGTTCAAAGTGCTCACCACATATCTAGATAAGTTCCTTGGGGGGTCTAGTTTCTAAAATGGGGTCACTTGTGGGGGGTTTCTACTGTTTAGGCACACCAGGGGCTCTGCAAACGCAATGTGACGCCCGCAGACCATTCCATCAAAGTCTGCATTTCAAAAGTCACTACTTCCCTTCTGAGCCCCGACGTGTGCCCAAACAGTGGTTTACCCCCACACATGGGGTATCAGCGTACTCAGGAGAAACTGGACAACAACTTTTGGGGTCCAATTTCTCCTGTAACCCTTGGGAAAATAAAAAATTCTGGGCTAAATAATTATTTTTGAGGAAAGAAAACGTATTTATTATTTTCACGGCTCTGCATTATAAACTTCTGTGAAGCACTTGGGGGTTCAAAGTGCTCACCACACATCTAGATAAGTTCCTTTCGGGGTCTAGTTTCCAAAATGGGGTCACTTGTGGGGGGTTTCTACTGTTAAGCCACATCAGGGGCTCTGCAAACGCAACATGACGCCCACAGAGCATTCCATCAAAGTCTGCATTTCAAAATGTCACTACTTCACTTCCGAGCCCCGGCATGTGCCCAAACAGTGGTTTACCCCCAAATATGGGGTATCAGCGTACTCAGGAGAAACTGGACAACAACTTTTGGGGTCAAATTTCTCCTGTTACCCTTTGTAAAATAAAAAATTGCAGGCTAAAAGATCATTTTTGAGAAAATAATTTGTTTTTTTTATTTTCATGGCTCTGCGTTATAAACTTCTGTGAAGCACTTGGGGGTTCAAAGTCCTCACCACACATCTAGATTAGTTCCTTTGGGGGTCTAGTTTCCAAAATGGGGTCATTTCTGGGGGATCTCCAATGTTTAGGCACACAGGGGCTCTCCAAACGTGACATGGTGTCCGCTAATGATTGGAGCTAATTTTCCATTTAAAAAGCCAAATGGCGTGCCATCCCTTCTGAGCCCTGCCGTTCGCCCAAACAGTGGTTTACCCCCACATATGGGGTATCAGCGTACTCAGGACAAACTGGACAACAATATTTGGGGTCCAATTTCTCCTATTATCCTTGGCAAAATAGGAAATTCCAGGCTAAAAAATCATTTTTGAGGAAAGAAAAATTATTTTTTATTTTCATGGCTCTGCGTTATAAACTTCTGTGAAGCACCTGGGGGTTTAAAGTGCTCAATATGCATCTAGATAAGTTCCTTGGGGGGTCTAGTTTCCAAAATGGGGTCACTTGTGGGGGAGCTCCAATGCATAGGCACACAGGGGCTCTCCAAACGCGACATGGTGTCCGCTAACAATTGGAGCTAATTTTCCATTCAAAAAGTCAAATGGCGCGCCTTCCCTTCCGAGCCCTGTCGTGTGCCCAAACAGTGGTTTACCCCCACATATGAGGTATTGGCGTACTCGAGAGAAATTGCCCAACAAATTTTATGATCCATTTTATCCTACTGCCCATGTGAAAATGAAAAAATTGAGGTGAAAATAATTTTTTTGTGAAAAAAAAGTACTTTTTCATTTTTACGGATCAATTTGTGAAGCACCTGGGGGTTCAAAGTGCTCACTAGGCATCTAAATAAGTTCCTTGGGGGGTCTAGTTTCCAAAATGGGGTCACTTGTGGGGGAGCGCCAATGTTTAGGCACACAGGAGCTCTCCAAACGCGACATGGTGTCCGCTAACGATGGAAATAATTTTTCATTCAAAAAGTCAAATGGCGCTCCTTCCCTTCCGAGCCTTACCATGTGCCCAAACAGTGGTTTACCCCCACATATGAGCTATCGGCGTACTCAGGAGAAATTGTCCAACACATTTTAGGATCCATTTTATCCTGTTGCCCATGTGAAAATGAAAAAATTGAGGCTAAAGAATTTTTTTGTGAAAAAAAAGTACTTTTTCATTTTTACGGATCAATTTGTGAAGCACCTGGGGGTTCAAAGTGCTCACTATGCATCTAGATAAGTTCCTTGGGGCGTCTAGTTTCCAAAATGGGGTCACTTGTGGGTGAGCTCCAATTTTTAGGCACACGGGGGCTCTCCAAACGTGACATTGTGTCCGCTAAAGAGTGCAGCCAATTTTTGATTCAAAAAGTCAAATGGCGCTCCTTCCCTTCCAAGCCCTGCCGTGCGCCCAAACAGTGGTTTACCCCCACATATGAGGTATCAGCGTACTCAGGACAAATTGGACAACAACTTTCGTGGTTCAGTTTCTCCTTTTACCATTGGGAAAATAAAAAAATTGTTGCTAAAAGATAATTTTTGTGACTAAAAAGTTAAATGTTCATTTTTTCCTTCCATGTTGCTTCTGCTGCTGTGAAGCACCTGAAGGGTTAATAAACTTCTTGAATGTGGTTTTGAGTACCTTGAGGGGTGCAGTTTTTAGAATGGTGTCACTTTTGGGTATTTTCAGCCATATAGACCCCTCAAACTGACTTCAAATGTGAGGTGGTCCCTAAAAAAAATGGTTTTGTAAATTCTGTTGTAAAAATGAGAAATCGCTGGTCAAATTTTAACCCTTATAACTTCCTAACAAAAAAAAAATTTGTTTCCAAAATTGTGCTGATGTAAAGTAAACATGTGGGAAATGTTATTTATTAACTATTTTGTGTCACATATCTCTCTGGTTTAACAGAATAAAAATTCAAAATGTGAAAATTGCGAAATTTTCAAAATTTTCGCCAAATTTCCGTTTTTATCACAAATAAACGCAGAATTTATTGACCTAAATTTACCACTATCATGAAGCCCAATATGTCACGAAAAAACAATCTCAGAACCGCTAGGATCCGTTGAAGCGTTCCTGAGTTATTACCTCATAAAGGGACACTGGTCAGAATTGCAAAAAACGGCAAGGTCTTTAAGGTCAAAATAGGCTGGGTCATGAAGGGGTTAAAAATATAATCTGGGTCTAGGGAAATACAGCGAATTTCATGGGAACATGTTCTTCTTAGCCATAGGTTTCACTTTGTGGATGCTGTTGCGCACCTATATAAGTCAATGGGTGCATTTCTTCAATATCGGCGATTGGCTTGTTGATCTTGATAGTAGTCATGGGGAGTTTTAGAGCTGCCAATCCTGACTCTTAATGAATCGGGCAAAACACGTAGTTGAAAACACCGCTATGAGCACCTTCTCCAGCATTTGTGGCATAGCGAACGCCACCGCATGCCATGAATTTGGAGATCACCATTCCCCATTACGATCCAATTTTGACCCATCTTCACTCACTTTGTCAGAACTGGGGCAGAAATTGCGTGAAAACCTTGTGTTGCGCTAAAAAATTGACCGTTCAAAGTTTTTATTCACCAGAAATCGTGAAAAAACGTTGATGAATAAACCCCTAGTGTCTTTGTTTTGTGACCAGCAAGTCACCGTGGCACTCAAGTCTAATGACCCAAATCACCTGGCCTTTTTGTGATGTGGTCATGGTGATTGACTGGTTGCAAGCTGATTACATTGACTTTCTTGTCATGCACTGTAGCATCCAGATAGTGGAAGTTTTCTCTCTGCTAATTGTCTCCCAGGCAAAGCCATGGTGGTGCCTCAACTTTATACCACGTTCACACGTTCAGCATTTGGTCAGTGTCTTACCTTTAGTATTTGTAAGCGAAAAAGAGGAATGAGTTAAAAAAAATACAGAAGTGGTGACGTGTTCCTATTATACTTCTGATTGTTTCACTCCTGATTTTGGCTTACAAATACTGAGGTAAAATACTGACCAAATGCTGAATGTTGTGGCTTAAGACTACACCACCGCTTTGGCTGGGACAGTCATTGTGTGACTGAAGGTCATTCCATCATGTTGCTACATCATGGCGCTATAGAAATTAATGCCGTCACATTGTGACATGACCGCGACAAGGAAGTCTCAAATAATCCAACAGTGTCGCAGTGCAACCCCATTCCCTTCCATAATGCCATGATGCAACAGCGGGGCCGAACACACTTTTTAGTTGCGCAATGTCTGTCATGGCCAAAGTCATTGTGTAGCCCCAGCTTTATTCATGAGCCTCCAGTTGTGGTCTCTGTTGGTGACGCCTGTGTACCACCTCCTGGAGCAGGCTTCCTGGTGTGACCTGCAGTTGTGGTGTAGGTCATACAGTGTGAACATAAACTCCTGGTTGTAATGACTGTGCGTCTCTACAGCAGATGCATTTACTGTAGTCTGTTTTGGGGTTTGAAAGCTATTTTGACAAGCTTAATGTGGCTGCTGTAGAAAAGGATATTTGCGTTTGTGTAAAATGTCAGCACTTTACACGATCGGCATATTGATAGTTGTCTGCTAAAGTGGAGCACTGTTTAACCCCTTCACCCCAAAGCCTGTTTTCACCTAAGTGACAGGGCCAATTTTTACAATTCTGACCATTGTCACTTTATGAGGTCATAACTCTGAAACGCTTCAACGGATCCTGGTGATTCTGACACTGTTTTCTCGTGACATATTGTACTTCATGATAGTGGTAAAACTTCTTCGATATGACTTGCATTTATTTGTGAAAAAAACAAAAATTTGTCGGAAATTATGAAAATTTAGCAATTTTCAAACTCTTAGTTTTTATGCCCTTAAATTAGAGAGTTATATCACATAATATAGTTAATAAACAACATTTCCCACATGTCTGCTTTACATCCGCACAATTTTGGAAACATAATTTTTTTTTGTTAGGACGTTATAAGGGTTAAAAGTTGACCAGCGATTTCTCATTTTTGCAACAAAATTTGCAAAACCATTTTTTTGCGGACCACCTCACACTTGAAGTGACTTTAAGGGGTCTATATGACAGAAAATGCCCAAAAGTGACACCATTCTAAAAACTGCACCCCTCAAGGTACTCAAAACCACATTCAAAAAGTTTATTAACCCTTCAGGTGCTTCACAGGAATTTTTTGAATGTTTAAAAAAATTGAACATTTAACTTTTTTTTCACAAAATTTTTACTTCAGGTCCAATTTGTTTCATTTTACCAAGGGTAACAGGAGAAATTGGACCACAAAAGTCGTTGTACAATTTGTCCTGAGTACGCCGATACCCCATATGTGGAGGTAAACCACTGTTTGGGCACATGGCAGAGCTCGGAAGGGAAGGAGCGCCATTTGACTTTTCAATGCAAGATTTGCTGGAATTGAGATCGGAGCCCATGTCACGATTGGAGAGCCCCTGATGTGCCTAAACAGTGGAAACCACCATAGGCAGAAAAAGAAAGTCGAGCGGGCACCACCTAAATATTTCTCACCATATATGCCCGGTGCTACCAATGCGCTTATAAATACAGTACTATAAAGAAAGAAGAAAAGAGAAGCGCAAAGAGGTGCACACTGAGCCAATGTAATCAATATAAACAAATCTTTATTGAGACCAAAACTTCAGTGCTAAACTTTAAAAACATACATTAAAAACAGCATAAAACATATGCCTATACACACTACTTTCAATGTCCTCTGTATGGGGACATGATAGAAACCAGACCCCCTAGGAAAAATAATCCTGTGGCGTAGCTCCGTGAGTTGCAAAATAGTATAAAGTCAGAGCAATGCAGATAAGTGTCCTGTGGTGCCGTCCTGACGTGGTTTAATAATGTCCAAAATAGATATCCGGCTCTTGTTATATATAATAATACTATGATATCCCAAGGTTTAGATGACTAATTAAGAACATGCAGATATCCATTTAATATGTCCACTAAGTACTAAACAATGAGCCCTTCATATATTGTGGGCATGGAAATGCACATAAACAATATTATGATACATTTAGAAAAAAAAAAAAAAAAGACAGAAATGGAACCACAGGCATCACCCACTACATGTGAAGATAAATAAGTAATATACTCACTAGGAGACAGGGTCTGGAAGCTCCCTACGCGTATCGCCACTCCTGGTGGCTTCGTCAGGGGAAATGATGATATACAAGTCGTGTCCAGCATATATAGCGTAAGTGCACTTACTTATTGGTCAGCTAATGCCGACACCTGTGTTCGGCAGTCTCTGACCAATAGGAACCAGTCAGTAAGTCTTGAGTGGGGATAAGTAAAACCTGTCCTTATTTGTAGACGGTCTAATAATGTCACAGTTCCCCTCCCTTCTCTGCTGTGCAATGTAGACTCCGATTGGTGAAGTGAAACTTGTGAGAAGTTCCCTTGGTTACCGAACGTCTTAGAGGCCTGACGTCAGTCCAATAGGTGTCCTCCATTTTCCGCGTCTGCGCAATGCGAGCAAAATGCATCTTAATTATACAGCGTCCTGGAACCAGACATTTGTCTTTCAATGCAGGCCGCTTTTGCGCCTGCATGACACGCTATTACTAAAGTCCGGCGCCAGCCCTATAATGACTATTTACTGAATGCGTTTGCGCAGTACTTGCGGACAAATCATACCTATAAAATACATTTTTCTCTTATGGAAAACTCCATGGTTAATTAGGAAAAAAAAAAAAATTGTTTATCTCCTTTGTGCACCTGCGCAGTGCTATCAAAATCTGGGAAAATCATGTCTATTGTAAAGCCATACGGGCATGAGTTACCAGCTGCAAGATATACTAATTGTGCATCTATGCAATATAATTTTCCCAGATTTTGATAGCACTGCGCAGATGCACAAAGGAGATAAACAATTTTTTTTTTTTTTTTTTCTAACTGTATCATAATATTGTTTATGTGCATTTCCATGCCCACAATATATGAAGGGCTCATTGTTTAGTACTTAGTGGACATATTAAATGGATATCTGCATGTTCTTAATTAGTCATCTAAACCTTGGGATATCATAGTATTATATATATAACAAGAGCCGGATATCTATTTTGGACATTATTAAACCACGTCAGGACGGCACCACAGGACACTTATCTGCATTGCTCTGACTTTATACTATTTTGCAACTCACGGAGCTACGCCACAGGATTATTTTTCCTAGGGGGTCTGGTTTCTATCATGTCCCCATACAGAGGACATTGAAAGTAGTGTGTATAGGCATATGTTTTATGCTGTTTTTAATGTATGTTTTTAAAGTTTAGCACTGAAGTTTTGGTCTCAATAAAGATTTGTTTATATTGATTACATTGGCTCAGTGTGCACCTCTTTGCCCTTCTCTTTTCTTCTTTCTTTATAAACAGTGGAAACCCCCACAAGTGACACCATTTTGGAAAGTAGACCCCCTAAGGAACTAATCTAGATGTGTGGTGAGCTCTTTGAACCTCCAAGTGCTTCACAGAAGTTTATAATGTAGAGCCGTAAAAAAAAAATTTTTTATTAATTTTCACAAAAAATGATCTCTTTGCCCCAAATTTTTTATTTTCCCAAGGGTAAAAGGATAAATTGGACCCCAAAAGTTGTTGTGCAATTTGTCCTGAGTACGTCGATACTTCATATATGGGGATAAACCACTGTTTGAGCGCATGGCAGAGCTCGGAAGGGAAGGAGTGCCATTTGACTTTTCAATGCAAAATTGGCTGGAATTGAGATCGGACGCCATGTCGCATTTGGAGAGCCCCTGACGTGCCTTAACAGTGGAAACCCCCCACAAGTGACCCCATTTTGGAAAGAAGACCCCCTAAGGAACTTATCTAGATGTGTGGTGAGCACTTTTAACCCCCAATTGTTTCACTAAAGTTTAGAATGTAGCATTGTGAAAATTAAAAAATCATTTTTTCTTTCCACAAAATGATGTTTTAGCCCGCAATTTTTTTTTTTTCCCAAGGGTAACAGGAGAAATTGGACCACAAATGTTATTGTCCAATTTGTCCTGAGTACGCTGATACCCCACATGTGGGGGGGAACCACCGTTTGAGTGCATGGCAGAGCTCGGAAGGGAAGGAGCACCGTTTGAAATGCAGACTTAGATGGATTGGTCTGCAGGCGTCATGTTGCATTTGCAGAGCCCCTGATGTACCTAAACAGTAGAAACCCCCCACAAGTGACCCCATATTGGAAACTAGACCCCCAAAAGAACTTATCTAGATGTGTTGTGAGAGCTTTGAACCAACAAGTGTTTCACTACAGTTTATAACGCAGAGCCGTGAAAATAAAAAATATTTTTTTTTCCACGAAAATGATATTTTATCCCCTATGTTTTTATTTTCCCAAGGGTAACAGGACAAATTGGACCCCAACAGTTGTTGTCCAACTTGTCCTGAGAACGCTGATACCCCATATGTTGGGGGGAACCACTGTTTGGGCACACAGGAGAACTCGGAAGGGAAGGAGCCCTGTTTTACTTTTTCAAAGCAGAATTGGCTGGAATTGAGATCGGACGCCATGTTGCGTTTGGAGAGCCCCTGATGTGCCTGAACAGTGGAAACCCCCAATTATAACTGAAACCCTAACCCCAACCCTAGCCCTAACCCTAGCCCTAACCCTAGCCCTAATGGGAAAATGGAAATAAATACATTTTTTTACATTTTATTATTTTTCCCTAACTAAGGGGGTGATGAAGGGGGGTTTGATTTACTTTTATAGCGTTTTTTTTGGCGGATTTTTATGATTGGCAGCCGTCACACACTAAAAGACGCTTTTTATTGCAAAAAATAGTTTTTGCATCACCACATTTTGAGAGCTATAATTTATCCATATTTTGGCCCACAGAGTCATATGAGGTCTTGTTTTTTGCGGGACGAGTTGACGTTTTTATTGGTAACATTTTCGGGCAGATGACATTTTTTGATCGCTTTTTATTCCGATTTTTGGGAGGCGGAATGAACAAAAACCAGCAATTCCTGAATTTCTTTTAGGGGGGGCGTTTATACCGTTCCACGTGTGGTAAAATGGATAAAGCAGTTTTATTCTTCGGGTCAGTACGATTACAGCGATACCTCATTTATGTAATTTTTTTTATGTTTTGGCGCTTTTACACAATAAAAACTATTTTATATAAAAAAATAATTGTTTTTGCATCGCATTATTCTGAGAGCTATAACTTTTTTTATTTTTCTGCTGATGATGCTGTATGGCGGCTTTTTTTTTTCCGGGACAAGATGACGTTTTCAGCGGTACCATGGTTATTTATATCCGTCGTTTTGATCACGTGTTATTCCACTTTTTGTTCGCCTGTATGATAATAAAGCGTTGTTTTTTGTTTTTTTTGCGGTGTTCACTGAAGGGGTTATCTAGTGGGATAGTTTTATTGAGCGGGTCGTTACGGACGCGGCGATACCAAATATGTGTACATTTATTGTTTTTTTTTTTTTTTACATAAATAAATGGATTTATTGGGAAATTTTTTTTTTTTTTTTATTTGGGGATTTTTTTTTTATTTTTTTTTTTACACATTCTATTTTTTTTTTTTTTTTTACTTTCTAACATTGTCCCAGGGTGGGACATCTCTGTATTAGATCAGATCGTTGATCTGACACAGTGCATAGCACACTGTCAGATCAACGATCTGACAGGCAGCTTAGCTGGCTTCCAGCGCCTGCTCTCAGCAGGCGCCGGCTAGCCAGGTCACTTCATGACCCGGAAGGAGTCCGGCGGCCATCTTGGATCTGGGGACTCCTTCCGGGTCACCGGAGCAACGCGATCTCTTTGCGTTGCTCCGGTGGGAGAGCGCAGGGAGCCCCCGTCCCTGCGCGATCCCCCTCTATGCCGCTGTCACTACGGACAGCGGCATCAGAGGGGTTAAATGCCCGCGATCGGCGATATCGCCGATCGTGGGCATTGCTGCGGGGTGTCAGCTGTCATATACAGCTGACACCCGCACCCGATCACCGCGGCGCTCAGCGCGAGACCGCGGTGATCGGTGCGCCGTACTAGTACTGCTGCTGGTACTAATGCAGTGCCGGCAGCGCAGTACTAGTACGGCGCATGTCGCGAAGGGGTTAATATACCTTGCTTTAGATGATGGTTTGTGCTTCATGGTCCTCAAAATATCAATCAACACTTCCAGCGTGGCATGATTCTGTCGCTAAAGTTGGAAGAAGCTCGAGTTTCTGGCCTCTTTGCGCTCTTTTTTCATGTAAAGTCTACAAGCTTGCTTTCGTTAAAAGGCCGGTCTCATCTTATTGCATGAATACAATTTCAAATTTGCTTAGTTTTTACAAGCAACTTTACAATTTACCTCTTAGGGTGACGTACACCGCACTAATCGCATATGTGACCGGTTCCTTCTCCAGATGGCGTCCGTTTGGAAACCACTCACTAGTTTATGATAAGTTTAAAAAAAAAAAAAAAAAAAAAAAAAGCTCAAGAATAGTGGGATTTTTAATCCTGTAGTGCACAGCTTGTTGCCATGGTTACCGTCCATTTTGGAGGTCTCCTCACTTGCAAGCTGTTTGCTCTACAGCTTACAAGCGATGATCTGAAGTTGACTGGATGCCATCAGCTTCAATATTTCCAGTCCTGTGGAATAGGCAAAAATACAATGACATTTTTATGTCACAAAAGCATGCTTCTAGCTTATAAAAATCCACAGCAAAAAAAAACACGAAAGTATTTTTGTATGTTACATTTTGTTCAGTTGGTAAATTTGGAGGGTTTTTTCTATCAGAGATGCCCCAAGTATTGACTTTCTTTTTTTTTTTTTCTTTTTTTTTAAAGAAAGCATGCAAAAGAAAAAATATGCTGAAAAACACATGGATTTTTTTGCCATCTGTTTTTATTAATACAGAATTTTTTTTTTTACTTTGATAATGAGACAATTTGCCCATTGAATCAATTGGAAGCAAAAGAAAATAAAAAAACTTAAGACCTTTTTTTTTTTGTCACGTTATGGCAGAAAATCTATTTAAAGTGAGTCTAGTCAGCAGTTTTTTTTGCATCTGAAGATGGCAAGTTGTAGGGGTTAAAACACACATTTTAGCGATGCCTGCCTTGTCAAGCTCCATGCTGTTTACGTGCAATGATTGTTTTAGCATTGCTGGACACAGCAGGGAGTGCCTCCTGGTCAGACTCCGCCCTCTCCTGTGATAAGCAGCTCACTGTCAATGGACTATGTATACAGAGCTTGGTGTGGGCGAGGCTAGCTTTCTCAGCTCTGCTTCATGTTAAATATGAAAACTCTGTCACAACTGCTGCACCCAGTAATCTAAGTGATACATCGTTGGATTTCGGGTCTCTTTGCCTACATCATTCTGCTCTCAGATAAGGTAACAAAAACCTGCTGACAGATTCCCTTTAACGTCCCCTCTTTGTAAAGTTGTTAACCGAAAGACATGATCTTGTTATATTCTAGCTCCAAAAGTGTTAAACCTCAGTCTCCGCTCTGCTACATCTGTCATTGGCACAGCTTTTCCTGCATACTTTTGCCTTAGATTCTGTTTATCTTTGTGTGATTTACTACCCACCTGGTTCGCTGTGACTGTACATCGGAGAATATTGTGAGCTTGATTTCCGAGTTTTGGGCTTTCATGTAAATTCCTCATTACGAGCCAGGGATTCTGACACTCGCTGCATCAGAAAGGCAGAATAAAACCTTTTTTTTTTTTTTTGCGCAGACAGATGTGAAACAGATGTGAAAGCGCAGAGATCTCATTGTTGTCTTGCACATTCCCGGCTTACCCGTCCAGCAATGCTACGGGCCTTTATTCTCAGCATAAAAGCCATTCTGAATATACAAAAGCCGTTGTCAACTTCTTCATGGGAAAACAAAGCCCGAGTTATAAAATTGGTCGCATCAATCAGAAATGCAGACAAGGAAATGCGGGAGCGGAACAGTCATTAACCGAGTGCTCTTATGGTGAAGACCTGGGGGATATTTCCAGGTCACAGTCAGGACTCCTCTGGCTCTTGGTGATTTATTATTTCCATGTTGGTAAATATCAGCATGGTCAGGCGGTTTGTGAGCGACCCGATCAAATTGGCTCATCTCTAGTTGTGAGCTTGCGGACCGCGGGGATGGGAAGCAGGGAGGATTTTCCATTATAAACATAGATTACGGCACAGTCAGTTTCAGTTTGGTCACAATAATAAAATACAAGGCAGTCTCCATTTCACAAAGCTGTTTCCAGTTTGTGGCAATCCATGAACCCAATTTCTGGGAGATAATGAAAAAAGTATCTGCGCATTCTTCTCCGGTGGGATGCTGAAATGACTTTGCTGCCACTTTATCTCCAACCAATTTCCCTAATCCTAGCTTGTTAGCTCTGATGAAAAGCCGTAAATTAGTCGAGCAGCCTCACGTTTTGTTGAATGGTTTGATTGTGTTGGATTATTAAGCTTTGTGTCATACTGTACAGCCGGCATTTCTCCCGCCTCAGCAACTAATCCCAATATACTTTATTTATCCACGCAGCTACGGACAAAATCCCTGCTTGCCACAATTTAAAAATGCAAA
This sequence comes from Ranitomeya imitator, assembly GCF_032444005.1. Classification (NCBI taxonomy): domain Eukaryota; kingdom Metazoa; phylum Chordata; class Amphibia; order Anura; family Dendrobatidae; genus Ranitomeya; species Ranitomeya imitator. The sequence continues at coordinate 64,743,268 of NC_091286.1, forward strand.
TAAAGTTATTTCTCTGGATTTTTTTTTAAGCGTTTCTCTGATCATAAAGGAGAACTGTAGTCAAAGTTCGGAATGCAATAGTGTTTATGCATGGCGGTATCTTCAGATTGTACAAGCTTTCGGTTCTTTCTGTTCAGTCATATATTGTTCATGTACTTTTAGAGCCTAGTGCATAGTAACCTTATGGCTTACTAGTACAGAGCCCTGCAGTCTCCGTGCGCTGCTATTCAGACATGATGCTGGTGCCATGATGTATGGACAAGCTACCTCCCTGCTCTATGGCACGGCTTCTCAAACTCAATTTTGGTTGTCACCTAAGCCTCACCAGACATACAAAGGTGATGCCCTGGCCTCTCTGTCTGTTGTGGAAGTCTGTGGCAAAATGATAAATGGTGCCCAATTTACTTTGTCTGGTGAACTAGACTCTCTGTACAGCACTAAAATTAGGAGAAAATAAGATTATTTTCCTAACCCAGAGATTGCTGCAGCCACTTCTGTTAAAACTGCCTCACCAGTTCTATCCTTAAAATCATAAGGTGGCACTTCACAGTTTGAGAAGCACTGCTCTGTGGAACACTTGAGAGCTTCTCTGGGGGAAAAAAAAACAAGGACCTCCCGGATTTCTGGAAGACTTGGCAAATCTGTGATGATTAAACCTCAAGAGAAACTATGTTTCCAGGAGATTTCTCATGTATTAATTTGAATTATTTTAATGCATAAGTGAGTGGGAAAGTGACGTGTGGGTGGTGGCTTTGGAAATGTGCTTGGCTGTTGGAGGGTGTGGGGGTGACTTTGGCACTGGAAAAAAGTTGAACCTCCCAGATTCCTGAAAGAGTTGGGAATCCTCCCAGTCACCAGTGAAACCTGGAGAGCATTTGTTTCCTGAAGGTTTGTGTGCATTAGAGTATGTGTACACAGTGCCTTAGATGCTGGCGCACCCACCAGTTTTTCAATTCTAGTTGCTCCAATAGCGGTTTTGCTGACATCTTTGTGGCGGCTCCACCACCGACTACTAGTGGCAGCTTCACCACTAACTTTTTACTCTATACTTTAACGTATTTTAAGCATGCAAATCCTTGCTGAAGCTGCCGGAAGAATGGACAAGTCATGTCTTTCAACTTCTTCAGGGTTCCCAAGCCCTGAGGCCATTAAAAGGCTTCACATAAGACAGGACATGCGTAGTGCAGTGTCGGTTTGCATTACTTTCCATTTTATTTGGCGTTTTTGCAGCCATTGGTCTTTGTAATGGGATGCCAATTTTTATTTTTTTTAAAGATTTCATTAGGCATTAATTTGTGTAGGTGAATGGCTTTGAGTTTGAGAGGAAATGGGGGGTTATATTTTTGGCAGCGGTCACTGTTCTCACAGATCAATTGTGCTCTCTGGCATCTGAGGGAAGTATTGCTCAATTCTGACAAAAAAAAGTATCTCACCATATGCCTACCTTCAAAATTGGAGACATATAGAGGCAGACTGGAAGACCTTTTGCTTCGGCACTCCACATTAGGTCAGTACAAGATGGCGGTTTACATGACCTGAGTCTTTTTCTTAAAGATCACATTAGGAAGTCTTGACAAGGAGAACACATGCAGCTCTCGCTGTCTTCAATTGTGACTTTCATTATGTGTCACTGTCACATTACGTCTTCTAATTATCTGTTCAGTCTAATGTAGAATCGCCAAAAAGGGAATAAAAAGTTGGTTGTATGTCTGTAAGAAACACTTGTTGACATTTCCAGTAATGATCCATTAGAATGGATCCGGCAGCAGTCCGTTGGCCAAAAAATGTTGTACATTCACAACTTTAGTCCTTTTAAAAAAAAAAACAAAAAAAAGAAAAAACTGATCTCTGTTGGATCTATTTTTTTTTTTTTTTTTTTTAAACATTGAGGTCTGTGCAAAATGGATGTTAATTAGCCATCCATTTTTCTTCCATTTATAAAGGATCTTGTTTTTTTGCTCACTGGATCCATTACTAATGGAAGAAAACTGATGGTTAATTAACGGATCCGTTTTTTCATAGATTTCAGTGTTAAAAAAAGATTTAGCAGAGATCCGTTTTTTAAAAATGGACTAAAGTTGCACTTTTTTGGTAACAGATTTCTGCAGGATTCGTTCTAATGGTTGTTTACTGGACATAGGACCAAAGCCAAGGATCTGCAGCCCTGTAGATGACCCCGTTGATCATCTATCACTGAAGTTAGGTACTGATCATCCATAGTTCTTGTTTAATTGACTCCATACTTTAGTGCTGGCGTGCGCGGAGTTTTACCAATTTCACCACTAGATGTCACCAGTGGACTGCGCGTGTTCTCTGCTCTATCCTAGAACGCTCCCTGTCAGAACAGAATATATGATGTTTAATATCATTGTGGAATTGATCACATGATCTATACATTCATAAACTGTGCATCGCGTGACATTTAAGGTGAGCAACTTCATCTCAGTGCAAAAGCCAGCAGACCTGTTTGCATATATGATCCTGTTATACGAAACACAGGATATTACATTTATACGAGACAACAAGGGGAATGTAAAAATGGTGCAAATTGAAAAGCGCTGTTAATGCTGCAATATTCCACTTTTTAAAGGCTTAGGTTTAATTTCCCCTCGCCAGTGTGGATATTCTACAGGAAAATAGATTACAAGTAACCTATGCATAATGATGACTTTATGAGCTACATAAGAAGCAAATTGCAGACATGTTTAGGAATATTTTGGTTAGAAAAATAACAGTTTATATCTTTTTTTAATACATTTTAAACGCAGTGTAAAAATAATTTGACCAGTGATGACTCCTTTCTGTTGCCTTTCTTTATTCCTGTAGTTTTGCCGCATTCCCACATAACAAAGCTGCATTGTGCAAGATTGACCATAAATTAAGCAGTGGTGCAAGTTTGTATTTTGCAGCATTTCTATTTACACTGCGGAAATATCCACGCCCTTGTGAAAATAAAAAAAAATTGGTTTCAAAGTAAATTCTTTGTGAAAAAAAGTAATATCTTCATATTTTTTTTTCTTCCACATTGCTTTAGTTCTCATGAAGCACCTGAAAGGTTAATAAACTTCTTGAATGTGGTTTTGCGCACCTTGACGGGTGCAGTTTTTAGAATAGTGTCACTTTTAGGTATTTTCTGTTACGGTATATTGACCCCCAAACTCACTTCAAATGTGAGGTGGAAAGGCACACACATGTCTATATAACACCTCACAGTGCATGTCAGACCAAATGAGAATCATGAGGTCAAAGGAACTGGCCAAGGAGATCAGAGACAGAATAGGGGCAGGGCACAGATCTGGCCAAGGTTACAACAGAATTTCTGCAGTACTCAAGGTTCCTAGGAGCACAGTGGCCTCCATAATCCTTAAATGGAAGAAGTTTGGGACTACCGGAAGTCTTCCTAGACCTGGCCATCCAGCCAAACTTGGCAATCGTAGAAGAAGAGCCTTGGTGAGAGAGGTAAAGAAGAACTCCAAGATCACTGTGGCGGAGATCCAGAGATGCAGCGGTATGTGTAGAGAAAACCAGGCATTGCTCATCACTTGCCCAATACAATCCCAACAGTGAACATGGTGGTAGCAGAATAATGCTATGTGGGTGTTTTTCAGCTGCAGGGACAGGACGACTGGTTGCCGTTGAATGAAACCTGAATGCGGCCAATGACAGAGATATCTTGGATGAAAACCTCTTCAGAGTGCTCTGGACCTCCGACTTGGCAACAAGACAATGACCCTAAGCACACAGCTAAAATAACAAAGGAGTGGCTTCAGAACAACTCTGTGACCATTCTTGACTGGCCCAGCCAGAGCCCTGATCTAAACCCAATTGAGCATCTCTGGAGAGACCTGAAAATGGCTGCCCACCAACATTCACCATCCATCCTGACGGAACTGGAGAGGATCTGCAAGGAAAAATGGCAGAGGATCCCCAAATCCAGGTGTGAAAAACTTGTTGCATCATTCCCAATAAGACTCATGGCTGTACGAGCTCAAAAGGTGATTCTACTCAATACTGAGCAAAGGGTCTGAATACTTATGTGATATTACAGCTTTTCTTTTTTAATAAATTTGCAAAAATTACTGCATTTCTGGGGGTTTTTTTTCAGTCAAGATGGGGTGCATAGTGTACAATAATGAGGACAAAAAAATGAACTTTTTCGAATTTATCAAATGGCTGCAATGAAAGTGTAAAAATGGAAGGGGGTCTGAACACTTTTTGTACCCACTGTATAACTTTTGCATCTGACCATTTTCCTTTTTTAAATTGTAAAACATGACAATATGCAAATTGCCTCTTCTGAGAAAAAGAGGACTTAACTCTATAGCGCCACCAGTTGGAAGTAGCGATCCTACAAGTCACAATCAACCCCCCCCAATTATTGCAAGTCTTTAACCTATTATCTACCTATGTCCTTTTTTGGGACGCCTAATCTTTAGCTTCTAGCAACTAAGATTTTATAATTAGTTCCAATTTTTTGTGTTGTGTTTGTAAAGTTAATGTTTTCAAAATAGGAAATCCTGTCATTGTCATTTTTAATTAAATATTGGGACGCCCTTTTCTGAAAAATCTGTACTTGTAAAAAATTTAATTTGTCAAGTAATGGGTTAATAATATTGGTCTTTTCATATATGCTAAAGGGACTAATTGGGCCCCTTAGGCTCCAGGGTCCGGGTGGAATTGCAACCCCTGCACCTATTGTAGTTACGCCCCTGATTATGCCTTTTCTAAATATTCTGCTGACTACCCAATGAACGAGCAAAATGCACATTCGACGGGTGAAAAGATCTTTTGCTTTGCATAAAAGAATCACTTTCTGCAGTGCATCATCCTCTGTAAACTGGATCTGTGCTGCAGAGAACAATCTATTACAGATGGAGATGAGCAGATCATTTTGCATAGGATCGAGTTGAATTTCCTGAAAATCATTGGTTCCTTGCAGAGCATAGTTTGTACAGCAGTAGTTTTCCATCTCCAGAGTCACTGGGTAAGTCTCTCTCGCCAGTGAAGTATAAGCTTTTATAAGACGGGTCCTCTTTCTCGACTGTAAAGTGTAAGCTCTAATTGATATGAATAGGGGCGGATGTGCGATACCACCACACAGTACACAGAGCTGCACTTTGCATCTCCGAAAATGAGCAGTTTCGGACGAACCTGACAACAGCTGATCAGCGGGGGTGCCTAATGTCGCACCTCCACCAATGGACATTGATGACCTCTACTAAGGTAAGGTCATGAATGTTAACCCCTTCATGACCCAGCCTATTTTGACCTTAATGACCTGGCCGTTTTTTGCAATTCTGACCAGTGTCCCTTTATGAGGTAATAACTCAGGAACGCTTCAACGGATCCTAGCGGTTCTGAGATTGTTTTTTCGTGACATATTGGGCTTCATGTTAGTGGTAAATTTAGGTCAATAAAATCTGCGTTTATTTGTGATAAAAACGGAAATTTGGCGAAAATTTTGAAAATTTCGCAATTTTCACATTTTGAATTTTTATTCTGTTAAACCAGAGAGTTATGTGACACAAAATAGTTAATAAATAACATTTCCCACATGTCTACTTTACACCAGCACAATTTTGGAAACAAAATTTTTTTTTGCTAGGAAGTTATAAGAGTTAAAATTTGACCAGCGATTTCTCATTTTTACAACGAAATTTACAAAACCATTTTTTTTAGGGACCACCTCACATTTGAAGTCAGTTTGAGGGGTCTATATGGCTGAAAATACCCAAAAGTGACACCATTCTAAAAAATGCACCCCTCAAGGTGCTCAAAACCACATTCAAGAAGTTTTTTAACCCTTCAGGTGCTTCACAGCAGCAGAAGCAACATGGAAGGAAAAAATGAACATTTAACTTTTTAGTCACAAAAATTATCTTTTAGCAACATTTTTTTTATTTTCCCAATGGTACAAGGAAAAACTGAACCACGAAAGTTGTTGTCCAATTTGTCCTGAGTACGCTGATACCTCATATGTGGGGGTAAACCACTGTTTGGGCGCACGGCAGGGCTTGGAAGGGAAGGAGCGCCATTTGACTTTTTGAATGAAAAATTGGCTCCACTCTTTAGCGGACACCATGTCACGTTTGGAGAGCCCCCGTGTGCCTAAAAATTGGAGCTCCCCCACACATGACCCCATTTTGGAAACTAGACGCCCCAAGGAACTTATCTAGATGCATAGTGAGAACTTTGAACCCCCGGGGGCTTCACAAATTGATCCGTAAAAATGAAAAAGTACTTTTTTTTCACAAAAAAATTCTTTTAGCCTCAATTTTTTTCATTTTCACATGGGTAACAGGATAAAATGGATCCTAAAATTTGTTGGGCAATTTCTCATGAGTACACCGATACCTCACATGTGGGGGTAAACCACTGTTTGGGCACATGGTAAGGTTCGGAAGGGAAGGAGCGCCATTTGACTTTTTGAATGAAAAATTATCTCCATCGTTAGCGGACACCATGTCGTGTTTGGAGAGCCCCCGTGTGCCTAAACATTGGAGCTCCCCCACAAATGACCCCATTTTGGAAACTAGACCCCCCAAGGAACTTATCTAGATGCATATTGAGCACTTTAAACCCTCAGGTGCTTCACAAATTGATCTGTAAAAATGAAAAAGTACTTTTTTTTTCACAAAAAAATTCTTTTCGCCTCAGTTTTTCATTTTCACATGGGCAATAGGATAAAATGAATCCTAAAATTTGTTGGGCAATTTCTCCCGAGTACGCCGATACCTCATATGTGGGGGTAAACCACTGTTTGGGCACACGGCAGGGCTCGGAAGGGAAGGCGCGCCATTTGACTTTTTGAATGGAAAATTAGCTCCAATTGTTAGCGGACACCATGTCACGTTTGGAGAGCCCCTGTGTGCCTAAACATTGGAGATCCCCCACATATGACCCCATTTTGGAAACTAGACCCCTAAAGGAACTAATCTAGATGTGTGGTGAGGACTTTGAACTTCCAAGTGCTTCACAGAAGTTTATAACGCAGAGCCATGAAAATAAAATAAAAATTTTATTTTCTCTAAAATGATTTTTTAGCCTGCAATTTATTATTTTCCCAAGGGTAAAAGGAGAAATTTGACCCCAAAAGTTGTTGTACAGTTTCTCCTGAGTACGCTGATACCCCATATGTGGGGGTAAACCACAGTTTGGGCACATGTCGGGGCTCGGAAGTCAAGTAGTGACATTTTGAAATGCAGACTTTGATGGAATGCTCTGCGGGCGTTACGTTGCGTTTGCAGAGCCCCTGATGTGGCTAAACAGTAGAAACCCCCCACAAGTGACCCCATTTTAGAAACTAGACCCCGAAAGGAACTTATCTAGATGTGAGGTGAGCACTTTGAACCCCCAAGTGCTTCACAGAAGTTTATAACACAGAGCAGTGAAAATAATAAATACGTTTTCTTTCCTCAAAAATAATTTTTTAGCCCAGAATTTTTTATTTTCCCAAGGGTTACAGGAGAAATTGGACCCCAAAAGTTGTTGTCCAGTTTCTCCTGAGTACGCTGATACCCCATATGTGGGGGTAAACCACTGTTTGGGCACACGTCGGGGCTCAGAAGGGAAGTAGTGACTTTTGAAATGCAGACTTTGATGGAATGGTCTGCGGGCGTCACGTTGCGTTTGCAGAGCCCCTGGTGTGCCTAAACAGTAGAAACCCCCCACAAGTGACCCCATTTTGGAAACTAGACCCCCCAAGGAACTTATCTAGATATGTGGTGAGCACTTTGAACCCCCAAGTGCTTCACAGACGTTTACAACGCAGAGCCGTGAAAATAAAAAATCATTTTTCTTTCCTCAAAAATGATGTTTTAGCAAGCAATTTTTTATTTTCTCAAGGGTAACAGGAGAAATTGGACCCCAGTAATTGTTGCCCAGTTTGTCCTGAGTACGCTGATACCCCATATGTGGGGGTAAACCACTGTTTGGGCACATGTCGGGGCTCGGAAGTCAAGTAGTGACGTTTTGAAATGCAGACTTTGATGGAATGGTCTGCGGGCGTCACGTTGCGTTTGCAGAGCCCCTGGTGTGCCTAAACAGTAGAAACCCCCCACAAGTGACCCCATTTTGGAAACTAGACCCCCCAAGGAACTTATCTAGATATGTGGTGAGCACTTTGAACCCCCAAGTGCTTCACAGACGTTTACAACGCAGAGCCGTGAAAATAAAAAATAATTTTACTTTCCTCAAAAATGATGTTTTAGCAAGCAATTTTTTATTTTCTCAAGGGTAACAGGAGAAATTGGACCCCAGTAATTGTTGCCCAGTTTGTCCTGAGTACACTGATACCCCATATGTGGGGGTAAACCACTGTTTGGGCACACGTCGGGGCTCGGAAGGGAAGGAGCACCATTTGACTTTTTGAATAAAAGATTGGCTGGAATCAATGGTGGCGCCATGTTGCGTTTGGAGACCCCCTGATGTGCCTAAACAGTGGAAACCCCTCAATTCTAACGCCAACACACCCCTAACCCTTATCCCAACTGTAGCCGTAACCCTAACCACAACCCTAACCGCAACACACCCCTAACCACAACCCTAACCCCAACACACCCCTAACCCTAACCACAACCCTAATTCCAACCCAACCCTAACCCTAAGGCTATGTACCCACGTTGCGGATTCGTGTGAGATTTTTCCGCACCATTTTTGAAAAATCCGCGGGTAAAAGGCACTGCGTTTTACCTGCGGATTTACTGCGGATTTCACCTGCGGATTCCTATTGAGGAATAGGTGTAAAACGCTGCGGAATCCGCACAAAGAATTGACATGCTGCGGAAAATACAACGCAGCGTTTCCGTGCGGTATTTTCCGCACCATGGGCACAGCGGATTTGGTTTTCCATAGGTTTACATGGTACTGTAAACCTGATGGAACACTGCTGCGGATCCGCAGCGGCCAATCCGCTGCGGATCCGCAGCCAAATCCGCACCGTGTGCACATAGCCTAATTCTAAAGGTATGTGCACACGCTTCGGAAAACGCTGCGGATCCGCAGCAGTTTCCCATGAGTTTACATTTCAATGTAAACCTATGGGAAACAAAAATCGCTGTACACATGCTGCGGAAAAACTGCACGGAAACGCAGCGGTTTACATTCCGCAGCATGTCACTTCTTTCTGCGGATTCCACAGCGGTTTTACAACTGCTCCAATAGAAAATCGCAGTTGTAAAACCGCAGTGAAATGCGCAGAAAAACCGCGGTAAATCTGCCATAAATCCGCAGCGGTTTAGCACTGCGGATTTATCAAATCCGCTGCGGAAAAATCCGCAGAGGACCAGAATACGTGTGCACATACCGAAACCCTAACCCTAACCCTACCCCTAACCCTACCCCTAACCCTACCCCTAACCCTACCCCTAACCCTACCCCTACCCCTACCCCTAACCCTACCCCTACCCCTACCCCTAACCCTACCCCTAACCCTAACCCTAACCCTAGTTCTAACTCCAACCTTAGTGAAAAAAAAAAAAAATTCTTTATTTTATTATTGTCCCTATCTATGGGGGACAAATGGGGGGGGTCATTTACTGTTTTTTTATTTTGACCACTGTGATAGATTATATCACAGTGATCAAAATTCACATTGGAACGAATCTGCCGGCCGGCAGATTCGGCGGGCGCACTGCGCATGCGCCCGCCATTTTGGAACATGGCGGCGCTCGGGGAAGAAGACGGACGGGACCCCGCCAGGATCGGTAAGTATAAGGGGGGGAGATCAGGGCACAGGGGGGGGGAGATCAGGGCACGGGGGGGCGTCGGAGCACGGGGGGGGAGGGATCGGAGCATGGGGGAGAGTGATCGGTGTGCGGGCGGGTGGATCGGTGTGCAGGGGGGTGGTTCGGAGCACGGGGGGGGGATCGGAGTGCGGGGGGGTTTGATTGGAGCACGGGGGGGTGTGATTGGAGCACGGGGGGAGCGGGCAGGAGGACGGGGGAGCGGAGCACAGGACGGAGGGGAGCGGGCCACAGATCGGGGGGCTGGGGGGGCGATCGGTGGGGTGGGGTGGGGGCACATTAGTATTTCCAGCCATGGCCGATGATATTGCAGCATCGGCCATGGCTGGATTGTAATATTTCACCATTTTTTTAGGTGAAATATTACAAATCGCTCTGATTGGCAGTTTCACTTTCAACAGCCAATCAGAGCGATCGTAGCCACGAGGGGGTGAAGCCACCCCCCCTGGGCTAAACTACCACTCCCCCTGTCCCTGCAGATCGGGTGAAATGGGAGTTAACCCTTTCACCCGGCCTGCAGGGACGCGATCTTTCTGTGACACAGCATATGCGTCACAGGTCGGATTGGCACCGACTTTCATGACGCATACGCTGTGTCACAGGTCGGGAAGGGGTTAAAGCAGTGGACAACTGGAAAAAAACCTTTTTCTGGGGCTTCAAGGGAAAGGCTTTTGGTCCATCTTAAACAAAGTATTTTTACTTGCAAAATCTCCCTACTTGTCCAGCAGACTCCAGGAACATGAGAAACCTCCTGATATCTTGGAAAAATTAAAATAATCCCTCAGTTGTCCCAAAACCACCCAGAAACTAGGACTTCAAGGCAGTTTCTTCCGTGATGTGGAGGGAGATCGAAAGAACTGTGAAGGAGGAGTTTGATCTCAAAGGGGGCCAATTGCCAAACATTTCCAAGACTCCATCTCCCGGAGCAGCAGCTATATTATTGGCAAATGTGAATAAATGGGACTTTGTGAATGCATTACCAGAACATACACCTCAAGCAAACCAAAACTGCAGTGTGAACTGCTCTTCATAAGCATGAATGATTGGAACGGCCACGTTCACATGTTAATTTCATTAAAGTAGAAGATCACAGTGTTAGTGGCTTGTTTCCTCCTACACTAGTCATTAGAGGACTATTCGGCTGCTTCACTTGTGGCCGGTTTGCTTTCATGGACCTTTCAGTGCACTTCATGAAGTTTCCCAGTTCGGATTCTCCACAAGCTCAGTGAGCACATGGCGGACACCGCTCGCATTCGGTCTCCTGTCTGGCACCTACATTAGGATTCCAGTCACATTATTTGTGGAGGAGGGAAGGAGGCTGATTCATTGCGCTCCTGTAATATAGAAAGATGCCACTTGCTAGAGACGTGAATGCTTCGCCCAGAATGCCTGTGTCACGGGGATCATTGCTGCATGTGAATTACTGACTCGTGCTGTAGTCGCAGTAATTACTTTATACAGATGTGAATATTTCGTCATTAATCTTGGATATTGTGCAGCTGTAACTCGATGACATATGTATTCTTATGTATTGTTTTCCAGTAATAAGGCGGTTTTATAATTCCCGGCTTGGTATGAAGACATGGCCTGTAGAATAAGGTACACAAATCATCGAGTTAATAAACCAGAAGCTTTAGCCGTTTAGAGGCACTGAGGAGTTTTTTCCACCTTTCTCCTCATAATATATTGTCCTCCAGACCTTTTCGGATTTTCTGAGGTGACTGAGGTTCAGCAGCCACTTCTGTATCCTGAGTGCTTTGTGAATTGTGTGGTGGGTTCTCAACCTAAGGCTATTTTCACACAGAGTCTTTCTGCTAAGTTTTTAGAGTGGAAACTGAGTAAAACCATTAAGTTTGGGGGGGTGGGGGTTGCATTTTTTAAGAGGATTTTGAGGGTTTTCAGTCAGTTTCTGCTCTAAAACCTTCTAAAAGTGTGCACATTCCCTTAGCGAGGTTTTATTTCATAGGATGTAAGCTGGTTTTCAGTTAGCAATCATATCCTGCAAACTATCGCAGTTTATAAATGTGTGACTTAAGTGTTGTGCCACATGCGATTATCCGAGCATTGGGTCCTACTGGGAGGCAAAGTGAGACTAACTGCAATTTGTGCTGATGACCATAATCCAATCCTCTGGTGCCAGCTTTGGCCAATGCTCATGGCGGCACTGTTCTAGAGGAACTGAGGCTCTGAGGTCATCTTTTTTTTTTTTTGTTAACACGGTTGTCAGCTTATAGTATCCTCCTTACCATAAAGTGCCACCAAAGTGGCACCAAAGTCAGGCATTTCAGCACATTTGCCAAAGGTACTGAAAGAACCCGTCCTGCCCCTCTGGGTAGACTATCTTAACCTCTGCCTTTTTTTTTATTATAGTTCAAATTAAATATTTTTAAACAGAAAAAATGTAAAAAAGAGTAAATGAATAACCAGTAGGTAACCCATTTTGAATTATCACTTCAACCTTAAAGGCCATTTCCCTTGAAAAAAGTTAATTTTAATCAATAACTCTTTGAATAATAATAAGTTCCACATTTGGATGTATTCACCAAAAATGTTCCTGTGCTGGGAAACTTACAAAGATGCCCCTGCTGTGTACTGTGTAATGACTGTGTCTGACCGTGCAGGAACATGGTCTGATCATATCACAGATCCTTGGCAGGGGGGAGAAAAAACCTATACAGGGGATCACAGCTGATTCTATCTTTACGGTAAAGCATTGCTTAAAAACAGGCAGGGAAATGTTTTTGCCTCGCAAAAAGAATCAGCTGTGATCCCGTACTGTAATGTCAGTTTACGCTCTTTTGCCACTCCCACGCCCAGGAGCTGTGGTGTGATTAGACCATGTTCCTGCACGGTCAGACACAGCCATTACACAGTACACAGCAGGGGCACATTTATAAGATTATCTCAGCACAGGAACATTTTTTTTAACAAGTTGTACAATTGGATGTGTTACTGTAAGATCTATAAAATAAATTGTGCTTTGTTTGTGTGAAAAACCCTTAAAAAGGAACTTAAAGGGAACCTGTCACCCCGTTTTTTCAGATTGAGATAAAAATACTGTTAAATAGGGCCTGCGCTGTGCGTTACAATAGTGTATGTAGTATACCCTGATTCCCCACCTATGCTGCGAAATACATTACCAAAGTCGCCGTTTTCGCCTGTCAATCAGGCTGGTCAGGTCAGGTGGGCGTGGTGACATCGCTGTTTCTTCCCCAGCTTTCCATTGGTGGCATAGTGGTGTGCGCATGTCCAAGTGCCGAATCCACTGCGCGCAGGTGAAGAAAAAGCGCGCGATCTGCGCTATTACCATTGTCATCGGTGGGGGCAGCCATCTTCCTGAGGCTGCGCGTGCGCAGATGGAGTGCTCTGCTGCACGGGCTTCAGGAAAATGGCCGCGGGATGCTGCGCGTGCGCAGATGGAGATCGCGGCGGCCATTTTCCTGAAGCCGAGATGCAAACTCGGCTTTGGGAAAATGGCCGCCGCGATCTCCATCTGCAGACGCGCGGCATCCCGCGGCCATTTTCCTGAAGCCCCGTGCAGCAGAGCACTCCATCTGCGCACGTGCGGCCTCAGGAAGATGGCCGCCCCCACCGATGACAATGGTAATAGCGCAGATTGCGCGCTTTTTCTTCACCTGCGCGCAGTGGATTCGGCACTTGGACATGCGCACACCTCTACGCCACCAACGGAAAGCTGGGGAAGAAACAGCGCTGTCACCACGCCCACCTGACCTGACCAGCCTGATTGACAGGCGAAAACGGTGACTTTGGTAATGTATTTCGCAGCATAGGTGGGGAATCAGGGTACACTACATACACTATTGTAACGCACAGCGCAGGCCCTATTTAACAGTATTTTTATCTCAATCTGAAAAAACGGGGTGACAGGTCCCCTTTAAGTCCCCCATGCCTTCCAATCCAGCAGCATTGATCTGTGTGATTAAACTCCCTCCCTAACCAGCCCTGTGTAACATCATTCAGTTAAAAAATGCTTTAAAACAGCATTTCTAACCTCCACTTTCCCCATGTTAATGAGGGCTTTGACTAGTCGATGGGGCATTGGTTCTCCAGACTCGTCAGCCCTCTCTTCATGTTATCATGCCCCTGTGGCCGTGATAATATAATTTGCACAAACTGCTTCATCGCTGCTTATGCAGATCTAGAGCTTGTGCGCCGCTCATTTCGTCAGCGACACTGCATCCGTGAAGCTGGGTGTATGCTTCCTGATTTCAGAAGCACACAGTGCATTTCTGTGAGTTTAGAAAATGACTTCAGTACATGTGCAGTGCGCTCCTCTGAAGCTGAGAGGCGTACATCCGGGTTCAGAGACGCAGTGACGCTGCCGGAATGAGCGGCATGCGTGTGCAGATTTGCATGAGCTGACTATGATGGCGGCTCTTGCAAATTATGTTTCACTCCCACAGGGGCGTGATGCGTGATAACATTGAAAGAGGGATAAATAGTCTGGGGAACTAACGCCCTATCAACTAGTCACAGCCCTCGGTAGCATGGGAAAAGGGGAGCTTATAAATGCTCTTGAAAGCATTTATTTAAGTGGTTATGTTATACAGGGATAGTTAGGGAGGGAGTTTGCTGAAGGGCATGGGAGACCTTGACAGGGGTTCCCTTTAAGCTTAAAGCCACTTTATATACATACATTATTAAACCTGATATACTTTCTTTAATAATCCATGTCAGAGTGGCTGTAGTTGACGTTTTAAATTTATTTTCCTCTTAAAAAGTCTGACATCTCAGTGTCCCTCCTCTGTGCTGAAATCTCACACTGCTCAGTACAAGCTACAGCTGTTCGTCAGCTTGGGTGGGCAGAGGTTGAATACACTTGGACTCGTGAATGCTTTCACTTTCTAGCTGAACTTTTAAAATGCTCAATTTGAAAGGGTTTTCTCATTTTTGGCATGAGCGTTCTTTCTGCGTGCGGGGGATGAAGCAGTAAACAATATCAGAAATTTCTCCTTTCTTGAGAATAGAGGATTTTCAGTAAGTCAGTTGCAAAATTGCTGGTTTTTACAAGCACTTTGTGATTTTAACCATTAAGGAATGAGAAACTAATCCTTTAACGGGACTCTGTCAGCACAGAATTACTTTTTAAACCATGCACAGGTGCTTGGTGCATCATGGCGTGTCCAAATATTTAAGTGCACTATCCCTCATCCTTATCCTGGTATGCAGGGCCCCCATCTCCGTACTGTTATGCATGGCCACATTCTTATCCTGGTACGATTGACCCCCATTCCCATCCTGGTATGCATGGCCCCCAATAGAAAAACATAAAAAATACACCATTAGACTTACTTTCCTGCGCTCCCTCGCAGTGTCTTGTTCTGATGCCAGCAGCTGATTTATGCTTATAAGCAGCACATGGCAGGGACTATGTGCCTGGAAAGCAGTGAATATTCTTTGCTCTTTAATAGTGGACACACAGTGTTAGCCATAGCCGCCGGCTACTAAAGGGACTGCATTCCACGCCTTTGGGCGTGGAATGCAGTGAATATTAATTTCTCTTTAGGAGCGAGCACAGGAGTTAGCCGCAGCCACCAGCTGATGCCTCCTGTGACCCATTGCTCCGTCGCTGCTGCTCCCCCTCCTCCCCACCACAGCCAGAGTAGGTGCATCCAGATTATGAGACCCACCCCCATTTTCCTCCACATTTTTGGAGAAAAAGGTGCATCTTATAGTCCGAAAAATATGGTAGTGACATTCCTTTCAGGATTTTTGCCATTATTGTTGAATTTACCATATATACTCGAGTATAAGCCGAGATTTTCAGCCCACTTTTTTGGGCTGAAAGTCCCCCTCTCGGCTTATACTAGTCATACCCAGGGGTCAGCAGGGGAGGGGGAGCGGGGGCTGTCTAATTATACTCACCTACTCCTGGCGCAGTCCCTGCTTCTTCCAGTGCTGCAGCTTCTTCCTGTAGTGAGCGGTAACATGGTACCGCTCATTACAGTAATGAAAATGCGGCTCCACCTCCCATAGAGGTGGAGCCGCATATTCATTACTGTAATGAGCGGTAACGGTGACCGCTCACTACAGGAAGAAAATACGGCGCCAGGAGCAGGTAAGTATGACGGGGGCAGTGGGCGATACTCACCTGCTCCTCGTTCCACCGTCGGCGCCGCTGTGTCTTCCGCAGTGACGCTCAGGTCAGAGGGTGCGGTGACGTGATTAGGGCGCCGCCCTCTTCCTGAACGTCGACGCAGAGGATGGGAAGACACAGCGTCGGTCAGCAGTGGAACGGGAAAGGTGAGTATAGCAAGTACTGGGGGCCTGAGGGGTGAGTATGTAATTTTTTTTATTTTTTTAACCGTAGCAACAGCATATGGGGCAAATATCTGTATGGGGCATCTTATGTGGCCATGTGCAGCATGATATGGGGGCAAATATCTGTATGAGGCATCTTATTTGGCCATGTGCAGCATGATATGGGGGCAAATGTCTGTATGGAGCATCTTATGTGGCCATGTGCAGCATTATATGGGGGCAAATGTCTGTATGGAGCATCTTATGGGGTCATGTGCAGCATTATATGGGGCAATTATCTGTATGGAGCATCTTATGGGGCCATAATCAACATTTGTGCAGCATTATATGGGGCATATTTTAATATGGAGCATCTTATGGGGCCCATCATAAACTGTATGGAGCATTATATGGGGCTCCTGATTCAATATGGATATTCAACAACACTTAACCTACTGATGTCTCAATTACTATATATACTCGAGTATAAGCCGACCCGAGTATAAGCCGACCCCCCCTAATTTTGCCACAAAAAACTTGGAAAACTTATTGACTTGAGTATAAGCCTAGGGTAGGAAATGCAGCAGCTACCGGTGAATTTCAAAAATAAAAATAGATGCTCCATACAGTTAATTATTGCCCCATAGATGCTCCATGTAAAGCTGTGCCATATATAATGCTCTGCACCGTTGATTATTACCCCATAGATGCTCCATATAAAGCTGTCCAATATATAATGCTCTGCACCGTTCATTATGGCCCCATAGATGCTCCATAGAAAGCTGTGCCCCATATATAATGCTCTGCACTGTTGATTATTGCCCCATAGATGCTCCATAGAAAGCTGTCCAATTTATAATGCTGCTGCTGCAATAAAAAAAAAATCACATACTCACGTCTCTTGCTCAGGACGCCGACGCTTTCAATATTTACCTGCTCCTCGTGCGGCTCCGTCTCCAGCACTGACGCTCACCAGAGGGCGCGCACTGACTACGTCACCGCGCCCTCCGACCTGAGCGTCACTGCCAGAGGACGCTGGAGACAGAGCCGCACCGGAGCGAGGAGCAGGTAAATATCACGCTGTGCTCCCCCTCCCCGTATACTTACCTGCTCCTGGCGCGGTCCCTGCTTCTCCCGGCGCTGCATCTTCTTCCTGACTGTATTGAGCAGTCACAGTTACTGCTCATTTTCAGTCATGAATATGCGGCTCCACCTCTATGGAGGAAGAAGATGCAGCGCTGGAAGAAGCAGGGACTGCAGGGACCGCGCCGGAGCAGGTAAGTATAACTAGACAGCCCCCGCTCCCCCTCCCCTGCCGACCCCCGGGTATGACTCGAGTATATGCCGAGAGGGGGACTTTCAGCCCAAAAAAATGGGCTGAAAATCTTGGCTTATACTTGAGTATATACGGTAATTTTACTTTTATTGGTATCTATTTGTATTTTTGACATTTACCAGTAGCTGCTGCATTTTCCACCCTAGGCTTATACTCGAGTCATTAAGTTTTCCCAGTTTTTTGTGGCAAAATTAGGGGTTTGGCTTATACTCGAGTATATACGGTACCTTTTTTTATGTTGATCGCTAATGTATTTACCAGCTACTTTTTTTTTTTTTTTCTGCTCAGTCCATATCATTTTTAGGTTATTTTAATACGTGGTTGGTAACATTTCTCAAATTAACATGATTTAGGTTTTGTTTTCTTTGTCCTTAATTTTTTATTCTGTGTTTTAGATACAATCGTTACATAGCCTAACAAGCTTGGCTTCATTATCATGATATATAATGAACCTACCGCAGATAGTACCTGAATTTCCTTGTATTATATTTGGGTGGATCGCGCCGTCGTTGGTTTCCTTACAAATGTCAGACATTTAATAACTTGGTTTTTCAGGGACCTTCAAAAAGAGTTAGGATAAAGAACAAACCTGTTTGATGAGTGAGTCTACTTGACAAAATCCTGCAGTCCCTTTGATTTACTGGTTCAGGTGGAAGAATCCTGCATGTTATATCGTCTGTCTTCAGATATGTGCAAGCACCTGCTTTATTATTATAGAATCAGAAGGGGCAAGGTATATATGTGTACTAATGAAATATATGCGGAGTAAGGCTCCAAAGAGGTGTATTTCTGCAAATGATCCATAAGGAGATGCAAATGTTAATGTTTCGGCATCTGTTTGTTGTACTTGCATTCATCAATATTTTAATAAGGTATTTTTAATCTATGATGAGGAGCCGTGAGACCGCGAGGAAGCCATCACAAGACACTCGTGTGCTAAACATCTCCTTCTCTATCTTTTACTGCAGTTGTTAAATAAACCCTACAATGAACCTTTTTTTTTTTTAATTCTCTAAATATGTGCACGTTATGTAGTGTGTGTATTAAAATACTCCCCTACCATGGCTTTCTCTGGGATCCAGCACTATTTTGTGTCTCTTCTCAGCGATGTCACTGCTCGTCAGACTCTCCGCATCACACTGCGCTCTGCATGACCCGTAAGTGGTTTTTACAATGTAAGCCTAAGGAGGGGCAGAAAGTGGCACCATTAAGTTTACACTGTAATGGCTCATACTTATTTGTGAAAAAAACTGAAGAATGCAATCTGACAAAAGATCGGATTGTACTCTGACCAATGTTATTCAATGGGTTACATCTCATCTGCGATTTTTTTTTTCTCAGCTGAAATTGTATTGAGCAAAAAATCACAACATGCTTCGCTTTGCCGTGTATCTCGGACAAGACTCATCAAGTCAAAGGGCGGGAGCAAAAAATCGCACAGCACTCGCACCATGCAATTGTTGTCCGAATTTTACATGCCTATCTCCTATGAAAAGCTGGCAATTTATCTGTCGCGTACAGTAAAATCACATCGGGACCCGACAGGAAAGAATAGATGGATTATAAGGTGGACGCCACTCGGATGTAGGGGCTCCTCTAATAGTGTAAGTCTGCAGCCCTTCTTTTGTCCAATTACATTATGGCCCTCACTATTAGGTGTCTTTATACAAATGACTATGATAATATGAGCACTGTCTCACACTAGCCTTACCCCCTATATTGCTGTACATGCAATGTATGACTTTTTCCTAACTGCTATGTAAGGCACTGACTTACTGCACCTGCACTTTACTTAATATCACAGATATTATAACTTTTCCTCTGGTTATGCATTTTATTTATTTGTCTATGATAACTTGTACTATTTGGTATTTACTTAAACTGGTCCTCTTTCCAAAAAGGTTATTTTACCGGTTGTGCGTCCGTACTTGTATACCTATGTCTGTGTGTATTTTTAGTGGATAACTTTCATCATTGTTTTGTTACCCCTGTTAGGCTACGTTCACATTTGCGTTGTGCGGTGCTGCGTCGGCGACGCAACGCACAACACAAACCAAAACGCATGCAAAACGCATTGTTTTGTGACGCATGCGTCCTTTTTTGGCATGATTTTGGACACAAAAAAAATGCAATTTGCTGCGTCCTCTGCGCTCTGACGCGTGCGCCAAAAAAGACGCATGCGTCACAAAACGCAATGCAACGCATGTCCATGCGCCCCCATGTTAAATATAGGGACGCATGCGTCGCCGCGGCTGCGCCCGACACAGCCCGGCAGAACGCAAATGTGAACGTAGCCTTACTACCTGTTTCCAATAAAACATTTATTTTCACTACTTTGTGTTCAGTGACTGCCCTGCTTGCTTTTTCTTCTCCTCTTTTCTCATGTATTGCGCACCAACTGTCCCCCTTCACCCAATATAGTCCAGTCCTTTGGGGTCTTTTCACTGTCACAATACAGACTATATTTTCATTATTATGTATGTCCATCTATTGTTCCCAGTATTTTCCCTTGATCTACAGTATAATCTCAGATTGCATAGTGTATACACATAGAATAGATATAGATGTCTGTGACACCTACAATTTGTACAGTGCATGTGCAGCTTACTGTAAATGTATTTAATTATTAAAAGATTATTTTTCTGAAAAAAGAAATGACGTGGGCTCCCGTGTATTTTTCTTAACAAGCAGAGGGAAAGCTGGATGTTTATAGCCTGGGAATGAGGTAATACCCCGGGAGATTCCCAGGCTATTAATATCAGCTCACAGCTGTATACTTAGCCTTTACTGGCTATTAAAATGGGGGACCCCCCCAAAAAAGTGACTTGGAATCCCTCTATATTTAGCAATCTGCTAAGTCTAGGCATATCGCTTCAGGGCTGGTAGTAATAGCCTAGGAAGGGGCCATGGAGATTGCCACCCCCAGAATAAAAGCATCAGCTCTCAGGTTCCCCGAAAAAGGTGTTTCTATAAGATGTGCCACTTCTGGCACTTAGCCTTGCTCTTCCCACTTGCCCTGATGTAATGGCAAGTGGGTGATAGTTGGGGGCTTTGGTGTCACTTTTGTATTGTCAGGTGACATGAAGCCCAGAGTTTGGTAATGTAGATGCGTCAATAAGTCGCCCCCGTTACTAACCCTATAGTCATATTGTATAAAAACACACACCCAAGTTAAAGTCCTTTAATTGAAAGAATGATATAGACTCCTTTAATAAATTTAATTAAACCTTACTTGCTGCATGGCCCATTCCGGTGACGCAATTCTCCTGCAAGAGAAGTAAAATAACGAACAACAATATTCCTCAGCTGTCCACTGAGAAGATGATGATCCATCTGTCCCAGGACATGTCTTGCTCTGCTATATCTAATGGCAGGCTGCAGTGTAGCATGATGTGACCATACAGCCTGACATCCAGCAGAGACACTGAGCAGCGTCTGCTAACGCTTCTCAGTGTCTAGCCGTGAACTCCTATAACCTGTCTGATGTCACTGCGAGTGTGCGAAGGTTCTCACACTCACGATGCCGTCGGAAAGGTCCGACCTTTCACCTAACTGATGTCACCAAAATAGTTATTTAGGAAAACGTTTGATTTAGGAGTGGCTGCAATGAGACAATTTTTTTTTTTAGTGTTTAGAAATGAGCGGTGAAGCCAGTGCAACTGTAATCAGGATGATGGAAGCCTTTTTGTTCTTTGCAAGGTATCAGTTTCATTACCCCATAGAGTATGTGCACACGTTGCGGATTTCCAGCGGATCCGTAGCGATTTTTGCAGTGCAGAAATGCTGCAGATCCGCAAGTGATTTACAGTGCAATGTAAATCAATGAGAGAAAAAAAAAGCGCTGTGCTAATGGTGCGGAAAATTCTGTGTGGAAACGCTGCGATTTAGTAGCATGTCACTTCTTTTTTTTGCGGATCTGCAGCGTTTTTGTACCCATTCCATTATAGAAATCCGCAGGGGTAAAAACGCAGTAAATCCGCACAAAAAAAGCGTCAAATCCGCTCCTGCGTTTTCTGCCTAGAGATGCAGAATCCGCACCAAAAATTCCTAAGCCTAATCCGCAACGTGTGCACATAGCCTTAATGATCCTGTAAGTGAAAAGCACCTGAAGAATCTCCTGATTGCACAATATACGGTACAGTTTGTAGGGCGAGCAATGAAATATTAAAATTCATAAGAACTGATGATTTCTGGCGTTGCTTGCAAAAGAGCCGACGAGATGCAATGCAAAAATTTTAGAAAATCTAAATTTCATTCTCTGTTCACAAATACAAAGTTAATAAATTGAAGGTCATAAAAAGATCACTCCAAAAAAGATCACTTTAAGCAGCAGAAGTCAGAAATCCTAGCCTTGGCAATGTTCAGCTCAGCTATGTGTTGTCTTTTCCTACCAAGTATGGAAAATATATTGGCAAAGTTATGACCTTATAATTGTGAAATGCAGTACATGCAATAATAGGCCATGTACAGATATTGAAAAATAAATTTTACACTTTCTGTGATTATGCCAAGGTTCAGGACGTCCAGCCTCTGATTTTACTTAAGTCTGGCATTTCTTCAGTAGATATTATCATTATCGGGTCAATAAAACCATAGGATGGTTCCCCCACAGGTGAGCTGTTTGCAACCCTCACAATGGTCAGATGTACACAGTGTGCAGAGCATAGATTCATACATTGTGTATGTGCCATTATGTGTCTTACATCTTAGTTCTTATTGAACTGAATATGACCCGATAACTTCCTCTGCACCATTACTGTTCACTTTTCAATTTATATTGAAAATTTGTGAACTCATGCTGGTTTCACACTTGTGTATAGGGCAGAGCTGCGGAGGGCACAATTTTTTTTATTTATAAAAAAGAGTGGAAAGCAGCACAGCCCGATAACGAGGTCACACGTGGAGTCACAAATGGAACCACCGAACTCAGCGTCTTCAGTGAGGTGCTCACGTCTAAAGTGCAACAAACATGTAGACAGCCGTTTCACCCGTGGACCCGTAGAAGCGCCGGTGTTGGCGTGAAACGGCTGTTGTCTTCTCCCCGCTCACCTCCCCTGGTTTATGTCTCCCCCGTGCCGTGAAGACGGTCTCACTATTGCTTGAATAAAAGGAAAAGTCCGCTTCACAGGATTGGTGAGTGTTGCCGCGTCTCTTTTTTATTTTTCTGTCTACATTTTTTTTATTTTTTTTATTATTTTTAACCTGGGTTGTGTACGCGTTTTTGCATGCTCCGTTTCAAAAGACGGCATTCGTCGCTAGGTTCCTGCTTTTGACAGTGAGAGACGGCTGAGCGGTTTTCCGATGTGCTGAAAAAACGTTCCTCTGTGCGTTGTCTCCGCCCAACGGACAGCAATTTTACAACGGATCCAGCGCATGACGGATGAAACAGAAGGCTATCCGTCACAATCCGTTGCTAATACAAGTCTATGAGAAAAAACGGATCCAGCAGAAACATTTGCTGGATCTGTTTTTTTCACAAACCAATGCATTGTGATGGAAAAAGAAAGATGGAAGTGTGAAAGAGGCCTAAGCCACATTCACACATCCATGTTTTATGGCCCGCGATTCATGGACTGGACACTGCTTTCCCAAGTCGAACTCAACAGCCTCAAAGGCAAAAACGTTGCCATGAAATTTGGGTCAGTAGACCTTCGGCCAGCCCATGCACCGCGGTTTGTACTCGTGATGTGCTAATTTCGACCTTACTTAGAATATAAAGCAAATAATAATCACTACTTTAACATTAAAATGAGTAAAAAAATGTTCCTCTGGGTTGGACCATAATGCTGATCCCCCCCTTTTTGAAGAATTTGTGGAATCATTTAGATCAGACTTGGCTTCCTGAAACATCCCAAAAAGTAACTGTGTGTAGGAGACATATTGGAAAAAAAACTTTACTTCCTTTTAGGTTTATTTTGCTTCTTGCCATTGTTTCATTGTGGTCGATATTACCTTATCTAGCTCGAAAGTCAATTTGCTAAAAAGTGTTGTTGTTCCCTGGTTCCTGACACAACATTAAACATGCCTTGCCCAATGCATTAACAAAGCAATGAAGTTAAAGTAGTTTTTCAAAGTGACAGCCAGAATCTTCCCTGGGATAGTGGAGAGAATAGCACTATTGTTTCTCCTAAAAATCAGCAATTTTGGCTTATTACAGCTTATCTGCCTCTGTGACACAATGGGGCACGTCTATCAATGTATTGTAATTAGAAAACTGGCACTGGTAGAAAGCGGCATACTTGTATAACAGCTGTGCTTATATCACCTAAAACACTTCTCAATTTTTATTTTTGTGTGCATACCTTGAACAGACAATTGCAGACATCATTCCGATCAAGGCAGGCGCTACACAACGACAATTGTAAGGTGACCTTGATGTTTCCATAGGCAAAAAGGTCAGACTCTGTTGCATTGCTGTAATCTTATCAATTCTGTAAATTTGGAAATGTCCTCACGTGTTTGTGGTAGTTGTGGCAGTATACTAGATTTTGACTGCACATGGAACTTGTACAGTGACACAATGGTTCCATACTGTCACATACCACACAATCGCTTATTAGAGAGATGCATACATAAGTCAGACTCATCATCTAAAGCCGGGGTCCCCGACCTGTAGCTCGTAAGCTACATATGGCTCTCAAGCCTGAGATTTGTGGCGCGCCAGCTTGGTGCGTCAGCAACCAGCAACTAAGAACGGTTCTTCAGATGTTGACTTTTATCAGTAGACAACCACAGAAGAGAAGATCTGGATGTGCATACACACGAGGAGGGTGAGGGGAAAGACATACATAGAGGATGATGGTGTGTGAGAGGGAAGCTTGAAGAATACCAAATGAGGTAAACGTGGGAACCCTTGAATGTAATTCTGCCTACATGGACACAAGGTCTCCGTTTACTTTCTGTGGGGAAGGTTTGTTTGTCATCATAGCTGTAATAGTGGTCTCTGAGTGTCACTACTGTGGGTTTGCTAGCCTCAATGTGGCTCACCATGAATTCTTATGTAGCTTGTCATGCGCCTCTTTCCATGACCTATAGCTAGCATCTGGTGGTTGCTGAACTCACACCTAGCTTACTGATTAAAATGATTCTACTCATATGCTTTCCTCAACATTTAATTTGCACAGCCAAGAAGAAACAGTTGTGGAATTATATTGAAATGACAAGCTCGTTAGAAAATATCATTATAGGCAAATCACACAATAATGGAAATAAAATATTCAAAACATCTCGATTTATTCAGCGTAGAGGGTTAGCGTCATGCACAGAAATCACCACAATTACATGCCATTGCAGCTATCTATTAGGCTATTACTGGTGTTTTGAGGCTTTTTCTGCCACGTTGCTTGAAAATAATCAATAGCCGCTGCTGGCAGTTTCCTTTGCAGTTAATGACTAATGTCCCAGATGTGCTAGCGCTATCTGATAGTTTGTGTAGATACTGTTTGATGTCCTCTGCTTTGTATGTGACCTTTTAATTTCACTTGCACTACAGAATGGTTCACTCCATGCCATTTTCCAAACCTGATAAGTGGCGCTCATACTCATGGTAACACAAAATCCATTATTAACAAAGTACACAGGACACCAATGTATGGAGAATAGTGGCAGTGGTGTTTATTTAGGGTTACTGAAATTACCATAATAACATTTTAAATAAATTAACCATAACCCCAATAAATTCCAAATATAAAATACTCCAATCCACTCAGAAAATACTTTGCGATTTTTTTTTTTTTTTTTTTTTTTTTTTTTCCCTCAAATAAAAAAAGGGGGTGGGGGGTGGGATCTTCAATCTTCTGACAGAATGTGAAGGATAACTGATATCGTGTAGTTTTATACACCTCTCCTTCCCACCTATTCTTCAAATTGTCCAATACAAAGCCTGAAAAAGGGCGCCAAGTACAACCAGACAGGACAGAACCTGCTTATGGAGAATACCACAGCTTACTGTAAATGATCTTTTAACCTTTAATAAACAGATTTCACCTCAGAATTATGGACCCATACAAACAGTAGACTCATATAACTTATAAGGGTCTGTGTTACCATGAGACCCACCCTTACATTTGCGCTTCAAGTGGGGGACTACCAATACTGAATATTTCTAGTTGTTTTTAACTATTTTTTTCATAATTTGCATATCATTAACTTGTCTATCCATCTTGTCATTTCCTTAAATACATGGCTTTTTCATTTTGATGTTGCAATTTCACTGTTCCTCCACCTTTTGTATGCAGCTACATTGGTGTAGGAAAGCATGTAGTCAGGTCGTAAAGTGCACATTAGTATTTAATTTTAATATTTTTGGAATAATAGATGTCTTTTGCATTTTTTTTTCTGCAATTCCACCGCACTTGGACTTTTTTTCCTTATTTTTCTCAACAGTTGTCATTCAAAATTACAACTCTTATCTCAAAAAAAAATCTCTTAAATGGCTATTTCGATGGAAGAATAAAAAAGTTATGGCTTTTGGAACAAATAGGGGTGGGGTAAACAAATGCATAAAGAAAATCAAAACATCTTGGGTCCTTAATGGGGTTGTCAACTTCTCAGACAAACTCTTCTGAATCCTTCTGTTTTCCCCCCAGTAAAATAATAACGTCATTACTCACATCAGGTGCCGGCGTTGTTAGTGGTGTTGGCACTGGCTCTCCTGGGACTGGCTTCACTCTCCTCGCCCATGGTCGTTAGCAACATCCCAAGGAAGTGTGAGCTATGGCATTTGTCACTTCCTCCGGATGTCTTGATTTGTCCGAAGAAAGGTAGAGTGAAGTTGGCACTGACTGGCTGTAGGGATCGTGTGAAATAACAATTTAGCCTGAGCTCTTGGAAAGCAAGTGTGACGTCGTTGCAATGGCTCCGACACCATAGTGTTGGTGATATTATTTTACTGGGGGTTATCATAGGAATTCAGAAGGGATTTTCCGAGCAGTGGACAAACCCCTTTAACCCATTACTTGCCAAATTAGAAATTTTTCATTTTACGGATTTTTCAGAAAAGGGCGTCCCAATATTCAATTAAAAATGACAATGACATGATTTCCTATTTTGAAAACATTCATTTTACAAACACAACACAAAAAATTGGACCTACCGTATATACTCGAGTATAAGCCGAGATTTTCAGCCCAAATTTTTGGGCTGAAAGTGCCCCTCTCGGCTTATACTCGAGTCAAGGTGGGTGGCAGGGTCGGCGGGTGAGGGGGTGAGGGCGCTGAGGTATACTTGCCTAGTCCCAGCGATCCTGACGCTCCCCCTGCCGTCCCACGGGTCTTCTGTGCTGCAGCTCTTCCCCTCTTCAGCGGTCACGTGGGACCGCTCATTAGAGAAATGAATAGGCGGCTCCACCTCCCATAGGGGTGGAGCTGCCTATTCATTTCTCTAATCAGCGGTAACGGTGACCGCTGATAGCGAAAGAAGCTGCGGCACCCGGAGACCGTGGGACAGGCAGAGGGAGCCGGACGTCAAGACCAGGTAAATATGTCATATTTACCTGTCCTCGTTCCAGCCCCCGGGCGCCGCTCCATCTTCCCGTCGTCGCTCCGCTCCGCTCTGACTGTTCAGGTCAGAGGGCGCGATGATGCATATAGTGTGCGCGGCGCCCTCTGCCTGATCAGTCAGTGCGGAGACGCTGGGACCGGACGCCGGGAGCTGCAATCAAGAGAGGTGAGTATGGCTTTTTTTTTTTTATTGCAGCAGCTGCACAGATTTATGTGGAGCATCTCTGGGGCAGTATGAACGGAGCAGAGCACTATATGGGGCACTACTATGGGACAATATGAACGGTGCAGAGCACTATATGGGGCACTACTATGGGACAATATGAACGGCGCAGAGCACTATATGGGGCACTACTATGGGACAATATGAACGGTGCAGAGCACTGTATGGGGCACAGATATGGGGCAGTATGAACGGTGCAGAGCACTATATGGGGCACAGATATGGGGCAGTATGAACGGTGCAGAGCATACAGGGCACAGATATGTGGAAATATGAACGGTGCAGAGCACTATATGGCAGAGCTATGGGGAAATATGAACGGTGCAGAGCACTATATGGCAGAGCTATGGGGAAATATGAACGGTGCAGAGCACTATATGGCACAGCTATGGGGAAATATGAACGGTGCAGAGCACTATATGGCAGAGCTATGGGGAAATATGAACGGTGCAGAGCACTATATGGCACAGCTATGGGGCAATAATGAACGGTGCAGAGCACTATATGGCACAGCTATGGGGAAATAATGAACGGTGCAGAGCACTATATGGCACAGCTATGGGGCAATAATGAACGGTGCAGAGCACTATATGGGGCACAGCTATGGGGAAATAATGAACGGTGCAGAGCACTATATGGCACAGCTATGGGGAAATAATGATCTATTTTTATTTTTGAAATTCACCGGTAAATGCTGCATTTCCACCCTAGGCTTATTCTCGAGTCAATAGGTTTTCTCAGTTTTTTGTGGCAAAATTAGGGGGGTCGGCTTATACTCGGGTCGGCTTATACTCGAGTATATACGGTAATTATAAAAATTAAAATCTTAGTTGCTAGAAGGAAAAGATTAGGCGTCCTCAAAAAAGGACATTGCTAGATAATGGGTTAAGAGGTTAAAGTGTTTATCTGCTCTGCTTTACAAAACTTCTTTCCTTTTTTTTTTTTTTTTTTTTGCAATAGAGGGCCACAGTCCATTGGATCATTTAGTAGGGATTAACCCTTCCACCACTGCCTATAGAACTTTGGCATCACACAGATTTCAGAATATTTAAGGTAGTACTGCAGTCGGGTTTCTTCTTTTGTACATGAGGTACATTTGATCTATACATTTTACAAAGTTTTTTTGTACTGTCCATCTCCATAGCTTTGTATTTATCATTCTGCCTGAAGTTTCCGACATTCTCCACTGTTTAGAAAAATCTCTTCCGCTTCTGTAAAACTATGTCAGTAACATGCCGTTTTTCAGTTCTACACTTGATTTTCCAGGGCTCGTGATTTTGGTATTGTGCTTTAAAAATATCTACACAGAAGTGAAGAGCGATTCTGCAACGGTTATAATTATTTTTTACTGCTGTAATTTCAGATGTCAGTTCTCATTGAAAAAAAGGAACATATTCAAGCTCTAGCTGACAGTGTGCTGGGGATTACATTGGGTTTTCTTATAATATCTCAATTAGGCAATTATTGTAATGGTTCTGTTTCAAAACAGGTAATTCGTAGAGGATTCGAATACTTGAAATGTTGCACTGATGTTCTGCTAACTGAGTTTCCCCAATGAAGTAGAGTTGAACTCATCTTGTTTTGATGGTCTACATAATATTATCTTAAAGGGATTGGCCATGATTTTTTTTTTTGCAGGGTGCTTCTAGCCTCACATCTGCCGATCCGCTGTTACCCGCGCAATTTGCTGCCTGAAGTTCTTGGATGTTGCCGTAAAACAGCAGCTCCGTCTTTTCTGTAGTGGTTGCGTCGGTTACTGCAGATCTACATCCGAAAACTAATAGAGTGTCGATCTGTAGTAGCCAGCCATGGCCACTGTATTTTTGGTGTAGCTGCGGTGAAAAGATGGCATCCGAGTACTTGTCTGCACCCATAACAGCTGATCGGCATGAGTGCAGTTTGTTGCACCCCCATTGATAAGATGTTGATGGCTAATCATTAGGATAGTCTATCAATAAAAAAAAAATGTAGTAGCCAAATCCTTTAAGATTGAATTCAGATGGTCATCATAAATATCGGGATAGTCACCAGGTAAATTCCAGACTGACTTTCTTGGCCCCAGGGGGTGTACAGACACTGAAAAGGGCCCCTGTGCAAGCATAGAATATAGGATGTCTGCAGTCCAATAGTCACCCTTTTATGTGTGCTATTTTGCTACAGAAGTGACCCCCTTACCTCTTGGACCACTATTGCATTATTTGCATTAATGGTATGTCCAGCCCCTATGGCTCCATGTGTTGAAGCTGCCTTCTTTTGCATGCACTATTTTCGTTCATAAGTGACCAGAATTATGTATGCTGCAACTTTATGCACATTTACGCTTTTTAATACCTTTGTCTGAATGAGCCTTGAAGTATGTCCATAGAAAAAATGGTATTGGGGACTTAGTGTGGTAGGACATCCATTTGACTCAGTAAATGTATCATTTTTACCTGTATTAGGCCACGCTTACACATCCGGTATTTGGTCAGTATTTTAGATCCGTATTTGTAAGGAAAAATCAGCAGAAAAGTATAAGGCCAGGTGCCCACAATCCAGAACTAGCAGCGCTTTGGACACCATGTATGTTCACTGCATCCATAGCGCTGCCGTCCATTGATCGCAGGTAAATCCGCATGTGTTCACTGAACCGTGCAGATTTACCGCGTTCAATACATTTCTATTGATGTCATTTCTGTTGCGGAGACTAGCATCTCTGCAAGAGAAATTGACATGCTACGGTCTGGAAAGACGCACCACATGTCAGTGTCCGCTGGTGATCCCATTCACTATTCTGTAACATCTGGCTGCTGCGGGTTTGACGCTACATAAATGCGCAGCGTCAGACCTGCAGCAACTCCGGATCGCGGACACATACTCTAATAGAAACACGTCCCTTAAAAAAAAAATAAATAAACCTTCTAACACCCTTATAAAGTAAAAAAAAAGTTTGAAAAGTAATGCTGAAATGAAGTAGACATAAAAGACATTTTATTAAGTTTTTGCTGTTGTATCTAAGTTTAAAGGCATAAAAATGTAAAGTTTGAAACTTTGCTAATTTTTATTTTTAAAATTTTCACCAAATTTCCAATATTTTTATAAAAAAAAAGGTAAAATGGAGCGACCTTAAAAAGAAAACATTCTCAGAATCAATTGGATATGTAAAAGCATTACAGTTATCACCACATAAAGTAATAAGGTAATAAGTTAGAATTGAAAAATGGGGCTAATGCCAAAATTGACCCCATCAAATAAAAATATGAAATTCAATCATGTTGAACTGTACAGAATAATTATATACATACATGATATGACCTACTAACAGCTAAATCTAATGGTCACTACTCCATGCTAATTCTCTTGGATCTCTCCGCAGCTTTCGATACTGTGGATCATCAGCTCCTCCTCACTATGCTCCGCTCCATCGGCCTCAAGGACACCGTTCTCTCCTGGTTCTCCTCCTATCTCTCTGACCGATCCTTCACTGTATGTTTTGCTGGTTCCTCCTCCTCTCACCTTCCCCTTACTGTTGGGGTTCCTCAAGGATCAGTCCTAGGCCCCCTCCTCTTCTCGTTGTATACTGCCCCTATTGGACAAACAATCAGTAGATTTGGTTTCCAGTACCATCTCTATGCTGACGACACCCAATTATACACTTCTTCTCCTGATATCACACCGACCTTTTTAGAAAACACCAGTGATTGTCTTACCGCTGTCTCTAACATCATGTCCTCCCTCTATCTGAAACTAAACCTGTCAAAAACTGAACTCCTCGTGTTCTCTCCCTCTACTAACCTACCTTTGCCTGACATTGCCATCTCCGTGTGCGGTTCCACCATTACTCCAAAGCAACATGCCCGCTGCCTTGGGGTCATCCTTGATTCTGACCTTTCATTCACCCCCCACATCCGATCACTGGCTCGCTCTTCTTATCTGCATCTCAAAAACATTTCTAGAATTCGCCCTTTTCTTACTTTCGACTCTGCAAAAACTCTTACTGTTTCACTTATTCATTCTCGTCTGGACTATTGTAACTCTCTACTAATCGGCCTCCCTCTTACCAAAATTTCCCCGCTCCAATCTGTCCTGAATGCTGCTGCCAGGATCATATTCCTCACCAACCGTTACACCGATGCCTCTACCTTGTGCCAGTCATTACACTGGCTACCCATCCACTCCAGAATCCAGTACAAAACTACTACCCTCATCCACAAAGCACTCCATGGCTCAGCACCACCCTACATCTCCTCTCTAGTCTCTGTCTACCACCCTACCCGTGCCCCCCGCTCCGCTAATGATCTCAGGTTAGCATCCTCAATAATCAGAACCTCCCACTCCCGTCTCCAAGACTTTACACGTGCTGCGCCGATTCTTTGGAATGCACTACCTAGGTTAATACGATTAATCCCCAATCCCCACAGTTTTAAGCGTACCCTAAAAACTCATTTGTTCAGACTGGCCTACCGCCTCAATGCATTAACCTAACTATCCCTGTGTGGCCTATTTATAAAAAAAAAAAAAACTATCAGGTTCCTCGCATCATGTTCTCATTCACTTTATGCAGTTAATAGCCCACTGTGTCTGTACTGCTACATACTTAGGCAGTTAACTGGTTCATGCAGCTTTACATGAACACCCGAGCCTTACACTATGGCCGGTCCGAATAACTAAAGCAATTGTTACCATCCACCTCTCGTGTCTCCCCTTTTCCTCATAGTTTGTAAGCTTGCGAGCAGGGCCCTCACTCCTCCTGGTATCTGTTTTGAACTGTATTTCTGTTATGCTGTAATGTCTATTGTCTGTGCAAGTCCCCTCTATAATTTGTAAAGCGCTGCGGAATATGTTGGCGCTATATAAATAAAAATTATTATTATTACATACATACATACATACATACATACATACATACATACATACATACCTACCTCTTGATTGGTGCACAGTATATTGATCTTTTCTCCAGGACGAAAACTGTGATTAGTTTTACTTTCTTTTCTTCTGAAGACATTGAGAAAGCTTTTAAAACCTGATGTGACAATGCTGCCCTGGAAAATCTATCATGCCCAATCATGTGGATAATGCAATATCTCCTGTGCTTGGCAGGGTGAATCATGGAGGTGTTAACTATTCAACATCCTCCTGCCGCCACTTCAGCAGAAAGGAGCCGCCTGTGTATTTTTTTTTTATTTCCTGTTTTTTGTTATAGCGTTCAGAAATATTCACAGGAAAAAAAGCATTTCAGTACGCTGCGCATCATCATAATCTGCAGTGGGATACTTTACAAGTGAACATTGCATTGTTTGGATATATGAGTTTCTTCAGGATCAAAATGACAAATTTCATTGCTTCGTGGAGCTCAGATACAGTGGAAATAATCGATCCAGAGGGGCTACTGAGAAGCTCCGCGTGACAGGCCAAACAGTGATTAATAGACAGCTTTCAGGGGTTTCTCTATTCCCAATATCCTTTCCTTCTCCCGGCTGGATGTTCTAAATTCTTATTTTGCAAAGTTACATTCCGCAGACACCATCTACGTAGTGTGGATATTACTTGTCAGCTTAAATCCTTGATAGTATGTAGCAAAAAAATAAAATAAATGAAACTACAACAGTATAATTACAATATATTATGCAACAATATTGTTGTAATAACCTTCCACAAATGACTATAAAATACTTTCCCACTCTGTATAGTTCTGGATTAATGTTATATTATGTCCTTAAGAAAATTGCATAATATACAGTATATCTATTTCCATAATTTGTTTTCAGTTTTTCCTTTATATATGTGGATGTCTGGGGAAAACTGGGTAAAGCGTAATATGGCGACTTTTAGGGTTTCTTATAGAATTGCCACCTTGCATTCGAGAATGGGTTGGTAATATAGTTAGGAAGTGAGAGTGTAATGAATCCCTCCATGCTGACCCTATTTTCACATACCCACCCTGAGCACGCGACTTGGGGTTGCGCCTGCAAGGGTTAATCTATCTCCCCTCTCTGTCCAGCATTCAACCTCTGTCCTATGCTGTAATGAGAGCATAAATCACACAGCCGTTCATACACTCTGCCACCACTCACCAAACACACGGGCAATGAATCCTGGAAATATTGCTACTACTGTCTGCCAATCATAAGGCTCACACACCTTAGGCTATGGATTCTTTAGAACAGGGGTCCCCAACTCCAGTCCTCAAGGCCCACCAACAGGTCATGTTTTCAGGATTTCCTTTGCATTGCACAGGTGATGCAATTATTACCTAGGCAAGACTAAAGAAACCCTGAAAATATGACATGTTGGTGGGCCTTGAGGACTGGAGTTGGGGACCCCTGCTTTAGAACATACATGGTTCAACTTATTTAAAGTTTTATGCTTTAATACAAAAGGTACAGTGCTTACAAATAGAATATAAAAATATGGTAATAAAGGCATACAGATGCAAAACAGTTATAAAATAAACAGGAGAAATCTTACAGAAATGGCTAAGTTGTAGTCTGCTTCTGCTCCTGGAGCGGGGGGGGGGGGGGGTGAATATGGACTGGATCACATCAGCTAGGCTGCCCCTCAATCTGTGAACAACTTTGTACATATACAAGCCTAATTTATAGAGTTACTCTGGAGGTCAAAATTCTAGACCAGCCTCTCATCTTAATATTATAATTGCTTGTTTTTGATTGGGCCTCGGCCACTCCCCCAATGAATATATTATTTTCCTCTAAACACTGTTTGCCTAAAGGTTCTCATGGATAGAGTGTGTCAGGCTGTAATTGACATCTCTCTTCAAAAGAGCTGAAGGTGTGAAGCGCTTCCTCTCCTTCCTGGTTCTTAGGAGGCCCCCTGGCGAGAGTGAAGACAGGAGACCACTTTCTCAGGATAATACATATTCACACCTTGGTGAGACCTGCAGCCATCAGGACAGATGTTAAATTACTGCTGGTTACACATATAAAACTATACATATTTCACTACCGAGAGTATTCAGGAGTCTTGTAAAGACTATTGACAACCCCTGAGGAAGCAATAATGGCAGCTGTGGTGGAACTAGGAACTGGCCCACTAATTTCAGATTGATATGTTCACACTGAGGTTTTTTTTTTTTTTTTAGCAGAAAACTGATGCCATCCGTGTGCTGTACGTGTTTAACATTGCAAAGTATAGACTTGTTTTGGCCTGTGTCATCCGTGTTGTTGGAAAAAAATGGACATGGCATCTGCCCATTTCCAATGTTTCTATGGTATGTCCAGGCCTTCAAAATTCTCATGGACCTCGGGCCTATATAAAAAAAGGTTATGGTCTTTAAAAAAAATTACTTTTCCAGTTTTAGAAAACTCATACTCTTCTGCCATTAACTAAAACAAGCAAACTGTGCTTTACTTCTCCCTCCCCAAGTTCGGCGCAGTTTCCACCGCAACTCACGGCAGTCTCCACCGCAACTCACGGTGTCCGTTAATGACTGCAAAGTGAACGTCACATCAACAGCACTGCAGCCCATAACTGAGCTCAGTGCTTCTGCCCAAGTTGACTTCATGAGTTGAAGCTGCTGAGCTCAGTGACCCACTGTAGCATTATCAACAATAGACTTCGGGAGCGCAGTTTGTTTGTTTTTGTTTTTTCAAAATAAACTGCAGCCGGTGTGACTTGAATAAGATTAGAAAAGTATTGCAACATTTCTCCACGTGCAATGCCACCCTGCTAATTGGTGGTGTGCTGTACTGCAGCTTAGTCCTGATGAAACTGTGCACACATGTGACACGTCTATTCCAGGACCACTGCTTAGTGGTTCCGCCAGCCCTGCAGTATTAGGACTGGAGAAATGGGGAATCGGGGAGGTGGGTATTGTTGCTTTTATGGGGGTTTGTTTTTTGTTTGTTTTTATTTAACTTATTCTGAAACTTTGGTAAAAAAAAAAATTACTATCTGGAAACCCCTCAAATGTGAACTGTATTTTCAGCAAAATTTCCGTAAATCAATAGGACATGCGTATGTAAGAAATTTTGTAATATAGAGGCAGAGAAATCTGCTTCATTATATGCTTATGAGCTACTTCTTCCTCTGTTGGAGTGAGCCGTATAATTTGAAAATGTACAGGGTTCAACGCAGAAAGCTCCTTCTGAGCATTTAAGCAAGTGTTTAACCTCACTCTGGAGCTTGATTCAAATCCACACAGCTTAGTACTGCTGAATAATTTTATCCAAGATAATGCTGTTTATGCCTGTGCTAAAAAGGAATGAAGACCAGAAATAGCTCTGCGTCCTGTGATCCGTATGTGAGAAATCCTATCAGATAGTTTCCTCCCATCAGCTTAGCGTCAATTGCAAATTAAGATGAAAAAGTCTGCAGAGGGGGGAAAGATGTGAAAATGCGGGATGCACGTCTTATAATGACCAGAAGTAGTGTTATGTACACAGATAACTTATTCTGAAAAGTTACTTAAAAGTACAGCCACCCTTTAAGGCTGCCTGCTTTGAAATATAAAAAATGTGACCCTTAAATGAAGAGTTGTGACAATTGCCGCTTTCCACAGATATTGATGCCATTAAAGATGCAAATGCCGTCCAGTAGACACATTAGTGTTAAACTTTCCATCTGTTTCATTTGAAGCTGACTGACCTGTGTTCTTTCTCCATAATTCCATTTTGTAAAGAGTCACAGGAGTAGACCAGATATGTCTGTCAAGCTGACAATAGAGAACAGCTCGTTCTGTGTTGATGTTTTATTACTTTCCCTGCCCTCGTCAGATGGCAAGGCTACATCTACATTATGTGCAGGCACTGTCTTTTATTATCCATTTACAAACTCTAAAAACCTCGCCTCCGGTTTGCCAGTAAACAAATATTATTTTTCAAATCGAATGAAAGGTATTACCTGCTACTTTGACCCAAATGTAATTTTAATTTTTGGTCAACCAATGTCCTCTCCCGTGAGATTAACCTGATGTTTTCATTTCAACACAGGAGCAAACTCTCGCTCTTCGTAAAGAAGGGATTGGAGTAGTTTTGGATTCCGAGCTGCCTCATCTCATTGGCATTGATGATGATCTTCTGAGCACCGGCATTATATTGTATCACTTGAAGGTAAGAATTGCTGTGCTCTTTCTTGCTAAGCTGTCGTCTTTTTAATCTTTTTGCATTGCACACCAGCTGATCTCACTTTAATCTAAATGCCATGCACAATAAATGTCAGCAAATGGAATTTTTCTTCATTTTGGCTCCACA
The DNA here is from genome assembly GCF_032444005.1 of Ranitomeya imitator. Taxonomy (NCBI): domain Eukaryota; kingdom Metazoa; phylum Chordata; class Amphibia; order Anura; family Dendrobatidae; genus Ranitomeya; species Ranitomeya imitator. Next base: position 64,779,522 of record NC_091286.1, read on the forward strand.
GATGCAAAGTCACATTTTGTTTTAATACTACTTTTAACATGTTATTAGCTGAAGAAACTTTGACTCAGACCATTTGTAGGCTCGCAGGCTTACCTGGAGATTTCAGAAGGCTGCCATTGATTCCGAGAAATAGGCAAACTCTTCCGGGATATTATCCCTTTTTTCCTGAGACTCCTTGATGTCCTTTACGGTTTACAGTTTCATATCGAAAAGTGTGTATACATACAGATTCACATTGATGTAGGAGACCCTAACCAAATGAAAGGCCTGCTACATAACCAAGTCTAAAAAAGAGGCCACCTATGTAGTTGACAGTTTAATTTCAGTAATTTTATTCTAATTTCAATAAACCTTACATAAGTAAAGCAAAAATAACAATCTTTGTAATACATATTATCAAGACATTGTGCTTTTTTTTTCCTTCACTTATGAGCCACTCCTTCTTATCCTCCCTGCCTCCTGAACTTAACATCCACTTTGAAAAGACAGATCAAATTTAGTCTTGACAAAAAGCAAGATGGACCGCCACTTCACTGAGGTTTCCGACCATATCTCCTATTAAAGTCTATTGCATGACCGAGAGAAGCAACAGCACAGCAATAGACTAGGTAGACATGGGCAGACTATACTGCACCTTGGGGGGAAAAAAAACTTTCTCTTAACTTATTCTGAACACTGAACACTTATTCTGAAACTTCCTTGTTTCTGGTGGGGGGAGGTAGGTAGGGTTGGCCCTCCTTTTTTAGTGACCGTTCTGCTTTAGTAGCTTTGTCCTGCTGAGCTTTTACTAAGTAACTGACACAAGAACAGTCTGTTATTGCTTATTCTAAACTTTGTTTTTACTATTCTTACATATAGTGATAACTGGGCCTTTGAACATGCCAAATAAATAAATAATAATCCAATGGCTTGGGAAAGTGAGAACAGTGATTAGAATAACTGCTCTGGAAAGTTCTGATAGTGGAGGCTTAAGGTACCTTCACACATAACGATATTGTTAACGATATCGTTGCTATTTGTGACGTAGCAACGATATCGTTAATGAAATCGCTATGTGTGACAGCGACCAACGATCAGGCCCCTGCTGGGAGATCGTTGGTCGCTGAGGAAAGTCCAGAACTTTATTTCGTCGCTGGACACCTGCTGACATCGCTGGATCGGCGTGTGTGACACCGATCCAGCGATGTCTTCACTGGTAACCAGGGTAAACATCGGGTAACTAAGCCCAGGGCCGCGCTTAGTAACCCGATGTTTACCCTGGTTACCATGCTAAAAGTAAAAAAAAACAAACACTACATACTTACCTACAGCCGTCTGTCCTCCAGCGCTGCGCTCTGCACTCCTCCTGTACTGGCTGTGAGCCGGAAAGCAGAGCGGTGACGTCACCGCTCTGCTTTCCGGCTCACAGCCAGTACAGGAGGAGAGCAGAGAAGCAGAGTGCAGCGCTGGAGGACAGACAGCGGTAGGTAAGTATGTAGTGTTTGTTTTTTTTTACTTTTAGCATGGTAACCAGGGTAAACATCGGGTTACTAAGCGCGGCCCTGCGCTTAGTTACCCGATGTTTACCCTGGTTACCGGCATCGTTGGTCACTGGAGAGCGGTCTGTGTGACAGCTCTCCAGCGACCAAACAGCGACGCTGCAGCGATCCGGATCGTTGTCGGTATCGCTGCAGCGTCGCTTAATGTGAAGGGGCCTTTAGGGCTTTTGATTTTGCAGGACAGATAATTGGTCAGGAGCTGCTAACTCTATAGCAGTGTTCCCCCAACTCCAGTCCTCAAGAGTCACACACAGGTCATGTTTTCAGGATTTTCTTAATTTTGCCCATTTGATAATTCCATCACCTGTGCAATACTAAGGAAATCCTGAAAATGTGATTGGTTTGTGGCTCTTGAGGACTAGAGATGGGGCACATTGCTCTATAGAGTTAAGTGAGCTGGTTAGCAGTAGCTGGAGTGTAGCTACCTTGCATACCCACTCAGGCTATGGAGGCCACATTTCTTGGCAGCAAGCTGTACTCTAAGATGAAAGCTCTAACAGCAGGAAAATGACAGCAGATAGAAAAAGTAAGTGAACTGTAAACTTGCTTATTTTGATGCTGTCTGACTATACTAATTTCATTCATAGCGTGAGAATACCACTTTAAAGGGAACCTGTCACCCCGAAAATCGCGGGTGAGGTAAGCCCACCGGCATCAGGGGCTTATCTACAGCATTCTGTAATGCTGTAGATAAGCCCCCGATGTTACCTGAAAGAGGAGAAAGACGTTATATTATACTCACCCAGGGGCGGTCCCGCTGCTGGTCAGGTCAGATGGGTGTCTCCGGTCCACTGCGGTGCCTCCCATCTTCATTACAAGACGTCCTCTTCTGATCTTCAGCCACGGCTCCGGCGCAGGCGTACTTTGCTCTGCCCTCTTGAGGGCAGAGGATAGTACTGCAGTGCGCAGGCGCCGGAAAGGTCAGAGGCCCGGCGCCTGCGCACTGCAGTACTTTGTCTGCCCTCAACAGGGCAGAGCAAAGTACGCCTGCGCCGGAGCCGTGGCTGAAGATCAGAAGAGGACGTCTTGTAATGAAGATGGGAGGCACCGCAGTGGACCGGAGACACCCATCTGACCTGACCAGCAGCGGGACCGCCCCTGGGTGAGTATAACATCTTTTTCTCCTCTTTTAGGTAACATCGGGGGCTTATCTACAGCATTACAGAATGCTGTAGATAAGCCCCTGATGCCGGTGGGCTTACCTCACCCGCGATTTTCGGGGTGACAGGTTCCCTTTAAAGGGAATCTGTCACCCCCCCAGCGTTTTTCACTAAGAGCCACCTTGTGCAGCACTAATGCTGCATTCTGTCAAGGTGGCTCTTTTATTTGGGGTCCCTTCCAACGATGCAATATTTGTTTTTTTTTTAATTTGCCTGCCATACCTGTAGTCTGTCCGTGGGGGCATGTCTTTTCTCCCTGGACACAAACGCCTCCCAGCCATCACTCGGCCCCTCCGGGCGCCGCCTCCTGTGCCTTCAATAACGTCCCCGGAGTTACCATTATGCGATGTGATTCAAAGTGCAGCGCAAACTGCGCATGCCCAAAAAAGGAACTTACAGCGCAAGCGCCGGGAACGTTAATGAAATCACAGGAGGCGGCGCACTAAAGGGCCGAGTGATGGCTGGGAGGCGTTTGTGTCCAGGGAGAAAAAACATGCCCCCCCCCCCCCCCCGTACAGACTAAGAAACCAGAAAAGAGGGGACAACACACAGAGGCACCTAAAGAGGAAAATATTATTAAAGTATTTTTATCAATCAGTGTAGAGTATCCTCAATATAAATGAGTGCTGCTGTGAACCAAATGGACACTCTGCAATTAACAACCAAAAAAACCATGAAGAAAAACCGATTGACAGTTCAGAATTAAAATTTGCTTTATTGATATCTCAGGTAAAAAACAGAAAAATCAATCAAAGGTTATATAAAAATACGGTACATAAAATTATGTTCAATGAATTGCATTCTTTGCGTCTGGAGGAGAGAAGGTTTTTCCACCAACATAGAAGAGGATTCTTTACTGTTAGGGCAGTGAGAATCTGGAATTGCTTGCCTGAGGAGGTGGTGATGGCGAACTCAGTCGAGGGGTTCAAGAGAGGCCTGGATGTCTTCCTGGAGCTGAACAATATTGTATCATACAATTATTAGGTTCTGTAGAAGGACGTAGATCTGGGGATTTATTATGATGGAATATAGGCTGAACTGGATGATTATAAATGTGTAAAAAAAAAAAAAAAAATATATATATATATATATATATATATATATATATATATATATATATATATATATATATATATATACATATACATGCAACCATGTAAAGTGCAACAAGTGCAAAAAATGCAAAAAAAAAAAAAAAAGCACAAAAAGATCAGGTGAGAGGGTCACAAAGTTTCAAAACCATTAGCTGTGTTAGTGCTAATAAAGTGACAGTGCACACACTACACCACCAGGTGTCAGTATTTCCACATTATGTGTTAATTGACCAGGAGCTGGCATATACAATCAATATCATAAGTTCTGTGATACTAAAGAGTAATATTAGAACATTCACTTACACTTAAATTGTCAAGAACTCCTGGTCTCCTGGACAGATGCCCACCCCAACGCGCGTTTTGGCACGCTGCCTTCGTCAGGGGGTGGCGCCAGTAGGAAAGAGGTAGGTTCTTATACTACAAGTGGCCAATCACAAACAGGGGTGTGTCTCATACACCCATCCAACAGATAGATACATTATGCCCGGAAATAACCAACTGCACAACCCGAAACCAGTAATCAATTCTGCATATGAGCACCAAGATCCAGCCTCAGCTGGATCGCCAGCTGGATCGCACAGGGTTGAAAACGGCGTCCTTAGTAACGCGATGCGGAGAAGCGCCGCAACAGGAAGTGACGTGGAGGATCGGACTGGACGCGTCATGCAGCCCGGCAACAAGGTAATTGTTGCTAGGGTGCGAGAGACGCGGCCAAGAATGGGACCTACAGCCACCACTGCAGCGGCATGTGCTACACACCACCACCGGACAGACTATATAGGTATGGTGGGCAAATTAAAAAAACGAATATGGCAGCGTTGGAAGGGACCCCAAATAAGAGCCACCTTGACAGAATGCAGCATTAGTGCTGCACAAGGTGGCTCTTTAAGTTAAAAACGTCAGCGGGGAGGGGGGGTTTGTGACAGGTTCCCTTTAAGCGCTGATTTCGCAGCCACACAGCTCAGTACTGCAATATAATATCTGTTCTACTGCTTCTTTCTGTGTCGTACAGAGAATGAAGAGCTGGAATCCCTTTCACTATTTAGAGTGTATGAGTGACACCATAGTAGTTATTCATTCAGACGGAAATGAAAATTAGAATCAGAACCTGAAAACGGAAAACTGCAGCTTATTTTAAAGTTACCTGAAATGACCGCTGCACTTTCAGTTTTTGAGGGGACTCTCTACAGTCTTCTTGTGACTAATTCATATGAATTTAGGATTTCCCTTTTACCAAAGATTCTTTTGCACAAAGCATGCAGTATTTCTGTGGAGAATGGGACTACATATACAGAGTCCATTGGGGCATGTCACAATAAATATATATATATTTTTTTTAATAGAATCGGTAAGAATTTTTTTATGCACCTCCATATAAAATCTGATCTCTGCGGAGGCGCAATCAATTCTTTTCCATGTGACTGAGCCCCAGAGAAAATATTAAAATCTGCCTATTTTATGAAGGGAATACTTTCTATAACATTGTAAGACATTCTTGGGTTTTGGGCATTCAGGTCGTTAAATCTGTGTTTTGAGTTTAAGCGATTTTTACATATTCTCTTACGGTATATTTAGGGCAGACAGTAAACTTAATAATTTGCAGAATGCAAACGTCTGGAAACTCCCAGCAGTGAAGCATTTTCTAGAATTGCCCACATCTCCAAAACATTGCCCAGAAAGTTCCTTAATGCCCTGCGTCGATAAGGGAGAGCAGCTAAAATGGTTGCTTATAAACAGAACATTTCTCAGCTGGCAGAAATCCAGATCAATAAATCAGTAGCGATCTATAAATTAAGAATAGCAAATTTCTTTGCACTTCCATGCAATTCTTCAATATATTTTGCGATTATTAAAATATAAATTGTGTCCTAATACTTGAAATGTGTAATGAATAAGGAGTAAGAAAATGGAATGTATTAATATAGATGAGATTTTTTTTTTTCCCCAGCATTATACATAACAATGTGCATCCTTATCTGAGGCTGCTTACGTTCCGGCGTATATTGCTTGAGGTGCGATCTTAATGATCAGAACTCTCCCAGCTCTTTGTTAGTGGAGGGAGAATCTGGAAGATGCAGCCGCTCGGCTATAGCAATGTATTGCTGCAGGGGAATCAAGGGAAAAAAAACCTTATTTTGCAAATGTGTGCCGAATGAAGCTCCCTTTCCAGCAGTACTGTACATAGCTTAAGGTTGTCTATTTCAATATCACTGGTTTCTTTTTACTGACAGATTTCTTTTAAACTTGATCTCCTATGTATTCAATAATACTTCCTCTAGTCTCCGAGAGTTTTGTAGGAACCCTGCAGCTCAGTTATTAATATTTTACATTTAAATTATTTTCCATTTATTAGCTTCCTCTTTGTTTCCCCCCCCCCTGACTCGAACATAGCACCACACTACACATTTTACCTGGTCGGAAACAAAAAAATGTAAATTGAAATGTTTTCAGATTGAAGCATTATATAACGCTCACCTTCTTTAAAAGATATGAGAACAAGAACTTGGGAGCACTCACCGATCTTCTTAAGCAGGTATCTTTATTGATTAAAAATCTTCACGGCACGGGGGTGTCTGTGCATGAGAATGCGGGAGCAGAACGACGGCCGTTTCGCGCCGGTCTGGCGCTTCAACGGGTTTAGTGAGGGATCGGACGTGACGCCTGAAGTAGTGTGCACCATCAGTGCCCCTCCCTACAGGCTCACTCTGCCCCCCCACGGTACAAACTTCAATTAAAATGAATAAAACCAATGGTAACAATAGCAGACAAGTTTACATAAACGTTACAGTTTAAACATAAACTGACAACTCAACTGCATCTAAGGCATATATCGAACAACAACATTAGGCTTACAATTCAATACCAAATTAGTCAACATTGTACTATCTAAGTGATGGCTATTAATATTTATACATACTTATTACTTTTTACTTTTTCATCCGACTCTGCAATATAACAGATCTATAATAGAATATGTTATTCCTACGCAGAATATCATAAATCATACAGGTAAAACATTAGATGCACCGTGTATCGTGGGGGTGAGATGCTGATCATAATAATAATAATAATAATAATAATAATTTTATTTATATAGCGCCAACATATTCCGCAGCGCTTTACAAATTATAGAGGGGACTTGTACAGACAATAGACATTACAGCATAACAGAAATACAGTTCAAAACAGATACCAGGAGGAGTGAGGGCCCTGCTCGCAAGCTTACAAACTATGGGGAAAAGGGGAGACACGAGAGGTGGATGGTAACAATTGCTTTAGTTATTCGGACCAGCTATAGTGTAAGGCTCAGGTGTTCATGTAAAGCTGCATGAACCAGTTACCTGCCTAAGTATGTAGCAGTACAGACACAGAGGGCTAATACTGCATAAAGTGTATGAGAACATGATGCGAGGAACCTTTTTTTTTTTTTATTATAAATAGGCCACACAGGGATCGTTAGGTTAATGCATTGAGGCGGTAGGCCAGTCTGAACAAATGAGTTTTTAGGGCACGCTTAAAACTGTGGGGATTGGGGATTAATCGTATTAACCTAGGTAGTGCATTCCAAAGAATCGGCGCAGCACGTGTAAAGTCTTGGAGACGGGAGTGGGAGGTTCTGATTATTGAGGATGCTAACCTGAGGTCATTAGCGGAGCGGAGGGCACGGGTAGGGTGGTAGACTGATACCAGGGAGGAGATGTAGGGTGGTGCTGAGCCATGGAGTGCTTTGTGGATGAGGGTAGTAGTTTTGTACTGGATTCTGGAGTGGATGGGTAGCCAGTGTAATGACTGGCACAGGGTAGAGGCATCGGTGTAACGGTTGGTGAGGAATATGATCCTTGCTGCAGCATTCAGGACAGATTGGAGCGGGGAGAGTTTTGCAAGAGGGAGACCGATTAGTAGAGAGTTACAATAGTCCAGACGAGAATGAATAAGTGAAACAGTCAGAGTTTTTGCAGAGTCGAAATTAAGAAAAGGGCGAATTCTAGAAATGTTTTTGAGATGCAGGTAAGAAGAGCGAGCCAGTGATCGGATGTAGGGGGTGAATGAAAGGTCAGAATCAAGGATGACCCCAAGGCAGCGGGCATGTTGCTTTGGAGTAATGGTGGAACCGCACACGGAGATGGCAATGTCAGGCAAAGGTAGGTTAGTAGAGGGAGAGAACACGAGGAGTTCAGTTTTTGACAGGTTTAGTTTCAGATAGAGGGAGGACATGATGTTAGAGACAGCGGTAAGACAATCACTGGTGTTTTCTAAAAAGGTCGGTGTGATATCGGGAGCAGAAGTGTATAATTGGGTGTCGTCAGCATAGAGATGGTACTGGAAACCAAATCTACTGATTGTTTGTCCAATAGGGGCAGTATACAACGAGAAGAGTAGGGGGCCTAGGACTGATCCTTGAGGAACCCCAACAGTAAGGGGAAGGTGAGAGGAGGAGGAACCAGCAAAACATACAGTGAAGGATCGGTCAGAGAGATAGGAGGAGAACCAGGAGAGAACGGTGTCCTTGAGGCCGATGGAGCGGAGCATAGTGAGGAGGAGCTGATGATCCACAGTGTCGAATGCTGCAGAGAGATCCAAGAGAATTAGCATGGAGTAGTGACCATTAGATTTAGCTGTTAGTAGGTCATTAGAGACTTTAATGAGGGCAGTTTCAGTAGAGTGTAAAGAGCGGAAGCCAGATTGAAGAGGGTCGAGAAGAGAGTTATCTGAGAGATAGCGGGTAAGACGGGAGTGGACCAGGCGTTCGAGGAGTTTAGAGATGAAGGGAAGATTAGAGACAGGTCTATAATTAGCGGCACAGTTTTGATCGAGGGATGGTTTTTTAAGTAATGGATGTATGATGGCATGCTTAAATGAGGAGGGAAAAATACCGGAAAAATACCGGATCATAAAAATATTGACATGTCGATCTTATTAAGACCGGCGGGGCCCATGGCACCCATCTGCATGATCCATGTCGCCTCACGTCTCAATAGTACGTTATGATGATCGCCACCTCTTTTGGGTATTTTAACCTGTTCTATCCCAGTGAATGTCATTACATCTGCATTCCCCTTATGCACCTCCTTTATATGTGTAATAAGTCTAGGTGCGCCTTTCTCTGTAGTGATGGATCTGTAGTGTTCTCTAAATCGCACCGAAAGGCATCGAATGGTCTTACCTATGTAAAAGCGTCCGCATGGACAGTATATCACATAAACTACATACTTAGTTTTGCAGGTGATGAACTGCATGACTTTGTGTTCAACCGGTCCGATGTGTAAAATTCTATCTGTGACATGATGCCTGCAATACTTGGAATGTCCGCACCGGTAATTCCCCAATGGGACTCCTCGTTCTAGCCAACTATTAGTTTTGATAGGGGTGATACAATTTTGCACTATTAAGTCTCTTATTCTAGTGCTTCTTCTATTTGAGATCAAAGGACCTCTAGCTACTACTTCTGCTAGTTCACTGTCCCTATTTAACAGATGCCAATTGTTCCTAATGGCTGCTCTAATATGTTGGTCCATGGGGCCATATTTAAAACAAAAAGTAAATCTTTTGTCTACGGGATTGCTAGTATTAGTTGTTACTGTGGCTCTATTACTCATTTTCTTTCGTGCCTCCTGCCACACCTGATCAGGGTAACCTCTATATTTCAGATGCTCCTCTAAATCTCGTGTTTGTATATCGAAGCCTTCTTGCGTGTTATTAGTCCTTCTAGTTCTCACTAGTTGGCCATACGGTAGTGACCGCTTGGTGTGACTTGGGTGATAGCTGTTAAAGTGCATGAGTGCATTGGTGGACACTGGTTTACGATATACGGACGTATGAATTATCCCATCCACTATATCAATTGCTACATCTAAAAAATCTAGATGTAAACCTCCAAAGGTGGATGTAAATGACATACCCATCGCATTGTTATTCAAATAGGAGGTAAAGTGTTGGAACTCCTCTTCCGATCCGTCCCACACAAGGAACATGTCGTCGACATAGCGTAAATACTGATGTGTTTCAAAAAAAGATTAAGTGAATACATGTGTACTTCTTCAAAGTGACCTAGAAAGAGATTTGCGAACGTACAAGCTGCCGGAGTCCCCATGGCAGTGCCAACTATCTGAAGGTACCAGAGGTCCAAAAAAGTAAAAGCATTGTGCGTCAGGATAAATTGAAGGCTATCGCAAATAAAGTTAATAACCTGGCTCTCTTCTTGTGTAGTTTCCAGGATTAGGCGTATAGATTTTACTCCTTGTCTTTGTGGAATATGTGTGTATAGATTTGTAACATCTACTGACGCGATCTTAAAACTAGGTTGCCAATTGAATTGGCGAATATGTCTTAGAAACGCACCAGTATCCTTAATGTATGATGAAATTTGCGCGGGTGCGTCTATAAGGGCCTTGTGAATTTTAGAGACATGGTACCAGTGTGGTTTAATGGGGAGCTCCGGCAGCAGTTTTTCAGCTCTATTCGAGGAGAGAACATTAGTCTCAACAGCCATTCTTAACAATGTCCTCAATTCTTTTTTATACTTTTCAGTAGGGTCACTCGGCAGTCTCTTATAGGTACTCTCATCACTTAATTGCCTATATGCCTCTTTGATATAAACATCTCTTGGGATCAGTACTGTCTTCCCTCCCTTATCCGCGGGTCGGACAATAGTGTCTTTCCAATCTCTGATTTCTTTTAAGGCGTTATTTTCTTCTGTTGATATGTTCATAGGGGCTCTGGGATAGACTAACGCTTCTACATCTCTTATTACTTGCGTTTCAAACAAATCTATAATGTTCCCAGGAGAAACTGGAGGCATATATTTGGACGTGACGCCTCCTTTAAACGATGTTATGGAGGCTGGATGATACGATGGGGTATGCAATTCGTCATCCGTAAGGTTCAACAGCAATGCAGCCTCACTATGAGTATCCGCCAGTGTATGTAAGCCTGTCCCTGCCATAAACCCCAAGGGTCCTATATTGCATGGTTGTTCAGTAATGGCTGGATTCTGCACTGTCGGACTATGAAGAAAATGTTTGTATAGATGTATTTTACGGACTGATTTAAAAAGATCGATCTTGAACTCTGTCACATCAAAGTCATTAGGTATACAAAAATTCAATCCTTTTGCCAGAAGCGAGAGGTGGGCAGCATTGAGTGTGTGGTCAGTAAGATTGACCACATGCTGACTGTGGAGTTCCATCATCTCCTCTGTCTCCACGATACGTATTTCCTCTTGCGTTCTTGTGTCAGCTGACCTCCTCTTGCCTCCCCGGCGCGTCTTTCTCCTCCTAAAGGGAGATCTGTCCCGGGAGCTCCTTCCTCTTTGTTTCCCCCCGTGACTTGAACATAGCACCACACTACACATTTTACCTGGTCGGAAACAAAAAATGTAAATTGAAATGTTTTCAGATTGAAGCATTATATAACGCTCACCTTCTTTAAAAGGGTTGGCCACTTTTATAATTTATTAAATGTGTTCACTACATAATTTTGTGGCATTTGCTAACATATATGCAATTTAATAAGGAAATGCTGACACGAACTCCATTCTCAATGATGTATCACTTGCTGTTAGACGCAGATTCTCTTCAGACAAATGTAGAAAGTGTAAGATAGAGGGAATATTTTTTGGAACACCGGTTTATTTCCCAATATGTGATATATTAGGCTTTTTCTGTGTGCTCTTATATAGAAGTGTTACTCTGATTTAATAAAAAACAGACAAGTATACATGCACAATAAATGTCTTCTTGAGATGCACAATAAAAATAAAACGTAAAAGTTAATAGCAAAAACAAGGTACCATGAAAGCAAGGAGAGGCTGATGAGAGACACAAAATACTGAAAATAAGATTGCAATTGGGGTCTGAGGTGAAGGCCACTATGATGACCTTCTATTATTGTTAGACACTTTATATGATATAGAAAACGGCACTCACCACTGACAAATGTAATATTTATTCTTCATGCATGGTCATAAGATGAAAAAGAGAGACGCGTGGAAACAGCTGTGTGCAATGCTTCACCCGATCCTCAGCAAAAAAAAGTGTATGCTTCATGTCTTTGTACTTATTCTTTTGACAATGCTTGATGAATTAATATTGGATTCATCAGCGGTGAGTGCTGCTTTCTACTTCTGCTTTCTGAAGAGAACAAATTTATGAGATCCCAGGTTCTTCTCCTGCACTTGTTATTGCCGCCTTCCTCACAGACTGTACAGGACAGTCTATTAAAAAGGGGCTGCTTTTGAAGAAGCTTGTGACCAGACCTGTCCATTGGCCTTCTCCAAATTAAAAGCAACTCTTCAATTGGAGGAGACTGATGGACTTATCTGGTCACTTGTTCCTCCACCAGCAGCCGTTTCATGAACAGTAGAATTGGTCAGGCTGTGGGAAAGGCGCCAATAACAAGTGCAGGAGGAGAACTTGTACTACTTGTATATTTGTTTCTACAAATATCATATCCTCAACACATTTGACCAAAAAATTTTAACCCCTTCCCTGGAACTTAATATAGTTTAAACAATTTTTTTAGGATATATTAGCCGATGGTGATAAATGCGCTTTCAGGCATTATACCCACGGGATGTCTACAGTTCTGGACTTTCATTTGACTTTCAATGTACCTGTGTATGGTGCCGCCACAGCTCCCGCGAGTCACTGCTTTAACATGCCGCTTTCTACTCCTCGGAGTCTGAGCTAAAACCTCCCAGTGCCTCCAGCTATATCTGAAGCGCAAAGAGTCCAATTAGATTTCAGAATGTATATTAGTAGTTGCTGTATTACTGTTTGTTACCTCCACTGAACCGTAGTACAGTCATGGGGCTACTTACAGTATCTTAAATATCCCAAATTTGAAATCGTCTACCACTATGAAATTTGCTCACATTACATAGATCTTTTGGACCCAATGAGCTTGGCGTCCGCTTTATAAAAATTCACCTTGGCATGTCTGCATAATCCTTATTGAGAGTTTTCTTGCATTTTATTAAAATGAGCATTTTTGTGATTTCAGCTCTTGACTCACAAAAAGCTCATTTTAATATCCGTCTGGAAATGTTTCAAGAATGATTATACAGCCTCAAATTTTTATAGTGAGGGTATATGCACACGGCGTTTCCTTTTTAGATGCCAGGTTACCTCCATATTTTTATTTTTGTTTGTTTTAAGCAGAGGATACATCAGGAAAAAGTTGGTGACATGGGTTTTTTTTTTTTTTTAAATGTTTTTCTGGATGGCTTTGTAGTTTTTGCCTGAGGTGGTGTTTTGTTTTTTTTTGTTTTTTTTATTCCATATTTAACATAGTGGCAGCTTCTAAGTGGAAATACACCAGGTCTAATTGATCTGTATAATAATGTTTGCAGTTTTTATTGTGAATAATTTACATATTTGTGGATAGAAAGATACCAAGATTTTTAAGATGCGTCATTGTACAAACATTGTAGCTTGCGAGTGTCATCAATAAATGTTAATTATTTATCCGAAATGAATACTTTATTTCTTTTAGGAGGGACGCACGTATGTTGGACGAGAGGATGCCGAATCAGAGCAAGACATTGGTAATCTGAAGTGATCATGTATTCTATTGTCTACTTTTAATTAAAAGCATGTAGCACAAAGAGCAATAGTGCAGCTATTAAGAGCAGGTCTGAACAGTTGTAGAGCGGTCCGAGATCTTGTTTTGCTAAGTAGAGTGCTCTGCGGCTGCCACCAGTGCTATAATCATGTATCTGAAGAAGAGATAGAAAATAGTAGCAAAATTAATAGTGATGAGCGAACGAACATTCTTCTCTAACCTAGTGTCTTTGCCTATTTGTTAGGTAATCCCTGCATGTGTTGCGGCTGTCGAACAGCCCCGAGACATGCAGCTGCGAGAACTCAAACATATTATTTGAGCCCGCCGAAGTCATTCTGTTTGCTCCTGAGCATGCTCAGATAACACCTTATCCAAGCACATTCGCTCATCACTAAAACTTAACTTTAATATATATATACAGTTGTGCTCAAAAGTTCACATACCCCAGCAGAATTTTTGTGTTCTTGGATTTTTTCAGAGAATATGAATGATAACACCAAAACTTTTACGATCCAACATGACAACAATCCAAAACACAAAGCCATGTCAACCTGTCATTGGCTACCGCAGAACAAAGTGAAGGTTCTGGAGTGGCCATCTCAGTCTCTTGACCTCAATATCATTGAGCCACTCTGGGGAGATCTCAAGCACGCAGTTCATGCTGGACATACCAGGAATTTACAGGAACTGGAGGCTTTTTGCCAAGAAGAGTGGGCAGCTTTACCCTCTGAGAATAAAGAACCTCATCCACAACTACCACAAAAGACTTCAAGCTGTCATTGATGTTAGAGGGGGCAATACACAGTATTAAGAAATGGGGTATGTGAACTTCTGATCAGGGTCATTTGGAAGTTTTGGGTTATCATTATGATTTAAAAAGAGAACACAGTAGTTTGACAATAAATGGCTTCACCCAACCATGAATGGAGAAAAAGTTTTGGTGTTATCCTTCATATTCTCTGAAAAAAGGCCAAGAAAGCAAAAATTATGCCGGGGTATGTAAGCTTTTGAGCACAACTGTATATGTAAACTTCCCCTTCAAAATTAGCTCACTTTTGCATAAAAGGCAAACTGTGAAATTTCTTTCATGAAGCCCAATTGAAAAAAAATATTTTAGCCAGAAATCAAGGCATGTAAGAGAAGAAAAAATGCCCCAAAGGTGTCCATAGCCTTTAATCTGTAAGAGATACTTTTTGGATACTTAATGTTAAAATTGATACCATTTGTCCACGTTACAGTTCTGCACGGTCTCGATCTGGAAAGTGAACATTGTATCTTTGAAAATCTTAATGGCAGAGTAACCTTAATACCCCTGAATGGAGCCCAGTGCTCGGTGAATGGAATACAGATCCTTGAGGCAGCTCCGCTCAACCAAGGTAAGATGTAGGTTTATTCGGAACACTTAATCATATACATAAACATTTAGTTGAAGAATATCCATTCTACATACTGCTGTCCTTGTGGTTAGAACTTCGGGTGAAACATGAGACGGGGTGTTTGTTTGTTTTAAGTTGCTAGCAGTCTATACTTAAAGGGGTATTCCCATCTCCAAGATCCTATCCCGATATATAGTAGGTGTAATAATATTAGCAAATGCCTCCAGTTAGAAATGTGGCATAGTTCTCCTGATTCGCTGTGTCACTTACCCCATGTGCAGGGCATTTCAGTAGCCGTGTGACCGATACTTTGATATAACATTGTAAACATTATTTTTTTTTATTAATACAATAAGTTATTTTCTGTCTATTGTGTACTGTATGTGCTGACTTGTGACCATGTGACATTTTCTTTCCCATAGTTTTTTTTCATTATTAAACTGAATTCTGACTATAGTGATTACATAATATACCACAATTGCTTTATATCTAATACTTTGTATGAATTTTAGCTGTAGAAAATAAAAAAAAAAGTTTTATTGACTAGTGCCCCAATCCGTTTATTGCCTGCAGTAATATTATGACGGTACACTTTTCTACATGTTATTAGATCTGGAATCCAGGCTGAGAGCTTTGGAGCGACTCGAGTTTGTTACGTGACGGCCGGTAGTAAACCTGCAACATACATTTGTTAGGGAAGTTGGTGTTTTCTTGCAGCCTGGAACAGTCTTCTCAATGTTTACAACTTGATACGACTCGCTGCGCTGTGAGATGTTTGTCTGAAGCTTCTATTTTATTATAATAGAGAGGAAAAAGTGAATTTTCAGGCTTTTATTATAATGCATCTGGAATAGAAAATGTCACCGGTGTAATGGATGTTCTACTTTGTAATGTGTCGCATCCGTTCTGCAGGTGACAAGGTTTTACCCATCAGGTTGGCTGTTAATGACACACACTGCAGTAAGCTGCAGCCCCGACTATACTTGACTTCTCTGTAGTTTTCATTATTCATGCTCCAGTGACTTATACTGTACTTGTTGTTGTCAGAGCCTTTTGTAGCCGCTGCTCAGTCTACGGACGATGTGCATACTGCGTGTCTGTGCTGGGAAGATGCACATTTAGATTTATAACTTTGTTATAGCCAAAGTATTGTATACCCAAGCTATTTACTATAGTATATGTAAATCTCCTTAGTTATAAGTACAGTTTTACTTAAAGGGAATCTGTCGCTAGATTTTTGCAGCACTGAAAGCAGCATAATGTGGAGGCAGAGATCCTGATCCCAATGATGTATTACTCACTTTACTGGGTGCTGCCGTTTTGATCTTGCAGTTCTTGGAAAGCTGAACTATGTATAACCTCGCCCACACCACTGATAGATTTCTGTGTATACTGTGCATAGACAGAAAACTGGCAATCGGTGGTGAGGGCGAGGTTGTACTACAGCATGTTTACTAGTCTTCTAGTGGTAATCACTTGCTGATAAAATCATAATTTTAAGAAAACTACATCAAGCAGCCCAGTAAGTAACACATCGATGGAATCCGTTCCTTAGTCACTACATTATGCTGCTCTCAGTTGCAGATGTCAGAAACCTGGTAACAGATTCCCTTTAAAGTGAACCTGTCAGCAGGATTGCGCTCAGTAACTTAGTGTCAGGTTAGCGCTGTTATACTAATTAAAATGATACCTTAGTTGATGAAATCTGTCTTGTGGGTGTTGTTTAATCTTTTATTTGCAGTTTTCATTTAATGGGATTCTCGTGCTTCAGGGGGGCGGGGGGGACTTGTTAATGATCTCAAGGGAGCTGGGACCACAGTCACCAAGAAAACCATTGGTAACACATTACGCCGTAAAGATTTAAAATCCTGAAGTCCCCGCAAGGTCCCCCTGCTTAAGAAGTCACATGTGCAGACCCGAAGTTGGCCAATGAACACCTTGATGATTCTGTGATTGATTGGGAAGAAGGTGCTGTGGTCAGATGAGACAAAAGTGAGCTCTTTGGCATTATCTCAACTCGCTGTCTTTGGAGGAAGAGAAATGCTGTCTATGACCCAAAGAACACTGTCCCCACTGTCAAGCATGGAGGTGGAAACATTATGTTTTGGGGGTGTTTCTCTGCTAAAGGCACATGACTACTTTACCGCATCAATGGGAGAATGGGTGGTGCCATATACCGTAAAATCTTGAGTGAGAACCTCCGCCAGGATATTAAACATGGGTCATGGCTGGGTCTTCCAGCAAAACAATTACCTAAATTATACAGCCAAGGCAACAAAGGAGTGGCTCAAAAAGAAGCATATTAAGGTCATGGCGTGGCCTAGCCAGTCTCCAGACCTTAATCCCATAGAAAACTTATGGAGGGAGATGAAGCTCCGAGTTGTCAAGCGACAGCCTCAAAATCTTAATGACTTGGTGATGATCTGCAAAGAAGAGTGAACCAAAATTCCTCCTGACATATGCGCAAACCTCATCCTCAGCTACAAAAAGTCTGACTTCTGTGCTTGCCAATAAGGGTTTAGCCACCAAGTATTAAGTCTTGTTTGCCAGAGGAAACAAATATTTATTTCTCAATGCAAAATGCAAATTAAATTTATATACCATATATACTTGAGTATAAGCCAAGATCCCCCTGCTTAAGAAGTCACATGTGCAGACCCGAAGTTGGCCAATGAACACCTTGATGATTCTGTGATTGATTGGGAAGAAGGTGCTGTGGTCAGATGAGACAAAAGTGAGCTCTTTGGCATTATCTCAACTCGCTGTCTTTGGAGGGAGATGAAGCTCCGAGTTGTCAAGCGACAGCCTCAAAATCTTAATGACTTGGTGATGATCTGCAAAGAAGAGTGAACCAAAATTCCTCCTGACATATGCGCAAACCTCATCCTCAGCTACAAAAAGTCTGACTTCTGTGCTTGCCAATAAGGGTTTAGCCACCAAGTATTAAGTCTTGTTTGCCAGAGGAAACAAATATTTATTTCTCAATGCAAAATGCAAATTAAATTTATATACCATATATACTTGAGTATAAGCCAAGATTTTCAGCCCACTTTTTTGGGCTGAAAGTAACTCTCTCGGCTTATACTCGAGTCATACTCAGGGGTCGGCAGAGGAGGGGGAGCGGAGCTGTGTATTAATACTCACCTGCTCCTGGCGCGGTCCCTGCACGTCTGTTCCCCGGTGTCGGCAGCTTCTTCCTGTAGTGAGCGTTCACATGGTACCGCTCATTACAGTAATGAATATGGACCCCACTCCCATAGGGGTGGAGACGTATATTCATTACTGTAATGAGCAGTACCATGTGACCGCTCACTACAGGAAGAAGGTGCCGGGGAACAGACGTGCAGGGACCGTGCCAGGAGCAGGTGAGTATGGCAGAGCAGTGCGCGATATTCACCTGCTCCCTGTTCCACAATCTGCGCCGCTGCATCTTCCGCGTCCACGCCCTCTGACCTGCGCGTCACTGCAGAGATGACACGACTAGTGTGCACGCCGCCCTCTGCCTGAACGTCAGTGCAGAGGACGGGAAGACACAGCGGCAGTCACTGGTGGGACGGGGAGCAGATGAATATAGCAAGTGCCAGGGGCCTGAGATGTGAGTGTGATTTTTTTTTTTTTTTTTTTTATCACAGCATAGGGGGCAAATGTCTGTATGGAGCATCTTATGGGGCCATGTGCAGCATTATATGGGGCATATATCTGTATGGAGCATCTTATGGGGCCATGTGCAGCATGATATGGGGCAAATATCTGTATGGAGCATCTTATGGGGCCATGTGCAGCATTATATGGGGCAAATATCTGTATGGAGCATCTTATGGGGCCATGTGCAGCATGATATGGGGCAAATTTCTCTATGGAGCATCTTATGGTGCCACAATCCACATTTGTGGAGCATTATACGGGGCAAATGTGTCTATGGAGCATCTTATGGGGCCATAATCGGCATTTGTGCAGCATTATATGGGGCATATTTTAATATGGAGCATCTTATGGGGCCATCATGAACTGTATGGAACATTATATGTGGCTCCTGATTCAATGTGGATATTCAAAAACACTTAACCTACTGATGACTCAATTAATTTTACTTTTATTGGTATCTATTTTTATTTTTGAAATTAATCAGTTGCTGCTGCATTTTCCACCCTAGGCTTATACTCGAGTCAAGTTTTCCCAGTTTTTTGTGGCAAAATTAGGGGGGTCGGCTTATACTCGGGTCGGCTTATACTCAAGTATATACGGTAATTTATACAATGTGATTTTCAGGATTTTATTTTTCATATCCTACCTCTCAGTGTTAAAATTAACCTACCCTTAAAATTGACCATGTCTTTCTCAGTGGGCAAACTTACAAAATCAGCAAGGGATTAAATATGTGTGCGGGGAGAGGTGGCGGAAGAAGGAACAAAGACCATCTCTCCCGGTGCATGTGTGGCGTTCCTCATGGCTGCAGTTTCCGGAGCTGCAGAATGAGGGTGCACGTGCGGGAGATGTGAACGCTATGGCTTACTGGGAAATCCAGTATTGCGCATACGCGAGGTCTCGATGGAGTTGGGCGCGCATTGCATTACTGAGAACGCTGTAATTGAGGGACTCATTTCCAGATTCTGTCAGACTAGCCTCTACGTCAGCTTCTTTCTCAAATGCAGCTAGGCGGACCTTGTGGCTTAAGACTTGGCCGGGGGATCTTCAAACTAAATCGAAATTGTGTTATATCCCCTGCGAAGGTGAGATCCTGTTCGGGCCCACCCTGGACGATATTTTAGATAAAAAGAACAAAAGCAAGGGGTTTGTGTTTAATAAGCCCAATACCTCCAAAAGACAATCCCGATTAGGGTGTTCCCCGGGTGGGGGGAAGGTTATCTTTCTCCCGGCCTGGGAAGATATATCCAGCAGCACGTGGATTCTAGGCATAATAAAATCAGGACTAAAGCGAAGGTTCCTTTACTCCCTCCCCCATCCCTCATAGTGACCATCAAAGGAAGAACAGCTGGCACTTCAACAGGAAATTCTGGGCCTAGTGGAAAAGAATGTTCTCCAAGAGGTCCCCCGTCAGGAAAAGAGGAGAGTAAAAACATTTGCTTTTTTCTTAAGGAGGAAACTGGACTGGACTTTCCGGACAATTATAAACCTAAAAAAACTGAATAATTTTTTACATGTAGAGTCCTTCAAATTGGAGTTAATAAAATCAGCAGTAAAAATGCTGTTTCCTTCCGGTTTTCTGACAGTGGAAGACCTAAAGGACACGTACTATCAGGAATGCCACCTCCTGGATCGGAAGTATTAAAATATAGCAGAACTGGCATCTCGAGCGATAGCCTTCCCTTCTACTACTCTGCGGAAGGCTATGTCGCTCCAAGACACAATGACTTCATGTATCCCGGCTGTCCAGTGGGCTCAGGTTCATTCCAGAAAATTGCAGTGGGAAATATTGGGAGCAGAAAATTCCCTAAGAGGGAATTTAGAAGGGCGGTTAAATATATCAGAAACAGTCCTCTCGCTGCAATGGTGGACGAACAGACAACTTAATTCAGGGTGTTCCCTGGACATTGCCAATTTCTCAAATCTTGTCTACAGACGCAAGTCCCAGGGGGTGGGGGGCTCACCTAAACGGCCAATTAGCCCAAGGAGTTTGGAAAGGGGAATTAAGATCTGTATCCTCAAATATGAAGGAGCTCCTAGCTGTAAAGTTCACCCTGTTACACTTTTTGGGCTCTCTCCAGTCCCACCATGTGAGATTATTCTCGGACAATCAGCTTGAATTCTCTGTCAGCACTACACATAAAGGGGTCAGAAAATCAAACAGCGGATTTCCTGAGCCGAACCCAGCAAAGACAGGGCGAGTGGGAATTGAACCAATCGGTATTCGATCAAATTGTAAAAGCATGGGGTTATTCAGCCATAGACCTGTTCGCAAACAGCAAAAACGAGAAAGTCGACACCTTCTGTTCAATAGATCCCCTGGGGAACCCGGTTGCTCTAGATGCCCTCATGATACCTTAAGATTACCACTTAGCATACGCCTTCCCGCCTATGGCCCTGATTCTAGCAGACCGACGGAAGATTCGGGAGGACGGGGCAAAGGTAATCTTGATAGCCCCCTTCTGGCCATGGTTTTCATGGCTGAGGATGCTGTCCATCTCAGACCCTTGAATCCTTCTGGACCTTTTTTCCCAAGGTCCTGTGATCCATCTGCAAGTAAAAAACTTACAATTGACAGCATGGAGCTTGAAAGGTCACTTTTGAGCAATAGGGGGTTCTCCCCAAACTTAATTGCCACCCTCCAACAAAGTAGAAATCCTGAAACTACCAGAACATACAGTAGAATCTGGAAAAAATGTATGTCAGTCGCTTTTTGGGGTGGTGAGGTTCCACTCACGGACATATTAGAATTTTTACAGAAGGGCCTAAAACAGGGGTTGGCCACAAGTACCTTTAAAAGTTCAAGTTGCGGCACTAGGAGCCCTGTACAATTATGACTTGGCTGGGAATCACTGGATAGCTAAATTTATCAAGGCTGCAAGTAGATCCAGACCGATCCTATCTCAAGGTGTTTCCCCCCCCCCCTGGGATCTTAATTTTGTCTTCTCCACTATAACTAAGTCCCCTTGTGTCCTCTTGTGCCTTGCTCCCTAGTTCCTGTCCCTTTGTGCCCTTCTCCCCTTCCTCCTTGTCTCAATGAGTCCCCTTGTGCCTGTCGCCCTTGTCCCCTTGTGCTTGGGTCCCTTGTCCCCGTGTGTCCCCTTGTCAGTCTCCCTTGCCCACTAGTCCCTGTATCCCCTTGTGCCTGTCTCCCTTGCCCCCTTGTGCTTGTGTCCCTTGTCCCCGTGTGTCCCCTTGTGTCAGTCTCCCTTGCCCACTAGTCCCCTTGTGCCTCTCTTCCTTGCTCCCTAGCCCCTGTCACCCTTGTGCCTGTCTCCCCTAGCCCCTTGTGTCCTTTCCCCTGCCCTCTAGTCACCGTTTGACTGTGTCTTTCTCACTGCCCCTGTAAGGAGGGGCTGCATTATACTATGAGGGGAGCTGCATTATATTCTATGGGGGTTACATTATATTGTATGCAGGGGCTGCAATATACTCTGTGGGGTGGCTGCTTCATACTCTGTAGAGTACCTGCATTATACTGTATCGAGGACTATGGGGAATACATTATACTATATGAAGAACTATGAGGTGCATTATACTATGGGAAGTGAATTGTACGACATGAATGACGATGGCGGTGCATTATACTATATGGAGCACTATGCGGAGGGTATTGTACCATATGTAGGACTGAGCAGTGTATTTTAATATATGGAGGACTATGAGGAGTGTATAATACTATATGGAGGACTGAGGAGTGTATTATAGTATACTAGATGGTGGCCCGATTCTAACGCATTGGGTATTCTAGAATATGCATGTCCACGTAGTATATTGCCCACCTACGTAGTATATTGCCCACCTACGTAGTATATTGCCCAGCCACGTATGTAACAGGTTAAAAAATGAAAAAGAAACATATACTCACCCTCCAAGGGCCCCTTGTAGCCCTGTCGCCTGTGTGCGGTGCACGCGGCAGCTTCCGGTCCCAGGGTTGGTATGAGAGCAGGACCTGTGATGACGTCGCGGTCATATGACCGTGACGTCATGGAAGGTCCTTCTCGCATAGCCTCTTTGGAATCGGAACCTGCCGCTTGCACTGCTGAGGACAGGGCGCCACGTCAGAGGGTGAGAATAACCTTTTTTTTTTTTAATTATTATTATTTTTAACATTCAATCCTTTTACTATTGATGCTGCATTCGCAGCATCAATAGTAAATAGTTGGTCATACAGGGTTAATAGCTGCGTAACCGGAGTGCGTTATACCGCGCTCCGGTAACGCTGGCATTAACCCTGTGTGAGGGCTGACTGCATGACTGGAGGGGAGTATGGAGCGGGCACTGACTGCGGGGAGGAAAGAGCGGTCATATTGCCGCCGGACTGTGGCCGTCGCTGATTGGTCGTGGCAATGGTCGTGGGCGTTTTGCCAAGACCAATCAGCGACTTTGGATTCCATGACAGACAGAAGCCGCGACCAATGAATATCCGGGACAGACAGAAAGACGGAAGTGACCCTTAGACAATTATATAGTAGATGGAGCACTATGAGGAGTGTATTATGCTATATTGAGCACTATGAGGAGTGTATTATACTATATGGATGACTATGAATTGTGCAGTTTATTATATAGAGGACTATGGGGGTGCATTATATTACAAGGAGGACTATGGGGGTGCATTATACTTCTTATATGGATCCCCATGACTTCTATGTAAGCCCCTGATGAGTATAATGGTTTATTTTCTTTTATACATTATATAACAACGACCGTACAGGGGACAAATATATACCAGGATGGGGCACGGGATAGTTACGCTACTGAGGTCACACTATACAACTTTGTAATAAAGCTATAGTGTGAAAAATGAATAGTAAAAATGTGAATTTGGGTGGAAAATATTTTGGCATGGTAGGGGGGGCCCATTTGAAAGTTTGCACCGGTTCCCATAATTTTGTAGTTATGCCACCGTGTGTGTTTTCCTGGGTGTTTGTGTATGTTTTCCGGTGTGTGTGTGTGTGTGTGTGTGTGATTTCCTGGTTGTGGGTTTGTGTGGTGTTCTCAAGTGTGTATGTGTGCGTGTGTTTTTCCTGTCTTTGAGCGTGCATGTTTGTGAATGTGCATGTGTGTGAGCGTGTGGACAGCCCATAATTTCACTTTCAAATATCAAATTTGTAATGTGTATATATATCAGTCCCAGAGTACCCTGTATGGTGGATAGTCATTGGCCCCGGCGTATTCTGCGTGGCATATAGTGGTCGGCCTCGGCGTATCCCGCGTCGTGAATAGTGGTCGACCTTGGCGTATCCCGCGTGGTGAATAGTGGTCGGCCCCGCCGGAACCAGCTTGGCAGATAGTTGTTGGCCCCGACGTATCCCTTGTGACATAAACGACATAATTAAAGTGCCCTTGTCAGCAGGATTGTGCATAGTAACCTACAGTCAGTGTCAGCTTGGCGCCATTATACTGATTACAATGATACCTGATGATGAAACCTGTCTTGTGGTTGTTGTCTGATCTTTGTTTTCAGTTTTTAGTTAATGATATGCTCGTGCCCATGGGCGGCCTGTGGGGGATCTTCATGTAGTGCTCTGATTAGGTATTCATAAGGCAGACTGCTGACAAGTCACTGATCCCACACGGACCTGCCCCCTAGTTTACATAATGAATATCTATCTATCGAAAAATAAGGCACCTTCTGCAGGCAGATGCCAGCCTGATTGCATATGTAGTGTGTATATAATTAATTTGTTAAAGGTTATCCTGCGCAGTAGCTGCTATCAGTGTAGGTAGAGGTGATCCGAAAGCTGCTACTGCGCAGGCGACGCCAAGTTTGTAGAGAAAAAAATATCCTCCTCCACGATGGCACCGCCGGCGCATGCGTAGTAGCAGCTATTGGATCACCTTTTATGTACACCCGATAGCTGCTACTGCACAGGCTGTGCTTGTGGTTTACACATACTGATGTAAAATACTGAACGTGTGAACAGGGCCTTATTCTGTATATACACTGTATATATACACACTTCTCCTGTCACATTGTTGGAAAGGTAGTATTGAACGTCTGGATTGTCATTATTGGTTTATTTTTTATATTCCTATGGCCAAACAAAATCTTGGAAAACCTGTTTAAATGGGTTACCCCAAGTAACCCCCTCCCTCGGTATATGGGATAACTTGCCAATCTCTGGGACCCCCATAATCTCGAGAACCGGAGCTCTGACGAGCATCATGTAACTAGAGCTGTGGTCGATTCTGCGCACTGCAGCGCCATTCACATGTAGCTCTTCAAATAACTCCTTTAAAGCACCAGTCCAGCATTTTTCTTTATTGCACGGCTGGAGTGGTACTTTAAATGTAAGTCTGCTGCCCCTGTTGCATATTCACTTTCCTCTGCCTTCATTGCTCTCCAGCATTGCTCCGGTTCGTCTCCTGTGAAAAGTGACCTGCTTGCATCTCTAGTGTTTCATGGAGTGGCGTGGAGGTCACTTTTCAGTACAAGTCTATGAGACCATTCTCCTGGCCTCGTTCTGGCTCTCATAACCTTGTATTGACAGCTTGTAATGTAACTTCTGACTTCCAGCTGTCAGAAGCTGCTCTTACAAAATGGTGCTGTGGGACCAGAGCGGTGCTGAAAAGCGGGGAAGATGCCAGAGGGTGAGAATATCACTGAGGTTAGGGGGCTTACACTTGAAGCGCCACTCCAGCGCTGTAAAAAGAAAAACAAACTGCTGGAGTAAGTAAAAATCCACTGATCGGGGGTGGGACGTGCTATAGTATGTTTAGTGGTGGGATTTGTGTGGCAGGGGTGCCTTTTTGTCTCAGTCTGGCCTTGGTGGTATGGAGGGACTGTATTGTGTTATGGATGTAATGTATGGTGCTGTTATGGAGGGATTGTATGGTAATGTTATGGAGGGACCATATGGTGGTATGGAGGGACTGTATTGTGGTGTTATGGAGGTAATGTATAATGCTGTTATGGAGGGATCGTATGGTGTTATGAAGGGACCGTATGGTACTGTTATGGAGGGACTATTGTGTTATGGAGGTAATGTATGGTGCTCTTATGGAGGGATCATTTGGTTTTATGGAGGGACTGTATTGTGCTGTTATGGAGGTAATGTATGGTGCTGTTATGGAGGGACCGTATGGTGGTGTTTTGAAGGTACTGTATGGTGGTGTTAAGGAGGTACTCTGGTGGAGTTATGGAAGTTTTTTATGGTGCCATTATGGAGGTACTGTAGGGGCGGCGGACAGCGGGAATGGTGGTGCGTATGTGTCATTATACAGTGGGGCTGTGCGTGTGTGTCATTATACAGTGGGGCTGTGCGTGTGTGTCATTATACAGTGGGGCTGTGCGTGTGTGTCATTATATAGTGGGGCTGTGCGTGTGTGTCATTATATAGTGGGGCTGTGCGTGTGTGTGCCATTATACAGTGGGGCTGTGCGTGTGTGTCATTATACAGTGGGGCTGTGCGTGTGTGTGTCATTATACAGTGGGGCTGTGCGTGTGTGTCATTATACAGTGGGGCTGTGCGTGTGTGTCATTATATAGTGGGGCTGTGCGTGTGTGCGCCATTATACAGTGGGGCTGTGAGTGTGTGTCATTATAAAGTGGGGCTGTGCGTGTGTGTCATTATACAGTGGGGCTGTGCGTGTGTGTCATTATATAGTGGGGCTGTGCGTGTGTGTCATTATACAGTGGGGCTGTGCGTGTGTGTGCCATTATACAGTGGGGCTGTGCGTGTGTGTCATTATATAGTGGGGCTGTGCGTGTGTGTCATTATATAGTGGGGCTGTGCGTGTGTGTGCCATTATACAGTGGGGCTGTGCGTGTGTGTCATTATACAGTGGGGCTGTGCGTGTGTGTGTCATTATACAGTGGGGCTGTGCGTGTGTGTCATTATATAGTGGGGCTGTGCGTGTGTGTCATTATATAGTGGGGCTGTGCGTGTGTGTGCCATTATACAGTGGGGCTGTGCGTGTGTGTCATTATACAGTGGGGCTGTGCGTGTGTGTGTCATTATACAGTGGGGCTGTGCGTGTGTGTCATTATACAGTGGGGCTGTGCGTGTGTGTCATTATATAGTGGGGCTGTGCGTGTGTGCGCCATTATACAGTGGGGCTGTGAGTGTGTGTCATTATAAAGTGGGGCTGTGCGTGTGTGTCATTATATAGTGGGGCTGTGCGTGTGTGTCATTATACAGTGGGGCTGTGCGTGTGTGTGCCATTATACAGTTGGGCTGTGCGTGTGTGTCATTATACAGTGGGGCTGTGCATGTGTGTGTCATTATACAGTGGGGCTGTGCGTGTGTGTCATTATACAGTGGGGCTGTGCATGTGTGTGTCATTATACAGTGGGGCTGTGCATGTGTGTGTCATTATACAGTGGGGCTGTGCGTGTGTGTCATTATACAGTGGGGCTGTGCATGTGTGTGTCATTATACAGTGGGGCTGTGCATGTGTGTGTCATTATACAGTGGGGCTGTGCGTGTGTGTCATTATACAGTGGGGCTGTGCATGTGTGTGTCATTATACAGTGGGGCTGTGCATGTGTGTGTCATTATACAGTGGGGCTGTGCGTGTGTGTCATTATACAGTGGGGCTGTGCATGTGTGTGTCATTATACAGTGGGGCTGTGCATGTGTGTGTCATTATACAGTGGGGCTGTGCGTGTGTGTCATTATACAGTGGGGCTGTGCGTGTGTGTCATTATACAGTGGGGCTGTGCATGTGTGTGTCATTATACAGTGGGGCTGTGCATGTGTGTGTCATTATACAGTGGGGCTGTGCGTGTGTGTCATTATACAGTGGGGCTGTGCATGTGTGTGTCATTATACAGTGGGGCTGTGCATGTGTGTGTCATTATACAGTGGGGCTGTGCGTGTGTGTCATTATACAGTGGGGCTGTGCGTGTGTGTCATTATACAGTGGGGCTGTGCGTGTGTGTCATTATACAGTGGGGCTGTGCGTGTGTGTCATTATACAGTGGGGCTGTGCGTGTGTGTCATTATACAGTGGGGCTGTGCGTGTGTGTGTCATTATACAGTTGGGCTGTGCGTGTGTGTCATTATACAGTTGGGCTGTGCGTGTGTGTCATTATACAGTGGGGCTGTGCGTGTGTGTGTCATTATACAGTTGGGCTGTGCGTGTGTGTCATTATACAGTGGGGCTGTGCATGTGTGTGTCATTATACAGTGGGGCTGTGCATGTGTGTGTCATTATACAGTGGGGCTGTGCGTGTGTGTCATTATACAGTGGGGCTGTGCGTGTGTGTCATTATACAGTTGGGCTGTGCGTGTGTGTCATTATACAGTGGGGCTGTGCATGTGTGTGTGTCATTCTATGTGACTGCAGACTTGTGAATCCTCATATTGCTCGCAGTGCTGTGGTCATTCAGTGGGTGTGTGACTGCAAGTTTGTGATTTACATACATGCCGTCACATGCCGACTAGACTTGAATGGCCTACTGCAACTGTATTGAATAAGGCCAGAAACAGTCTAGTCAGAATGTGGCCGGGGAAATATATATATATATATCACATGCTTGCGGTCACAAGACCACCTGTTCCCGGCGCCGGCACCAGAGAATCTTCCCAGCGCACAGTGCGCACGATATGAGGAGTCACACATAGTGACTGTAGATGTAGACATGTAGCATAAGATCTGTTGACCCCTTTAAGGATGGGCCGCTACTCATGGGCCACTGCTGTGTGCTTGCCCCCCAGGCTAAAATTTGCCAGCCAGCCCGCCCCTGGGCTAGACCTCTAGTCCTCTTCCTGTCTGAAGAGGCAATTTGCGAACTGTGCTAATAAATGCAGCAAAACTGGTAAGGAGCATGGAAAACTACCATTATGGGGAAAACATTGTGTTTAGTCTGTCTTCGGATGAGATCAATTTGTAGAAATATACAGTATAAATGGTCCATAGAATTCAGTAAAGAGCTTTTCTCGCGGAGGCATCACACAGCAGGGCCCTGATTACAATGCAGCTCGCTCGGTAATGCCGTATGCGGCCATGCTCACAGAATTGCACAAGACCGCCTTATAATATTATGTATATGTTCCTTTTGAAAGATCTCTTGCCCAGGTATTGTACGCATTTAGCAGAACTGATTTTTATTTTAACTATTTCATGTAATTTTATTTCAACGATTATCTGCAGTCCTATGTAAATTGTGAACCTATTGATAGTACAGTAAGTTATTCCGCTCAGCTATATCTGTATAATCCCGGTGAACCCTATTTAGCTAGTGTTGGTAATTGCATGTCAAGTAGTGCTTTCCTTTACAGTGTTTTGTGGAAATATATTTTTCGAGAACAAGAGTAATTTCTCTTATATACCGTAAATGAGTTTACTTCAATGTAATTAACTTAATTCCACTTCCAATGTCGCTCTGATTAATATGTAAGCACCCAGTATATATCGGGGAAAAGCTTCATTTGATGTTTGCATGTTTCAGTAATGAGTCTCGATTCTGAAATGAGCTCATGAAGTGGAAAACCCAGGTCATTAAAGCAGGTTAATTTCACATGTAGAAGCTCCATTCAGACCATGCGATGTTACAGTACATATCCGGCCTCCATGGATTCTGATTACTTCACGTCTCCCTATTACATAGCTGCTTTATCAATGTTAATCATCACCTGATCGTTTTAGTCTCCAGATGTGCACTGATCGATTTACACCTGATTTTGATCATTTATTAAATTTATTCCGTTTCATTGTGTTCCCTATATAGGAACAGGAAAGAGATATATCTTGGTACCGACTACTGAGGACTCTCAATTCCAAATATTTCCCTATATATAAGAAGGAAGTCTAATATGCAAACTGCCTCTTCTGAGAAAAAGAGGACTTAAACTCTATAGTGCCACCTGTTGGAAGTAGCGATCCTACAAGTCACTATCAACTCTTTGAAGAGGCAATTTGCATATTATATTTCCCAGAGGAGCATTGTATGGTGAATAAGCCTCCTTACCTTGACAAGCCAGAGATGGTAGGTCACTCTCCATAAGGAGAAACGATACCCCTTAGACCCGAGTCCAGAGCCTCTCACCTAGCCAAATCAGTTCTCATGCTTTGCACTGACGAGGGGCAACAGCCCGAAACACCATGCCTATGAAGTGAAATACTGATTTGGCTTTTATCCTAAGTCATATTGCACGACTCGTTAAAGAGTTGATTGTGACTTGTAGGATCGCTACTTCCAACAGGTGGCGCTATAGAGTTTAAGGCTACTTTTTCTCAGAAGAGGCAATTTGCATCCTATATAGGAAGGAATTCTCAAACCGTAATGAAAAATCGAATATCCTGACTTCGATTAAAAGCAGTTTCCTATGAAATTGATACAGGTGTTAACTATCAGAGGTTTAGATCGATTTATCAGCCCTAGTCTAAAAAAGAAGATGGTTGGAATGATTTTACACTAGTTTTTTTTTGTTTTTTAATTAAAGTGAACCTGACAGCCGATGTTTGTGATTGGTTCAGTGGGTATGAGACAGTAGTTGCAGGATTCCAGCCATATATCTTTAACCCTGAAACACTGCGTGCATGCCCATGTAGGCAGATACGTACCTATGAATCCAGGGCAGCGGGTGGGGAGAAGCCACCAGGGACCCGCCTGTCTACAGGACGTCTTGTGGATCAGATGTATTAGCTCTCAGGTTCACTTTAAAGAGGCATGACTCCTAATACATTTTTGGCTCAGTTAGTACGTGGAGTCTACACTTGCTATGGGCAGAGGATATTTAGCTTTTTGCGGCATCAGAATATTGCTGACCTATCGTTAAGGTAGGCCATCAATATTAGATAGGCATGGGTTTACCTCTCGGCGTCTCTACTAATCTGTGGTTTGGACGGCCCATGGAGAGTGCTGTTCCTACATTGCTCCGTCTACCTGCACGTTGCCTACTTGGCACTGCCGTTTGTTTCAGTGTTGTCCCATTCAGTACCCTACATCGCTAAAACTGTGTAGATAATGTGTAGGTAGATGGATTAATGTGCACACTGAAAAGGCTTCATCACTTGTACAAGTGCTGCTGTCTCCAACTATCCAGAATCCGATCCTCACCAATGTGATATTGATGACCTCTTTTCAATAGGTCATTAATATTCTGATCCTGGGAAACCTTTTTAATAAATCTGTCCTGAAACAACCACACTTTTGAGACCACAACCCTTTTTACATAACTTTCTACTTTTGGAAGGAAAAGCAAAAAATATTGAATATTTGAATATTTTTAGGCATTTTTATAAGCTGCCATTTTTTTCTGCAGTTATGCCAAAAACTGGTGCAAATTAATGAGTCAATGTCAGTGTCTTTTCAAAGGTGAATACAATGATAACTTTGATAGTTAAAATACAAGACACTTGTGCATTTTCAGATGTACGGTACATCCTCTTCAGACTTTGAGCATTCATGGACTCAGATACAGTATTGATGAAAAGAGAAGAACAGGGACTTCAAAGAGCATTGTATTGTCTAGAAGGCGCTGAGCAGGATACGTAATAGCTGCGGCATAACGCATACACTTTGTTGCACAGCAGTGATCCCAATCCCTTTTTTGAGTAACTTTATCATGTTGTTTTAGCTTCTGTTTTTAGTATTTTCCCTTTTTGTACATTGATGGCATACCCATAGGATGTATCATAAAGGTATAGTACATGCCAGTCCTACCAACAGAACCAAATCTATCTTTAGACTTGTGCCCGTGGCGGTGGAGAGGTGGCCCGAATTCCTATTCAATTGTAAGCAAATTCCGACCACCTCTCCTCTGAAGTAGCGTGTGCTGGGGCTCTGTTCTCGAGATACATACATGTTTCATTGGTAGGGCACACACCCACTATAGATTTATGACCTACTGTAAGGATTTACCATAAATATAGACGTGATGGGAATAACGCCATAAGATTTGCTCAGTTAGCGGATCACTGTCATGTCTGTGCAGTGCTCGTAAAGCCAATTAGATATTTTTCTGTGCCACTCTTCCCTCATAACTCTAACCATAGTCTCAAAGACAGGCAATCATCACATTTATATGGCTTACCACAGCTCCCATCACCAGAGAATGGTAGCCGGCAAGTAATGACCAATCAAAATACATTGTAGATGAATAATTGTGCCCAAATCCAAACAAGAACCCACATTGGTCAGATGATCCTTTGAATAATGGTTCTCTCACGAATGAAGAAAAATAGGTAATGGGGAATAGTTTTTAATGTGTAAGACCTGAGTCCATTGTCAAGGCTTACTGAATTAAAATGAACTGCGGCATAAGAGGCAGCAAAATACCTTGTGAAAGAAATGAGCTATGGTCCATACATCACCATTGTGCTTAACCTTCCGCCTAGTTCATCAGTTTACCATCTGTTTTGTTATTATTATCGCACATTTCTCAGATTACTGAACTGATCAAAGTGATGTGGAAATATTTAAACTCTGTAAAATTGCTCCGTGATTGAGCTTTGTATTATACAGAGCATTTACTGTAACACATGGCTTTGCAAGAACCGAGACCCAGCTCATAAATAGTCTCCGCAAGGTTAATAATCAGGTTATTTTTCTCCCTTAAGGGACTTATTTAATTGTTTTATTGCAATAGCCGTCATACGCTCATTTGTAATTCTGATCTGGCCCCTACGGCATTTTCTTTCTATCTTACAAGTGTTTTTAATATGACACTTAGCTGAACTGATATAACGACTTTGTAGGATCATTGGAGCCGCGGAGAGCTTAACTTGCGCCTCCCCAGGCTTTGCGGTGAGTAATTGGCAGATGGCTGATTATAAATTTTGAGTTGTGGCAAGATTGGAAACAAAAAAAGATCAACAAGTGTGGATGAGTTTACGTGAGGGCTCAGATGATTCCACCATAATTGATCGGGCAGCGTCAAAAAGTGCTTAAAAATATAAACCATCACCTGAGTGTAATGTGATAAGCTTCCAAACTGCAGTCACACAAAATTGCATTTTATTCTATTACATTATTCTTTCTGAGTTCTGAGTCATATTGTAATATAAAATCAAACTTTTATTGCTGTATCATTGGACGTGTATTTACTGCACAGCCTCTGTTTCTAGGTTGAAATTCCGCTATACATTCTGTCTCTTGTTGAGATGAAATTAATTTGTACTTGTCTTAAAATTTAAATTTTTTTTTATCATAAATTTTAGAAATTCCATGTTTCGCTTTTATTTTTGAATTACCCTACCTTGCCACCTTTAAAGGGAATCTGTTAACAGGTGTTAGATTTGTTAAACAGATCCTCCCTTTTCACACCATCCACTCTAGTTTTTTGAGTTTCCAACAAATTTTGAGGATAGCCTCTATCCGAAAATCTTTTCATAACCCTTTGAAAAGAATCATTTTGTGAACTCTCCTCCCTTTCAATTCTCTTAATGCGCAAAAGCTGACTGTATGGTATCGATTCTTTCATTTTTTTCGGATGCTGGCTATCAAAAGACCGGGGGGTTTAATCGCCTCCTTTGTCGCTCAGGTCCATGCTTTGACACAGGAGACCCCTCTGTAATGAGTGGGGTGTTCCTGTGTCTTGTAACACTGTTTGGGGCTTATGCCGTGACCCTGGTTTGTTTAGCATGTCTAATATGTGTCCACATTCTGATCCCATTTATTGTCCATATCTTCTTTGAAAGAACAGAAATTGTTCTACATTGATGTATTTTTAATAATATGGCCTGTGTGTCAATATATAAGACATGGAACTCAAGGATTCTTTGAGTGGGATGATAGTAGGTATTCCACATTTGCTCTGCGCAGGTATGAGCCTTGTTTTAAAACGTTCTGGTAGTGACAGCCGTACATATGTGCAGCAGTGATCGGAGGTTAGTGGAATACCATAACAAAGATGGCGTCCGGTACCTTGGATGTAATCTGCGCAGGCGTGGAGAGAGGCGCTATGGTTCATGGGTATTTTCGTCATGGACATGCGCAGTTGATGTCTAGGAACGCCGTGGACATGGCGTTTACAAGCAAAGACATGTGTGAGTCTTTTTTGATTGCGCTTCATTGAGTGGGACACCTGGTTAACGTAATGATTGCGATTAGGTACTTTTAAATAATATGAGAGATCGCATGATGTTTTATGCTTATAAATGAGATTTTTTTAAAGGGATCTTTGTTACTGCATGAATGGCACTTTTTTGTCACTTGGCACTTACTTATTACTGTATATTATTTGACATTTGATGTAGTGATATTGTTAATGAGATCTATATGTGGTTTGTATAAAAACCTGACACTTCCATGTATACACTGCTTGAGAAAGGATATTACATCTGAAACGTTTGCATGCCGTTCAGGCATTAAAGTCCACTTTTTTTTTTCATTTGTTAGCGCTGTTTTCCTTTTTTCATCTTTATATTTAGAACCACCCTTAACAGTGGTTTGGAAAGCTCCGCACGTTTTTCAAGGTAGTATTTTGAAGCTGTTCTTTTTTTCATTATATATATATATATATTTTTTTTTTTTTTTTTTTTTTTTTTTTTTGGGGGGGGGGGGGGGTGGGCATATCATCACTTCAGGACTCTTCGTTCTTCTTTCCTCTGAAGTTACATCTTGGTGACATTGGCTGTATGTTATATAGTGGTTGTCCTAATGCTGCAGAATAAATGTAGTGCCAATTAAATGCCTCACCGATGGTATTGCATGATAGACAAGTAACTTCCTGTATTTCTTCACATTGAAGATATCAAGAAATGGGCTAATTTCAGGCCCGCAGATGCAGTGGTCGCCAAGGAAATTTAGTGCAGGAGCTGAGATGCCTCATCGATCACATCATTCTACTTTTTGGAGAAGTCTGACAAGAATTGGTCTTTATGGAAATACTAGATGGTGGCCCGATTCTAACGCATCGGGTATTCTAGAATATGTATGTAGTTTATTTATGAAGATTTTAGAATAATACAATGAATACATAGAATTCGGCTGGCCGGACGTGACCAATTAGCGAAGCGTGGTTCAAATCCTGCGCCAATCCGCGGCCGGAGTGCACCTGTCGCTGATTGTACACGGCCGGCCACGTATTATATAGCACAGCCACATAGTATATAGCATAGCCACATAATATATAGCAGTCCACGTAGTGTATAACACAGCCCACGTAGTGTATAACACAGCCCACGTAGTGTATAACACAGCCCACGTAGTGTATAACACAGCCCACCTAGTGTATAACACAGCCCACGTAGTGTATAACACAGCCCACGTAGTGTATAACACAGCCCACGTAGTGTATAACACAGCCCACCTAGTGTATAACACAGCCCACGTAGTATATAACACAGCCCACGTCGTACAGTTAGGGCCAGAAATATTTGGACAGTGACACAAGTTTTGTTATTTTAGCTGTTTACAAAAACATGTTCAGAAATAAAATTATATATGTAATATGGGCTGAAAGTACACACTCCCAGCTGCAATATGATAGTTTCCACATCCAAATCGGAGAAAGGGTTTAGGAATCATAGCTCTGTAATGCATAGCGTCCTCTTTTTCAAGGGACCAAAAGTAATTGGACAATGGACTCTAAGAGCTGCAATTAACTCTGAAGGCGTCTCCCTCGTTAACCTGTAATCAATGAAGTAGTTAAAAGGTCAGGGGTGGATTCCAGGTGTGTGGTTTTGCATTTGGAAGCTGTTGCTGTGAGCAGACAACATGCGGTCAAAGGAACTCTCAATTGAGGTGAAGCAGAACATCCTGAGGCTGAAAAAAAAGAAAAAATCCATCAGAGAGATAGCAGACATGCTTGTAGTAGCAAAATCAACAGTTGGGTACATTCTGAGAAAAAAGGAATTGACTGGTGAGCTTGGGAACTCAAAAAGGCCTGGGTGTCCACGGATGACAGTGGTGGATGATCGCCGCATACTTAATTTGGTGAAGAAGAACCCGTTCACAACATCAACTGAAGTCCAGAACACTCTCAGTGAAGTAGGTGTATCTGTCTCTAAGTCAACAGTAAAGAGAAAACTCCATGACCGTAAATACAAAGGGTTCACATCTAGATGCAAACCATTCATCAATACCAAAAATAGACAGGCCAGAGTTAAATTTGCAGAAAAACACCTCAAGAAGCCAGCTCAGTTCTGGAAAAGTATTCTATGGACAGATGAGACAAAGATCAACCTGTACCAGAATGATGGGAAGAAAAAAGTTTGGAGAAGAAAGGGAACGGCACATGATCCAAGGCACACCACATCCTCTGTAAAACATGGTGGAGGCAACTTGATGGCATGGGCATGCATGGCTTTCAATGGCACTGGGTCACTTGTGTTTATTGATGACATAAGAGCAGACAAGAGTAGCCGGATGAATTCTGAAGTGTACCGGGATGTACTTTCAGCCCAGATTCAGCCAAATGCTGCAAAGTTGATTGGACGGCGCTTCATAGTACAGATGGACAATGACCCCAAGCATACAGCCAAAGCTACCCAGGAGTTCATGAGTGCCAAAAAGTGGAACATTCTGCAATGGCCAAGTCAATCTCCAGATCTAAACCCAATTGAGCATGCATTTCACTTGCTCAAATCCAGACTTAAGACGGAAAGACCCACAAACAAGCAAGACCTGAAGGCTGCGGCTGTAAAGGCCTGGCAAAGCATTAAGAAGGAGGAAACCCAGCGTTTGGTGATGTCCATGGGTTCCAGACTTAAGGCAGTGATTGCCTCCAAAGGATTTGCAACAAAATATTGAAAATAAAAATATTTTGTTTGGGTTATGTTTATTTGTCCAATTACTTTTGACCTCCTAAAATGTGGAGTGTTTGTAAAGAAATGTGTACAATTCCTACATTTTCTATCAGATATTTTTGTTCAACCCTTCAAATTAAATGTTACAATCTGCACTTGAATTCTGTTGTAGAGGTTTCATTTCAAATCCAATGTGGTGGCATGCAGAGCCCAACTCGCGAAAATTGTGTCACTGTCCAAATATTTCTGGCCCTAACTGTATATTGCACAGCCACGTAGTATGTAGCACAGCCACGTAGTATGTAGCACAGCCACGTAGTATATTGCACAGCCCACGTAGTATATTGCACAGCCCATGCAGTATATTGCACAGCCCACGTAGTATATTGCACAGCCCACGTAGTATATAACACAACCCTTGCAGTATATATCCGACGGCCCCCGGATCCAGCCCAGGCCTTTCCCGCTCCTCGCGCGCTGCTCCGGTCCCAAGCGGCAATAACACGTGATGTCACGAGACCGCTTCTTCATCTCCGGTCATTGCTGCAATGCATTCTGGGGACCGGAGCGGCGCACGAGGAGCGGGAAAGGCCTGGGCTGGATCCGGGGGTCGTCGGAGGGTGATTATATAATGATTTTTTGTTATTTTTAACATTATGTTTTTACTATTGATGCTGCACAGGCAGTATCGATAGTAAAAAAAAGTTGGTCACACAGGGTTAATGGCAGCGTTAACTGACTGCCTTACACCATATTATGCCGCGGTGTAAGGCAGTCCGGTTAACGCTATGTGGGCGCTGACTGGGGGGGAGTAGGGAGGGGGAACTGACTCCAGTTGAGGAGGAAGGGGCCCAATTCACGGCCAGACTGTGCCCGTCGCTGATTGGTCGTGGCCTCGGGCCGCGACCAATCAGCGACGCGGGATTTCTGTGACAGACAGACAGATTGTGGTAAAAAAACAACATACTTTCTACATGTAAACAAGGCCAAATTACTGAACTATACAAGAAAACCCAGGAACTGGGGTGCAGAGAATTGGCAACAGGTAGTCTGGACTGATGTCAAAATTGGAAACATTCAACAGTAACAAAAATGCAGTTTATTCTGGTACAATATTAAAACAATATTAAATGTATGCCGGCAGTAGTGAAGTATGGTGGAGGGTTCTTGCAAGTTCAGGGCTGCATTTCAGCAATGAAGTTGGGGATTTGGCATCCTCAATGCTGAGAAATACAGGAAGATAATTACGGTATCCATCATAAAATACCGTCAGGGAAGCAACCAATGATTTTCAAATTTATTCTGCAGCAGGGCAGCGACTCCAAACATACAGCTAATGTAATTAATTACTATATTTGAAGTGAATAAGGAGTCCTGGAAGTGATGGTATGGCCACCACAGGGCACTCTATGGGAGGTGGAGCCGCATATTCATTAGTGTAATGAGCGGTACCATGTGACCGCTCAGTACAGGAAGAAGCTGCCCGCGTCGGGGAAGCCAGGGACCTGCAGGGACCGCGCCAGGAGTAGGTGAGTATAATTAGACAGCCCCTGCTCCCCCTCCCCTGCCGACCCCTGGGTATGACTCAAGTATAAGCCGAGAGGGGGACTTTCAGCCCAAAAAAGTGGGCTGAAAATCTCGGCTTATACTTGAGTATATACGGTAATTAATGGTAATATGAATATTGAGCAGAATTTAATTTCAGTCTGTTGGCTCATCCCTCCACAACAGTCACGGTCTCGCATGTGGACCCTCGGAAAAATTAACTACCCACCCCTGGCCTCGAAGAATTGATGCTTTGATTCTGTTTTGGAGGCAAAAGCTGGTCACACCAAATATTGATTTGATTTAGATTTTGCTTTTGTTCTTTCATTTTTATTTTTTTTTTACAAAATGTTAACTATTAGAACATTTATTTTTTAAAGCATTCTTATTTAGCAGTATTTTTCCTTTAAATCCCTATTGTAATTTCCAGGATGTAATACAAGACTAGGTGTATCTGGGCTGTGGGAAGGATGCCTTAAAAAGTTTGATAATACTTTTCACATTATACAGAGCAATATGTGAAGCTTATTTCCATTTTTGTGCAATATTGAAATTATCTTTTCATTATTTAGTGAATCTAATAACTTCTATTGAATATTATATGCAAAATCATTTTGGTTTGTATTTCAAGGTGCTGTTATCCTCTTGGGAAGGACCAACATGTTCCGCTTTAATCATCCAAAAGAAGCTGCTAAATTAAGGGAAAAAAGGAAGGTAAGACTAAAAAAAAAAAAAATATGGTAATTCATATATTTTCTAGAAAAGAAGAGGCAGTTTTGTGTAATCATTGTTTCAGATGAAGCTCCCAGTTTTCTGGTTGTATCCTTTGGTTTACATTAGTAACTAGATTGTGGCCCGATTCTAACGCATCGGGTATTCTAGAATAAGCATGTCCCTGTAGTATATGGACAATGATGATTCCAGAATTCGCGGCAGACTGTGCCCGTCGCTGATTGGTCGACGCAACCTTTATGACATCATCGTTGCCATGGCAACCATTATGACATCTACGTCGATACTGTGCCCGTCGCTGATTGGTCGAGGCCTAGCGGCCTCGACCAATCAGAGACGCGGGATGTCTACGTCCTTTATGACATCATCGTCGCTGTGCCCGTCGCTGATTGTCGAGGCCTAGCGGCCTCGACCAATCAGAGATGCGGGATTTCCAGGACAGACAGACAGACAGACAGACGGAAAAACCCTTAGACAATCTATCTATATATATAATTGTCTAAGGGTTTTTCCGTCTGTCTGTCTGTCTGTCTGTCTTTCTGTCTTTCTGTCTGTCTGTCTGTCTGTCTGTCTGTCCTGGAAATCCCGGCTCTCTGATTGGTCGAGGCCGCCAGGCCTCGACCAATCAGCGACGGGCACAGCATCGACGTAGAAATCCCGCGTCTCTGATTGACACTTCTATATTGATCAGTCCTCCTGACACTTCTATATTGATCAGTCCTCCTGACACTTCTGTATTGATCAGTCCTCCTGACACTTCTATATTGATCAGTCCTCCTGATACCTCTATATTGATCAGTCCTCCAGTCCTCCAGTCTGCCGCAAACTCATCTATATATATAATTGTCTAAGGGTTTTTCCGTCTGTCTGTCTGTCTGTCCTGGAAATCCCGGCTCTCTGATTGGTCGAGGCCGCCAGGCCTCGACCAATCAGAGACCGGCACAGCATCGACGTAGAAATCCCGCGTCTCTGGTCGAGGCCTGGCGGCCTCGACCAATCAATCAGCAACGGGCACAGCGACGATGATGTCATAATGGTTGCCATGGCGACGATGATGTCATAAAAGTTGCCTCGACCAATCAGCAACGGGCACAGTCTGCCGCGAATTCTGGAATCATCATTGTCCATATATTACAGGGACATGCATATTCTAGAATACCCGATGCGTTAGAATCGGGCCACAATCTAGTTATATATATAGATTATTATTAGGGATGAGCGAACCCGAAGGATAAAGTTTGGGGTTCGTACCAGATACCTAGTGTCTGGTGCCGAGCCCCGAACACAGACTTCTTACTGTACGTACATATTACTGTTCGGGTTCGGCAGCCTAATAAAGCTTGTTGAAAGGCTGCAGCACAGCCAGTCAACAAATTTTAAGGCTGTGGGCACTTCCGGCCTGGCGGCCTCGACCAATCAGAGTCGTGGGATTTCCAGGACAGACAGACAGACGGAAAAACCCTTAGACAATTATATATATAGAAGATAAGTTCAGTCATGGCACGTAGATTTATTTGTGTAATTAATACACGTTAATCGACAGAAGTCACATATAAAGCAACCATAACTGAGACCATCGATCTACTCTATGTACATCAGGAATAGCGCGCCATGTTATTATGCCTAGATAGCCCCTATAGAAAGCTGGAAACAAATCTGTTTAACCTGTGCCGCTGTCAAAGGATGATGAGAAGGCAGGAATCCAAAACATGTGGTTAATTGGTCAATGCGTTTCAAACTTTTTCTTCAGGACAAACCATGGTGATCTTGTCCTGATGAAGACGTTTGAAACTTCGAAACTGTTGACCAATAAATCGCACACTTTGGATTTCTGTCTTCTCATCATCCTTTGACCGCAGCGCAGGTTTAACCCATGTTTTTCCAGCTTTCAATTGTTCCTTCTTCTTGAGTCTACAGCAGTCTAAGCTTTTTCAGTGGTTGTGAGCACACAATCTGACCAGGTGAGCACCCCATCTTATATCCAGAAAAGACCTCATTGTGCTTTTTGACCTTTCAGATGTCTACCACATTAGGTCGCCCCGGTAAGATTATACATAGTATGCAAATCACAAAAGAAATGTCTGTATGTTGGTAAATTGTGAATGTAACTATGAATCGTGGTATAGACTGTAAGGGAACATGCAGTCGGCCCGATCACGGCCCGCAATGCACAGACTGGCAGAGGGTCTTCCAACCAGAGCATGTTGGCTTCATATATTTCTATGTGGCTGTCACGCTTGGATCAGGAGAAACGTGGCCAGTCCATGCTTTGAGGTCCATGATTAGATAGTGATCAACGAATGTCTGCATGAGCCCTTCCACAGGAGTTAGACGCTATAATGGCAAATAGGGATTTATTTAACTGAAGCATGGCTGGAGATGATGACATGTCTACCCTATTATAATTGAAGAGATATTGTGTAGGTTCCCAATTAAAAAGGGATCCTGTCATTAGATCGATGCTGCTCCAGCAACTGGCAGCCATAATCTGAGCTTGGCTGCGTGAGTTCAGCCAGGTATGTATTTCTCAACATAGTTTTAGAGGCCAGCTAGGAAGTGACCTGCCTGATCCAGTCCGACCCCTCAGCCGATGTCTCCTATTTGATCGACAGGTCTCTACCTATGGACCTGCTTTTTTCACAGTCATTTTCAGTATAAAAAAATAATAAACAGGGCATATTGCTAAGCTCTCAACATTCAGTTGTTCACATCTCCGAACAGAACGCAAGTGTGTGTTACAAAGACGACCAATTGACTTGGTCCACAAAGCACACCCCAGGCTGGTTTGGAGAAACTTCTGGAAAATTTTACTGTAAGCAGGGCTGTGGAGTCCGTAAGCCAAACCTCCGACTCCTCAATTTCCATGACTCTGACTCCACCAAAATGGGCTCCGACTCTGACTCCGCAGCCCTGACTGTAAGGTTGTGTGCATTATAGTTGATTTTTGGAGAACAATTCCAATTGAAAGATTTTATTCAGAATGGACAACTCCCTATAATACGATGTCTGATTTCAAAAACGACGTACAATGCAATAGTATTTTTTTAAAGGAAATCTGTCACCCCATTTTAGGCCTATAAGCTAAGGCCACCGCCATCAGGGGCTTATCTACAGCATTCTGTAATACTGTAGATAAGCCCCCGATGTAACTTGAAAGAGAAGAAAAACAAGTTAGATTATACTCAAGCAGGGTCGGTCCGGGTCCGGTCCGATGGGCGTCGCGGTCTGGGTCCGGAGCCTCCCATCTTAATACGATGACGTCCTCTTCTTTGCTTCCTGTCGCGGCTCCTGCGCAGGCGTACTTGGTCTGCCCTGTTGAGGGCAGCACAAAGTACTGCAGTGCGCAGGCGCTGGGCCTCTCTGACCTTTGCAGGTGCCTGAGCACTGCAGTACTTTGCTCTGCCCTCAACAGGGCAGACAAAGTACGCGTGCGCAGGAGCCGCGGCACAAAGCAAAGAAGAGGACGACATCGTATGAAGATGAGAGGCCGCACGCCCATCGAACCGGACCGCCCCGGGTGTGTATAATATAATTAGTTTTTCAGGTTACATCGGAGGCTTATCTACAGCATTATAGAATGCTGTAGGATAGCCCCTGTTGGTGGTGGCCTTAACTTATAGGCCTAAAATGGGGTGACAGGGTCCCTTTAAATGAAGTAACATTTTGTTGCCGGTAACATATATTTTGTTCCACAGAGCGGATTGCTTTCCTCGTTTAGTTTGTCCATGACTGATCTTTCAAAATCATGTGAAAATCTGTCAGCGGTTATGCTATACAATCCTGGGTAAGTAAGGAAAACCATTCTCCTAACAGCCTATAATATCAGTCCAGGAAACAGAAAGCACTTCAGTGAAAAATAGCCTTCTTTAATGCACCTAACACGCCTTTCTCCAGCATTTATACTTATTATACTAATTTATATTTCTAATATAAGTGTTGTTGAAATTAAATATATTACAAGGAACGCCTTTTTTTTTTTTTTTTAAATCTGATAACTGACTTTTTTTAGATTGATTTTGTTTGTTTTTTTGTTTTATTGCCTTTTATATAGACCTAAGCCTGTATAACCTTTTAGATGGCAGAGCTGAGACATCCCTCAGTCTTTAGAAGTATGGGTACTCAGTATAAATACATTAAAGTGGTTGTACCAAGTTAATAAATTCTCCCCCATCAATAAGATACTGCTATCCTTGTTGATT
This sequence comes from Ranitomeya imitator, assembly GCF_032444005.1. Classification (NCBI taxonomy): domain Eukaryota; kingdom Metazoa; phylum Chordata; class Amphibia; order Anura; family Dendrobatidae; genus Ranitomeya; species Ranitomeya imitator. Next base: position 64,822,018 of record NC_091286.1, read on the forward strand.
TGTGAGGGTCGGACTCCCACTAATCCCAAGAACAGAACTCCGGAGAGATCCGTTGGAGTGGATTTGAGGTTGAGTAGCTGCCTGCGTCTGAACCATTCATTCTCTAGGGCAGCGCTTGTCTTACTCCCAAGATCCCACCGAGAATTATTCGGGTGCTAGTGTGCATGCTTGACTTGCACTTCAAAACCCAGTTCTCAGGATCCCGAGAGAGATTGATTCCCATTGACTTTGCATTGGGATTCGTGTTTTGGTCGATCCTCGCCCTAAAAAAGGTCGCTCAACCCTAGTCAGTACGGATCCGTCGCTATGCTTCGGGCCGACGCACGTTGTGAAATTTGTGCACGACGTGAGCAGCAGATGCAGTTTTTCAATGCATCCGCTGCCCATTCTGAAGTCTGGGGAGGAGGGGGCGGAGTTTCGACAGCGCAAGTGCGGTAGAAAATGGCGGACGCGACTGACAAACAACGTTCACTTTAACGTTTTTTTGTGCCAACAGTCTGCCAAAACACGACGGATCCGTTGCACGACGGACGCGACGTGTGGCCATCTGTCGCGATCTATCGCTATTACAAGTCTATGGGCAAAAAACGCATCCTGCGAGCACATTTGCACGCTAGTGTGAAAGTAGCCTAAGTGACACTTCCCTGGAATCCGGCTCTCTTGTCCTATATCATGCTGCTATCAGATTACATAGCAAGAGTCTACTGACAGATTCCCTTTAATGCTTCATTATTTATAAACTGGACTGGCTTCTTCACTATATTGTGCATTGTTTTTTTTCCGTAATTATAGAAGGGGGAGATGCTCTGGAAATTGCTGTTGATTTATAGGACTGCCTCTCTACCAGTGGCACCTAGCGATCTTGTCATCTGGTTGAACAATCCTCCCTGTGATTCACATTTCCCTCGCCACTGCAATATCCAGCATTATATATATACAGTGGGGCAAAAAAGTATTTAGTCAGTCAGCAATAGTGCAAGTTCCACCACTTAAAAAGATGAGAGGCGTCTGTAATTTACATCATAGGTAGACCTCAACTATGGGAGACAAACTGAGAAAAAAAAATCCAGAAAATCACATTGTCTGTTTTTTTTATCATTTTTTTTGCATATTATGGTGGAAAATAAGTATTTGGTCAGAAACAAACAATCAAGATTTCTGGCTCTCACAGACCTGTAACTTCTTCTTTAAGAGTCTCCTCTTTCCTCCACTCATTACCTGTAGTAATGGCACCTGTTTAAACTTGTTATCAGTATAAAAAGACACCTGTGCACACCCTCAAACAGTCTGACTCCAAACTCCACTATGGTGAAGACCAAAGAGCTGTCAAAGGACACCATAAACAAAATTGTAGCCCTGCACCAGGCTGGGAAGACTGAATCTGCAATAGCCAACCAGCTTGGAGTGAAGAAATCAACAGTGGGAGCAATAATTAGAAAATGGAAGACATACAAGACCACTGATAATCTCCCTCGATCTGGGGCTCCACGCAAAATCCCACCCCGTGGGGTCAGAATGATCACAAGAACAGTGAGCAAAAATCCCAGAACCACACGGGGGGACCTAGTGAATGAACTGCAGAGAGCTGGGACCAATGTAACAAGGCCTACCATAAGTAACACACTACGCCACCATGGACTCAGATCCTGCAGTGCCAGACGTGTCCCACTGCTTAAGCCAGTACATGTCCGGGCCCGTCTGAAGTTTGCTAGAGAGCATTTGGATGATCCAGAGGAGTTTTGGGAGAATGTCCTATGGTCTGATGAAACCAAACTGGAACTGTTTGGTAGAAACACAACTTGTCGTGTTTGGAGGAAAAAGAATACTGAGTTGCATCCATCAAACACCATACCTACTGTAAAGCATGCTGGTGGAAACATCATGCTTTGGGGCTGTTTCTCTGCAAAGGGGCCAGGACGACTGATCCGGGTACATGAAAGAATGAATGGGGCCATGTATCGTGAGATTTTGAGTGCAAACCTCCTTCCATCAGCAAGGGCATTGAAGATGAAAAGTGGCTGGGTCTTTCAACATGACAATGATCCAAAGCACACCGCCAGGGCAACGAAGGAGTGGCTTCGTAAGAAGCATTTCAAGGTCCTGGAGTGGCCTAGCCAGTCTCCAGATCTCAACCCTATAGAAAACCTTTGGAGGGAGTTGAAAGTCCGTGTTGCCAAGCGAAAAGCCAAAAACATCACTGCTCTAGAGGAGATCTGCATGGAGGAATGGGCCAACATACAAACAACAGTGTGTGGCAACCTTGTGAAGACTTACAGAAAACGTTTGACCTCTGTCATTGCCAACAAAAGATATATTACAAAGTATTGAGATGAAATTTTGTTTCTGACCAAATATTTATTTTCCACCATAATATGCAAATAAAATGTAAAAAAAAAAAGACAATGTGATTTTCTGGATTTTTTTTTCTCAGTTTGTCTCCCATAGTTGAGGTCTACCTATGATGTAAATTACAGACGCCTCTCATCTTTTTAAGTGGTGGAACTTGCACTATTGCTGACTGACTAAATACTTTTTTGCCCCACTGTATATATATATATATATATAGCATTCATTAAAGATTTCCCCTGACCCACTTCCTGTGGACTGAGAGCAATGAGGCTTGGCACAGTAATTAGTCCTTCTCTACATAAGTGGTACCTAGGGACACACTTCTCCCATCTCTTTAAGCAACTGTAAACACCTCGCTTGTAGAAGTTGATAGGTTGCGCCAAAAGCCACGTTGTGATTTCAGTCATCAGTCTCATCATCTGGGAAATGCTTACCCTTCAAAAATAACTTCATTGTCGGAAAGAGGTGGAAGTCTGATGGTGCCAGGTCAGGTGAATAAGGGGGACGCTCTAGAATTTCATAGCCACAGGAACATGCTTCCATTTGGGCAACATGTGAGTTGTGAACTGGTGCATTGTCTTGCAGAAGACGGACACCTTTGGTGAGCATGCCACATCTCTTGGTTTTGATGGCCTCCTGCAATTTCTGCAGCAAGGAAGCATAGTATGCCCCAGTGATCATGGTAGCCTTTGCTAGGAAATCCATCAATAATACTCTGTGCTGGTCCCAAAATACTGTGAGCATGGCCTTGCCTGCTGCAGGTTGGGCACTTGCCTTTGGAGGCGGTGAGTCATGATGCTTCCATTGCATTGACTGGACTTTAGTCTCAGGATCATAGTGATGGACCCAGCTTTCATCCTGTGTGATCAATCTGTTGAGAAAGTCCTCCTGGTTTCCTTGGCACATCGTCAATAGAGCCTGAGAGCATTCGACTCGTTCCTGCTTCTGGAAAGGTGTGAGCAGCCGGGGAACCTAGCGAGCGTAAACCTTATGCATGTGAAGATGGTCTTGGATGATTTTTTCCACGGGCCCCACACTAATCTTGACATTTTGCGCTAGGTGGTGAATGGTTACACGGCGATTTTCCAAAATGGTGACCTCCTCCACTTGATGGATGGTGTGTTCATCAATAGCCGACTGGGGTCGCCATGGAATTTGAACTGTTTGCATTGAAGTTCGACCACATTTAAATTAACGATGCCAGTTCTTGACTCCATCATATGGTGGGGAATCATCACTATAAACCTCTTTCATCTCATCGAACGTCTCCTTTGGTGTGTGGCCTTTCAAGTAAAGGAACTTGATGACTGCTCTGTATTCCACTGGGTCCATTATCAAACCTCACACCATTTCAGCACCTGTAAACTCAAGACCATTATCAGTTCTGAGTTTCAAATTGGCACGTAACCTATAGAGACTTATATCATTACACATGTGCAGTTTGTGTCCTGTGATAGAGAGGTGGGTCAGGGGATATCTTTAATGAACAGCCCTCGTATACAGTACAGAGCAAAGGTTTAGACACACCGTCTCATTTTCTGTATTTTCATGACTATGAAAATTGTAAATTCACACTGAAGGCATCAAAACTATGAATTAACACATGTGGAATTATATACTTAACATAAAAGTGTGAAACAACTGAAAATATGCCACCTTTTGCTTTGATGACTGCTTTGCACACTCTTGGCATTCTCTTGATGAGCTTCAAGAGGTAGTCACTGGAAATGGCCTTCCAACAATCTTGAAGGAGTTCCCAGAGATGCTTAGCACTTGTTGGCCCTTTTGTCTTCACTCTGCGGTCCAGCTCACCCCAAACCATCTCGATTGGGTTCAGATCTGGTGACTGTGGAGGCTTGCTCATCTGGCATAGCACCCCATCACTCTCCTTCTTGGTCAAATAGCCCTTACACAGCCTGAAAGTGTGTTTGGGGTCATTGTCCTGTTGAAAAATAAATGATGGTCCAACTAAACGCAAACCGGATGGAATAGCATGCCGCTGCAAGATGCTGTGGGAGCCATGCAAAGCACCCCCACACCATCACACCTCCACCTCCATGCTTCACGGTGGGAACCAGGCATGTAGACTCCATCCGTTCACCTTTACTGCGTCGCACAAAGACACGGTGGTTGGAACCAAAGATCTCAAATTTGGACTTATCAGACCAAAGCACAGATTTCCACTGGTCTAATGTCCATTCCTTGTGTTCTTTAGCCCAAACAAGTCTCTTCTGCTTGTTGCCTGTCCTTACAATGGTTTCCTAGAAGCTATTTTACCATGAAGGCCTGCTGCACAAAAGTCTCCTCTTAACAGTTGTTGTAGAGATTTATACATATTAGTCCATAAATCAATAAGGTGAACACATTCAAGATATCATAAGCACACAAGGGCCTTCCACCAGAAAAATCAGACATGCCACATGAATGTAAAGTTCAAAAACAATAAATTTTATTAGTATCAAAAATTGAATAAAAATCTCAAATTGTTATACACAAGCCAATCATGTTATAAAAAGTACCTCCGATCTAAAAAAAAAAAAAAAAAAAAAAAAAAAACAGGTCACATGTGAGCATATCCTAATACCTAAAACACCTATTTTCGGCTGACCACTAAATGGTTAATTGCCTTAAAACACAACGTTATGGTAGTGGTAAAAACGTGTGAAGAAACCACTATGCAAAGTGCTATGTGCGTGCAAAAGTAGCCTCGCCTTAAGGTACGTGGACTAGAAAGAGCTAAACATATTGATACCGAGGAAAGCACCTAAACAATGGTACCAAGTGCCCAACTATAAATACCACAAATAACACCTAAAATTGGCGGGTACTGTGCAGCTATGGAAAGAAACCTCAAAACATTTTTACCACAATAAGAGGGCACAGGACCTGCTGAATCCCCTACGCGCTTTTCGATTTAATTCTTCTTCCGGAAGATTGCTTTGCAGCAATCACATGGTCTAGAACAGCCAATCAGGGTGGACTATCACAGGGAAAGCAGCGACCGTTTTAAGATGCAGCAGCCTAGGGAAAGGACCTCAGAGTACACAGCTCATCAAATCACAGATGTGAGATATATAAGTTCTAAATCTTTGTCTGAAAATTTAAAAATTGGTTGATATAAGCTCTGCTGAGTATCAATGGCAAGATGGTGTGGGTGTATATATCTATCTATATACATACATATATATACAGTACAGACCAAAAGTTTGGACACACCTTCTCATTTAAAGATTTTTCTGTATTTTCATGACTATGAAAATTGTACATTCACACTGAAGGCATCAAAACTATGAAGTAACACATGTGGAAGTATATACTGAAATTATGTCTTATATTCTAGATTCTTCAAAGTAGCCACCTTTTGCGTTGATGACTGCTTTGCACACTCTTGACATTCTCTTGATGAGCTTCAAGAGGTAGTCACCGGGAATAGTTTTCACGTTACAGGTGTGCCCTGTCAGGTTTAATAAGTGGGATTTCTTGCCTTATAAATGGGGTTGGGACCATCAGTTGTGTTGTGCAGAAGTCTGGTGGATACACAGCTGATAGTCCTACTGAATAGACTGTTAGCTGCTTTTTTCTTGCCATAATACAAATTCTAAGTAAAGTAAAACGAGTGGCCATCATTACTTTAAGAAATGAAAGTCAGTCAGTCTGAAAAATTGGGAAAACTTTGAAAGTGTCCCCAAGTGCAGTGGCAAAAACCATCAAGCGCTACAAAGAAACTGGCTCACATGAGGACCGCCCAAGGAAAGGAAGACCAAGAATCACCTCTGCTTCTCAGTGTAAGTTTATCCGAGTCACCAGCCTCAGAAATCGCAGGTTAACAGCAGCTCAGATTAGAGACCAGGTCAATGCCACACAGAGTTCTAGCAGCAGACACATCTCTACAACAACTGTTAAGTGAAGAGTTTGTACAGCAGGCCTTCATGGTAAAATAGCTGCTAGGAAACCACTGCTAAGGACAGACAACAAGTAGAAGAGACTTGTTTGGGCTAAAGAACACAAGGAATTGACATTAGACCAGTGGAAATCTGGGCTTTGGTCTGATGAGTCCAAATTTGAGATCTTTGGTTCCAACCACCGTGTCTTTGTGCGACGCAGAAAAGGTGAACGGATGGACACTACATGCCTGGTTCCCACCGTGAAGCATGGAGGAGGAGGTGTGATGGTGTGGGGGTGCTTTGCTGGTGACACTGTTGGGGATTTATTCAAAATTGAAGGCATACTGAACCTGCATGGCTACCACAGCATCTTGCAGCGGCATACTATCCCATCTGGTTTGCGTTTAGTTGGACCATCATTTATTTTTCAACAGGACAATGACCCCAAACACACCTCCAGGCTGTGTAAGGGCTATTTGACCAAGAAGGAGTGATGGGGTGCTATGCCAGATGACCTGGCCTCCACAGTCACCAGACCTGAACGCTGAGCGGAGAGTGAAGGCAAAAGGGCCAAGAAGAGCTAAGCATCTCTGGGAACTCCTTCAAGAATTTTGGAAGACCATTCCTGGTGACTACCTCTTGAAGCTCATCAAGAGAATGCCAAGAGTGTGCAAAGCAGTCATCAAAGCAAAAGGTGGCTACTTTGATGAACCTATAATATAAGAAATAATTTCAGTTTCACACTTTTCTGTTAAGTATATAATTCCACATGTGTTAATTCATAGTTTTGATGCCTTCAGTGTGAATGTACAATTTTCATAGTCATAAAAATACAGAAAAATCTTTAAATGAGAAGGTGCGTCCAAACTTTTGGTCTGTACTGTACATATTGGAGAGAGGCATGTATTGATAATATATTTCTAAAGGTGATCACCCATCCAATACACAGGTAAAGAAATCAAACCATAGATGTCAACAAATTAAGTTGCGTGTAATAATGAGAAATGACTCATGGGAAAAGTATTAAATAAATTTCAGTAAATGTGTTAAAGTGGTGGTATTCCCATCTCCGAGGTCCTATCGCATATGTAGTAGTTGTAATAATAGTAATATTAGCAAATACCTCCAATTAAAAATGTAGTATTGTTCTTCAAATTCGCTATGTCGCTTAACCCATGTGCAGGACATTGCTGTAGCTCAGGTATCCATGTTTACGACCACTAAGAGCTGTGTAACAATCACAATATGAGTGGTCATAACCATGGATACCTAAGTTACCCCATGTGCAGGGCATTGCAGTAAGCGACATGGCAAATCTGATGACTGTCCTCTCTGAAGAGCAGTCTGATGTTGGGCTTCGTGGCCTGAGAGAAAATTGCAGCGTTTCAGATTTATTTTTAAAACCTTAGATACTGACATAGGAAATTTATTTAGAAAAAAAAAATATCACCAACATTTTTTTTTTTTAAAGAAATAAATTTAACCCAAGAATTGATTTATACCATTGGTCATTTCCTGATTCCCTTTTTTAATATGAGGGGTTTATGACGGGCACTGGTGTGTGATGACAGTCTCTGTACATCCCCGCAGAATATGTTGGCGTTACAAAAGCAACAGGAAATAGATGACAAAAGTAGATGATCAATTTTCTTTGTGACATATTCAATTTTCTTTGTTCTTTTAAAGAAGAAACCAGTTAAGTAAACCAGGGAGAGCCCTGCTGAGCTGTTAACATAATTCCAGAGCCTTTGCCCCACGGAGACGTGTTGATTTTCCATTGTAAAAATCCCTTTTCAGAAGTAACCTTAGTCCTTTAATCACGGCTCGTCTGCCGGCTTGTCAAAGCTTTCTGAGCGCATAAGGAAAATTGCTATCCTGCTTGTACTTTTTATGTTACATTCATCATGTAACCGGTATCATCTGCGAAGCTCATGATCGTCGCATGGTTTGTGCCAAGTGCAGGGTGACTGCGAATCCGCTTCCCTTCTGTCTAACATTGAAAGTGTCATAATTTAATAGAAAAATTGATAGAACCACGCCATCCAGTAGAATAGGTGCCGACAGGCTTGTGCGCAACTGTTTTAACTTTTAATAGCTGAGAAAAAGTTCCTTCGGGTTTTCTGTTATATTTATATAAAATTTTAATAGGAGGAATAACATATTTCTCCCCGAATCATCTGTCAACAGCTGTTGCCATAGTGACCAAATCTATGGGTGTTAGAGCTTCACAAAAACTTCACATTTTGCCTATTCCCCTCATCCTGTTAGATGGTATTGCACCTGATTGTGCTCATTGATGTCCTTACTGTGAGACCGAGCAATGCATATTATAAGCTGCCATACAAAAATAAGGACACCTTAGCTATTGCACTGCTGTATCTGGCTGTACCCCATGTCCTACCAGAAGAAGAAAATATAGACCTCACATGTTTCAGGCGCAATTTGCTTTGGGTTTCACTTTTATATACTTACTAGATGGTGGCCCGATTCTGACGCATCGGGTATTCTAGAATATGTATTTATGTAAGTATATAGCAGCCACATAGTATATAGCACAGGCCACGTAGTATATAGGAGCCATGTAGTATATAGCAGGCAAATACTACGCGGCCTGTGCTATATACTATGTGGATGCTATATACATACATATTGTAGAATACCCGATGCGTTTATACAGGCCACGCAATATATAACAGTGGCCACGCAGTATATAACAGCCACATACTATATAACACAGCCCACGCAGTATGTAGCAGCCACGCAGTATATAACACAGGCAACATAGTATAAAAGACAGGCCACGCAGTATATAACACAGCCACGTACTATATAACACAGCCCACGCAGTATGTAGCAGCCACGCAGTATATAACACAGGCGACATAGTATAAAACACAGGCCACGCAGTATATAACACTGGCCACGTAATATATAGCACAGCCCACGCAGTATATAGCAGCCACGTAGTATATAACACTGCCCACGCAGTATATAGCAGCCACGTAGTATATAACACTGCCCACGCAGTATATAATAGTGGCCACATAATATATAGCACAGACCACGCAGTATATAGCACAGCCCACGGAGTATATAACACTGCCTATGTAGTATATAGCAGCCACGCGGTATCTAACACAGCCCACGTAGTATACAGCAGTGTGGGCACCATATCCCTGTTAAAAAAATAATTAAAATAAAAAATAGTTATGGCCCGCCACCATCTTCCGTTCCCAGGATGCATTGCGAAATTACCCAGATGACTTAGCGGTCTCGCGAGACCGCTAAGTCTTCTGGGTAATTTCGCAATGCATCGCCGGGAACGGAAGATGGTGGCAGGCACGAGCGGCTCAGCGGACTACGGAGGGTGAGAATAGCAGGGTGTTTTTTTTTGTTTGTTTTTTTTTTTTTTACATAACATTTTTTTTTACTATTGATGCCGCATAGGCAGCATCAATAGTAAAAAGTTGGGGACACACAGGGTTAATAGCAGCGGTTACGGAGTGCGTTACCCACAGCATAACGCGGTCCGTTACCGCCGGCATTAACCCTGTGTGAGCGGTGACTGGAGGGGAGTATGCGGGCGCCGGGCACTGACTGCGGGGAGTAAGGAGCGGCCAGTCAGGTGCTGTTGATGTTGACCATATGTAGGATCCATGACCGGTTAAATTCTGTTCTTCCTCTCCTATAACAAAAACAAAAAAGGGAAATTCCTAACACAGATGTGAGTCTAAGTTAGAAGTAATGAGCATCTTTCATATCTGCAGGCTCTACCTCAACATTTGGTAAGGGGAAGACTCGAACCTGAGATAGAATCTTTATTTGTCTCGTCTAACCTTTCAGTGTGGTGGGAAATAATCGGTGGGGCAGTTCTGACTCTACAATGGGTACAACTCAAAATTTGCCAGTGGTGCATGAAACCTATTACTAATGGACACTTTCCAGTTGCCAAATATGACACAAAATCCATTTGGAAGCAACTTAGAATTTTCAAGGATTTAGTTTTTGTCTGGTGAGAATGAGAAATATTCAGGTTTGTGATGCCCAACAATCTCCAAAAAGAAAAGCTGATTTCACACTTGCGTAGGGCAGAGCTGCGGAAAGCTACGTAGTTCCTCTGTTAAGCCCCTCCCACTGCTGCACCTCTTCCATTCAGCTCCGCCTACGTCGGCATGTGTCCTGCGTACCTATCTTTAACATTGGGTACGCAGGCCATGCGAATGTATGTGGATACCTCGACATGCGTCGTTTTGACTCCATCGAATGCAACATGTTGCATTTTGTTGTGGTTGGCGCAGCGTCAAAATGACGCATGCGGAGGCATCCGCCTACATTCACATGGCCTGTGTACCCAATGTTAAACATATGTACGCAGGACATAGGCGGAGCTGAATGGAAGAGGTGTGGCAGTGGGTGGGGCTTAACGGATGAACTATGCAGTCCTCCGCAGCTATACCCAATGCAAGTGTGAAGCCAGCCAAAGGAGTGCTCGTTTAATGTATAGCCTTCATCAATATGTGGGATGTGCATCAATGTAGGCGATTCTTAAATTATAACAAAAAGCAGAATACGTGGCTGCATAAGAAGTAGAAATGCTCCCTGTATCCACCAACCCATCAGTCTGGTCTCAACCCTCAGCAGTTCTTTGTTTTTGTGTGAATTACCGTACCATGTGAAATTTGGCTGGCATGAAGGCATTAATCTCTTCCTAAAGGGGGTACCATAAGGGCACACGTTGAATATTTGCGTCAGATTTTTCTGCAGGAAAAACGTGTAAAATGCACACATTTTTTGTTTTTTTTTATATGCCATATTTTTCTTCATCTATTTGAACGCTGAAAGAATTGGCATGCTGCAGGTTTGGAAAAACAAAACAAAAAAAAGCTTTAATTCAAATCGTCTAGGAAAATAATCACTGTGTGCATGAGACTTCAGAAATCTCATTCACTTTTTCTGACTGTGAAATTATTTTTTTTCCCACAGTACAAACGCAGCATATGAACAAACCCTTACTCCAACAACTGCCACAGATACATAAGCAACTTGTAAGGTGGAATTCTAATTTTATTTTTGTGGACTCATATGACGCATCAAGTGTATGAATGACAATAGTCTCTGATCACCAGTTTGTCATTATACACTTGGCACTGCATTAATCCATTTCTTGCATTTTTTATGGTAGACCCTTCACCTTGATTTGCAGGATTAACCAAGAGTTATCATATGTTGTCCATTTTTCTAAATGGTCCGCACACTCCCAATTCATACGTATGTCATTAATTCTAACGTGTATATCCCAAACATCTCCAGGTAATAACAAGGCACATTTTTTTATGGACTTCCTATTAATAGTATTTATTAAGCGCATTATTTCGGCTTTGATCAGCTTATATTTAAAAGCAGCCTATCAGAAACCTCTAACCTCCCAAAACCATTTAAAAGACAGTGTAGCCCCTTAAGAGTTACTCAACTTGATCCATTTATAACCCAAACGTGCTTCTTCGGCACTGAGAGATTTTTTTGGAGTTCAGCACACATTGGTCTGGAAGTGCATTGGGGTGTAACTATGCACTTTCAGCTCCTCAGCCTCGCGCTTTATTCCCTGCCTGGCGCCTCTCTCCTCTGGGTGATGGACAGGTTGTTGGCCGCCTTCTAGATCAAGCAATCTGACCGTCAACGAAAAGGAGGGTGGTGCTCAGCTGAGGAGCTGTAAGTGCATCTTCATGCTCCATTACACCAGCCCTCTGAAGTGTACTGAACTTTAAAAACAGGTTTTACTTCTTTGCTTGGGTCCTAAAAGGATGAATTCTCTTAACTTTTACAGCACTGAATAGTCCTATAAGTAATTTGGGAGGGTAGAAGTCTCTGACAGGTTCCCTTCAAGTTTACAAGATAGAAGAAAATGATATGTGCAGTTTAGCGTTCTGGAATCAGACAGGCCTCATCCAGAAGAGTAAATGCACCCTCAAGAAATACTTCTCTTCAGCCCCTTTAAATGTTGAAATTAAGTTGCTTTTATCAGGCCTTACTTTGGCAGAAGATAAATCTTAGCAAGATCTATAGCAAGAAAAAAATGCATCTGATGAAAGGCCAGGAGCAACCAAAAGCATATGAATAAATATTTTCAAGTGAGAGTTACAGGCAGTGTGTAATATGTCACGACAGCCACAGGGAACAAACAGATCAATCTCAGGCTGGCAGCGGCAAAGCTAATGTAATAGAGCTGAAGAATCCAAAGTTTCTTTTCCCAGGGAGAGAGGCAAGTATCATACAGGGCAGCTTCTCCGCAGGACACGGGGGATACGTTGTATTGTGCTAATATATTGAACGGAAGACATAACTCTCAGTAAAACATTTGTTACTTTTAGTAAAACAGACATTTATCATATCAGCTGTTCCAGACAGAAAAACCACTGTCGGACTTAAACGGAACCTGTCACCCCCAAAATGGAAGATGAGCTAAGCCCACCAGCATCAGGGGCTTATCTACAACATTTTGGAATGCTGTAGATAAGCCCCCAATGTATCTTGAAAGATGAGAAAAAGAGGTTAGGTTATACTCACCCAGGGGCGTTCCCACTGCGGTCCGGTCCGATGGGCGTTCCAGTCCAGGGCTTCCTATCTTCTTATGATGATGTCCTCTTCTTGCTGCGGCTCCGGAGCAGGCATACTTTGTCTGCCCTGTTGAGGGCAGAGCAAGGTACTGCAGTGCGCAGGCGCCGGGCCTCTGACCTTTCCCGGCACCTGCGCACTGCAGTACTTTGCTCTGCCCTCAACAGGGCAGACAAAGTACACCTGTGCCGGAGCCGCAACGTGAATACAAGAAGAGGACGTCATAGTAAGAAGATGGGAGGCCCCGGACCGGACCGCGATGCCCATCGGACCAGAACCGGACCGGGACCACCCCCGGGTGAGTATAATCTAACCTCTTTTTCTCATCTTTCAGGATACATCGATACATGCAGGATACATGCTGATGGGCTTAGCTCACCTTCGATTTTGGGGGTGACAGGTTCCCTTTAAAGACCAGTTTCCCAATAAGACAATAACAACTGCTACATGTTGAACTAAGCAGAAGTTGCCCCCTTTCCTTTTCTCTTTTGACAATTTGCTCCTACATTTGAGTCAAAATGCAGAAAAATGCCTGAATGGAAGCATATATGCAAATTGCCTCTTCTGAGAAAAAAAGGACTTAAACTCTATAGCGCCACCTGTTGGAAGTAGCGATCCTACAAGTCACAATCAATCCTTTAACGAGTCGTGCAATATGACTTGGGATAAAAGCCAAATCAATATCCCAATTTGCAGACACGGTGTTTCGGGCTGTTGGCCCTCGTCCGTGCGAAGCATGAGAACTGATTTGGCTAGGTGAGAGGCTCTGGACTGGGGTCTAAGGGGTATCGTTTCTCCTTATGGAGAAAGCAGAAAGCTTTCAGTATTAGTGATATGAGCAGAGCATGGTGAATGTCCTTGTCATTTTTACGCTCACCTTTCTGTGCTAATTAGGGTCAGTTTTTCTCTCCTCCTGGAAAATTGGTCTGATTATGCTAATCTTATTTTGATCAGAGTTTGATACGAGTCTCATCCAAATTTCTCAGATGAGAAGAATAAAAAATTAAATTCTCCATTCAGTCATGTTTTTTTTTTTAATGAATAGCTGAATGCGATCCGATAATCGGATCGACTCAGTTCAATGAAAGAATCGGACCAGTGCACGGACCCATAAAATAGCACGAGGACAAGTACTCTCCATCAAAACGATGTGTAGTACCTGGTTGTGGCCGCTATGCAGTTGGCAAAGCTGTGCTGTTTAGCGCCACAACTAAGTACTTTTGGCCAACGTCGGGAACAGTTGATCGTGGGGGTGCCGAGTGGCACATCCTCACCAATCCGATATTGATGACCTATCCTAAGGACAGGCAATCCATGTAAAAGCCCTGTAAATGGTATAACTGTGGCACCCTGCAGCCCTCATTAGGGGGAGCAGAAGGCAAAGTGTATTAACCCCTTCCTGACTTGTGGAAATTATTGCAAAATGACAAAGAGCTGGCTCTGACCGATGTAGTATGTTGTGTTGACAGCGTAGGCACATATGCGGCACCCGCACCATTACTTACAGGTGCAGCCAGTCACTAGGCCTCAGTGGAGAACTGCAGGGGAGCAGATAGGGGAGTGTGGTTTTGTTTCTGAACATCTTAATCTATTAATAAAGGGGTCCACTAGGAAAAATATATATTTTGTTAAGACATTATGACCAGTACGGTGACCTGGTAAATGCAGTGCTCAGTAATTCATTTTACTACAGGGAAAAAAACTGTCCTCCTCCTGGTTATTAATCTTGTTTATTGGAGACCTGTAGTCTAAAATGCTTTTGTCTAAAGTAGACCAGCTCTTCCCTCACCCCCGCAAAAAAACAAAAACAAACTGTGATTGAAGGAATAGAATTGTTTCTAAGCGCAAACTCCCAACACATCCGAACTGTAAACTGTCCATTAGTTGTGATTTTCCTTCTTTCATATGATGACTTTTATTGTATTCTTTGTCCTGCCAGCAGTATGTCAGTGACATGTAGTCTGATTTTCTGCTACTAATCTTGAGTGACTTTGAGGTTTAAATTGAAGGTTATCCAGGCCCTCAGTAGTTGCGTCTGCAGTTTGGAAGAAGATTGATTATATGATGTGTTCTGCGAGGCCAGTGTTTATTTTTCTTCATTTTCTTCCATCTCGCTTATTTCTGCTCAGAATTTGTTTCTTTCTCCTGTTTGTGTGTTTATTATGGTGAGGTTTTTTTCTAGGCACGCTTTTGTCTTGTGTGCCCATGTTTGACATCAAAGCTAGTTTGATATTTTTTTTAAATACCAAAGGTTTTTTTTTTTTTTTTCTATCAGAAGACAAATTGTGATTAATAACGGTTAAGGTCCTGTAGATTATACTAGTGTCATTTTACTGGGGGGCTAAAAAAAATAAATTAATTCATTAAAAAAATATTGTGTTTAGAATATGTTTATGTGGACACTTGCTTTACTCGTGACTGACTATGATGTGCTGGTCCTATGGATATTGGTGGGATTGACCAACAGTCTGATTCAGTGGTTCCCAACCTGTAGCTTGAAATCCACATGTGGCTCGGATGCCTCTGATGTGTGGCTCACCCCTGTTTGCAAGCCTTGTGGACTAGCATCAGGTCTTGCAAACCACTATTAAGAGCAGATCTCTAGATGGTGACTTTTGTGTTCATCTCTGAAGAAAAGATCTGAATGGGGTAAGATGGGAAACCCTGGAGCATGACAAATTGTCCTGGTGTGATTTCAATGGAAACGCTTTGGCTATCATTATACCTGTAATTCGGGCTCAGGGTGTCACTACCGTGAGTGAGGCGGGAGCTGGATGTGGCTCTCAAGGCCAAAAAGGTTGGAGACCTCTGGTCTTGTATATATGGGGCCCTCCATTCTCTTCCATGACAGATGTCAGGGGAGAAAAGGATCTGGCCTGTTCAATCTCCAACAACCAATGCTTTTGTTATCTGGGAGATAATCTGGTGCCAGACAAGTCTGACAGTGGCTTTCTCATACAGAACACAGAAGCACTCGGTCGAACAGAGCATTCCATATATAGGTGGTCTTACCATCCATATACAGAGGTTTGTGACTTAAAAAAATGTCTAACATATGTATCACTCAGTGAAATGTATAGTGTCTTTTAAAAGTATACATACCCTGTGAATTTTTCCACATTTTGTCATGTTGCACCCACAAACGTATGTGTTTTATTTGGATTTTATGTGATATGCCAACACAAAGTAGCAAGTATTTATGAATTGTAATGAAAATGATACATGGTTTTTCTAAATACTTAAAAAAAACAATAAAATCTTAAAATTGTGATGTGCATTTGAATTCAGCCCCCTTTAGTCTGATACTTTGTAGGACCAATTACTGCTGTAAGACTTTTGGGGTATGTATCTACCAGCTTTGCACATCTAGAGGCTGACATTTTTGCCCATTTTTATTTGCAAACTAGCTCTAGCTCAGTAAGATTGGATGTAGAGCGTCCGTGAATAGCAATTCTCAAGTTATGCCACAGATTCTCAATGGAACTTAGGTTAAGACTTTGAGCCATTCACACACATGAATATAGATCTGGCAGTATGTTTAGGGTCATTGTCTTGCTGGAAGGTGAATCTACGCTCATGGCTTTTGCAGTCTCGAATAGGTTTTCTTCCAGAACTGTTCTACATTTAGCTCCATCCAAGTTTCCAATAAACTTTGACTAGCTTCCCTGTCCTTCCTGAAGAAAAGCATCCCCAAGATTGCCTTGTGCAGGCGTGTACTACGGAGGACAGAGAATGATCTTCAATCCAATATTGCGGCCAGCATGCAGCCAGCGGATAAGGAAAGGGTGAATCAAACACCTCAAAACTCCGCCCATATGACCCAAAACCTGTTCCGCCAAATTCAGGTGACAGGTTCCCTTTAAGATCATTGCACCCGTTTTTATGTTTACCCCTCCTCACATGTAAAGCACCATGGAATAAATGGCGCTATAATATATAAGGTTCATACCTGTATATGGCGCACACCCCAGTCTCATTTTCCGGTCTCAACCTATTGGCTATGCTACTATATTCTTTCAACCGCGGTTTTGAGTCGAACGTCACCTGCTGCCTAAGGAGTATTCCGAAGCACGCAAGGGGTGTGCATCTCACTCTGTGTGCTGGACCACCGAGATAGTACCTCTTTTCATTCCTTTATGCCCTTTGCCTAAACTTGTACCCTTTTGGTTTACATGATTTATACCATCTAACAGCACTTGCCTTGCATCTGCAAAGCCATTAACAGCCCATGGCTTGCTATAAAGAAACTTCATTTCTTAGGGTTTAACCACTCTATATGTATACTATTGGCTAGGGAAAGGGTACTTGGTCTACACAATTTATACCTTCTAACCATCATTTGCTGTGTATCTGCACAGCCATCAGCCATGCTTGACCTTATGCACGAATACTTGAATACTCATGGTTTAACCGCTCTATATGTATACCATGGGCTAGGGTGTTGTGGGCATTTAGTCCCTACCTGATTTTTCTCCTTCGCCTCATTGGGGGACACAGGACTGTGGGTGTATGCTACTGCCGCCAGGAGGCTGACACTAAGTAAACATAAAAAAGTTTAGCTCCTCCTCCGCCGTATACACCCTGCCACTGGCCGCAGGCGAACCCACTTCATGCTTAGTGTCTGAAGGAGGCACAGGTCTGGTTCCCAGACCTTCTGTACTTTTTTGCTCTTTATCTTGGAAGCGAGACAGGGGCGACCGACCCTTTTGAAGGGGTCCGATCTCCCCAAACCATCAACGGGCGAGCACGTGTGAGCGTCTCCTCCATGTATCCTCTCCTGCAACGTGGGGCTACTTTCCGGACTTAGCCCTGACCACCCTAAGGTAATGGAACCCTAGGCTGTACGAGTGCATATGGATTGTCCATGCGGACCACACTGCATCACGAATGCTCGGACAGCGGTGATAAAGGGGGGGGCGGACAATCCCTCTCCTCATCCTATGAAAGGAAGATGGAGTTTGGGTGCCTGCACCATCCTTTACAGCCCCCCTCTAACTATAGGGTCCATTGTAGGGCTCCATGTTCGTACGAGGGGGGCTGGGAGGGCTCCTGAGGGAGCGCGGATCATACCGGGGCTCTGGAGGGCAGTACAGCTCTGTGGGCGCATCGTTTTCTCGGTGGCTGGTGATTCTGCAGTATTGTTGTGACTGACAGCGCCACGGTCTTTTGGCGGCTGGCGGCACTGTTTTTTTTTTTGTTTTTTTTGGCTGTGCGGTCTCCCTGTTTCTAGCGGCACCGCGGCCTGTCTATTGCAGGCGGTGCTGCACCACGGACCTGCTTCCCGATAATATAGTCCCTGGCTTCTGTCAGGGTAGGCCGCGGGTGGAAGCCCCACCCCTTCCGACCGCGTCATCTTCCACCGACCCCGCCCCCTTTTCTTTCGCCGAGCGCTGAGAAGGAAAATCTAGGCTCCGGCCTTCTATAGGCCGCAGAAACCGCCATTTCCACTACAGCCTACTAATAAGGGAACTCTATTTTAAAAGGCAGCACGGACTCTTCGCCCTGGGACAAGTTCCACAGGACAAACGGGGGCACAGGACTGGGGTAAGTGCTACTCCCCCCAGCCTGACAGCAGTAATATCTGCATTTCTACTGCCTATCTAGAACCCCTGATTATAGGGGCACCATGTCTGGAAGGGCCAAATCTCACACGGTGCTATATACCGCATGTGTAGCCTGTTGGTCCGCTTTTGCGCATGCCCAGAGTAATCGGCTCTGTGAGGCCTGCGTCTCCGAACATGCTCAGGAACCCTCCCCTGTGACTCAGGCAGAAGCTGTGGTTTCTCCCCGGAATGGGTCACGTCCTTGTCGCAATCTATAGCATCCCTAACTAAGGCAGTCGAGTCCCTGCAGATGCCGGCTGGGGCCAGGTACAGCGGTTCACCTACCTTGGAGAGGTCATCCAACCCTCAGGAGCCTTCGGCCTTCAGGGGCCACGCTCGCTCTAGGCAGATGCCGGGGGAAGCGAACCCACACAGCGTCTCCCGGTCTATCAGGTGCATCTGCATCCTGGAGTTCCACCTCTCGCTCACCTCCAGCAGAGAGTAGTGAACTCTGTTCGGATTACGATTCTGAGGGGTCCCTCAATTTAGTGGCGCCTGATTACCAGGAGTCAGTAGACAGCTTAATTGAGGCCATCAACCAAACCCTGGGAGTAGAAGACGAATCTGCCTTGACCTCTGGTCATAAGGTATCATTCAATAGGGCCAAGCAGTCTCATAGGGTATTTTCCTCTCCCCCTGAGTTTGAGGACGTGGTCCAACGTCACAGGGAGCATCCGGACAGACGTTTTGCGGGACAAAAGACCCTGAATGCTAGATACCGTTTTGCCCCTGAGCTGCGTAACAAATGGGCAGAATCTCCTTCGGTAGATCCTCCGGTTTCTCGTCTGGCCTCTAAAACACTGTTATCCCTTCCCAATGGCTCCTCTATTAAGGATCCTACTGATCGGCTTATTGAAAGTTTGGCTCGTTCAGTTTTTGAGACTTCAGGTTCATCCTTCTCGCCCACTTCTGCGGCAACGTGGGTAGCTAAGGCCATGATGTGTTGGTCAGAATATTTGACCAAAGCTCTTCAGGAGAGGGACCTACCAGTGGAGTTGACAGAAATATCAAATCAAATAGCTCTAGCTGGGAGCTATCTGATAAATGCGTCGCTAGATGCAGCGAACTGTGTGGCAGCTACCATGATTAGCACCCAGAAATCTATCTCTGCACGTATTTATCCTCACCTGGAAGGTTTTCCTTTCATGGTGCAGGAGGCGTGGATCCCCCCCCCCCCCCACCACCACCACCACCACCACCACCACTACGTTTCTCCATCCCAAACATTCATGCTTTTCTCCAAGCCGGGGCTTGCACTGAGTACTCTTCTCTTAGAAGAGATATCAGCCTTGTCGGTACTTTTTCAGCGCAGGATCGCTATCAATCAACAGGTGAAAACTTTCCTACAGTGAGTCGCTCACAAGGTTCCGCCTTACAGGGCCCCCCTGATACTTGGAACCTTAATCTGGTCTTATGTGCCTTGCAGGTAGTTCCTTTAAAACGTCTTCAGGACGTCTCTTTAACTTACCTTTCCTGGAAAGTCGTATTATTGGTGGACATAACTTCAATTAGACGGGTATCGGAGCTGGCGGCCCTATCCTGCCAGGCTCGTTTTCTACTGTTCCATCAAGATAAGGTGGTGCTCAGGCCAGCACTCTCCTCTTTACCAAAGGTGGTTTCCTCGTTCCACATTAACGAGGACATCATCTTGCCTTCTTTTTGCCCAGCGCCAAAGCACCGTGTGGAAAAAGCTCTCCATACGTTAGATCTAGTGACAGCGCTGAGAAGGTATATTTCACGGACAGCAACTTTTCGGCAGATGGATGTGCTGTTTGTCCTCCCTGAGGGTCACAGGTAAGGACTCGCTGCCTCGAGATTGACCATGGCCAGGTGGATAAGATCAGCTGTTAAGGAGGCCTACTGCGTCAAGGGCGTGGTCGTTCCGGCCGGAATCAAAGCACATTCCATTCGGACACTGGGGGCTTCCTGGGCGCTTTGGCACCAGGCTTCAGCAGAACAGGTTTGCAAGGCTGCAACCTGGTCTAGTTTGCATACCTTTTCCAAACATTACAATATCCACATTTAGACTTCTGCAGATGCAAGTCTGGGTAGAAGGATTCTTCAGGCAACGGTAGCACATTTATAGCCGGCAGATGCCTGGATTCTATACCGGTGAGTTAATTCCCCACCCAGGGACTGCTTTAGGACATCCCACTGTCCTGTGTCCCCCAATGAGGCGAAGGAGAAATAGAGATTTTTGTGTTACTCACCGTAAAATCCTTTTCTCCGAGACGCTCATTGGGGGACACAGCTCCCTCCCTGTTAGCCAGATGGCTCTTTTTTGTTTTTTTTCTTGACTTTATCAGTCGGTGAGGTTGTTTCTAGACATGTGGTTTCTGTACTAATGCTGATTTATTTTTTGTTCTCTTACTGCTTTTGCATCAAACTGGGTTTGCCTGCGGCCAGTGGCAGGGAGTATATGGCGGAGGAGGAGCTAAACTTTTTTTATGTTTACTTAGTGTCAGCCTCCTGGCGGCAGTAGCATACACCCACAGTCCTGTGTCCCCCAATGAGCGTCTCAGAGAAAAGGATTTTACGGTGAGTAACACAAAAATCCCTATTTTTTTGTATATCTCTCATTTTTACATCAGTAGGTTATAAACATTATATCTTACTCTATTCTATAGGGACTTGGCTCACTTCATCATTGGGCTTTTTTTTGTTGGATTATACTATATTTGTACTACATTTGATCAATACTACAGTATTAATACCTCCACCTTTTGAGTATGTTACTTACACTCAACTCCTTTTTGTGTGTTTGTTAAACACACTGTAATATTCTTGATGTATTGCGATAAAACATTACATAGCACTCGGACCAGTGTTATACTGTGGGACAGTTAACATCTGCGGTTATTTTCTCAGGCCAATTCGGCAGGATTAAGCGATTGGCAGCAAGACTCTGCTCACTTGGACCCATACAAGTCTATAAGTAAGACTCAAGTTGAAATGCGTTGATCTTTCCTAACAGTGTGTTAGTGCCAGATACAATAGGTAGTGTTCATTTTAACCCCTTTCTGACATCGGGTGTAATAGTATGCCGACGTTTGCTCCCTCCCTTTGATGTGCGCTAAGCGCCGGAGCGCACATGTCTTCTGGCACAGCTGACATGTGCCTCTAATAGCCGCGGGTGGAATCGTGATCCAGCCGTGGCTGTTAACTAGTTAAATGCTGCTGTCAAACTCTGACAGCGACATTTAACGCACACTTCCGGCAAGCGTGCCGGAAATCCCGCCCATCGGTGACCCCTTCACGTGATCGCAGGTCACTTATGTGTTGGTATAACAACCAGAGGTCTCCAGCAGACCTCTGATTGTCACTGCTGGATTGCTATGAGCGCCGCTTGGTGGTTGGCGCTCATAGCAAGTCAGCAATTTTGCTACATACAGGCGATCTGATCATTGGATTATGACAGCTTCCACTCTCCCATGGAGACTATTGAAACATGTCAAAAGAAAAAAAGTTTTTTAATAATATAAAAAAAATAAAAGTTGAGATCGCCCCCCCCATTCAAAATAAAACAATAAAAAACAAATCTGTGTATGTTTGATTTTCTATCATCGCGTTCAGAATCGCCTGATCTATCAATATAAAAAAAAATAATAATAATCTGATCTAAACGGCATAACGAGAAAAAAGTCAAAACGCCAGAATTATGGGTTTTTTTGGTCGCCGCAGCATTGCATTAAAATGCAATAACTGGCGATCAAAAGATCGTATCTGCTCCAAAATGGTATCATTAAAAAGCCAGCTCAGCATGCAAAAAAATAAGCCCTCACCAAACCCGAGATCACGAAAAATGGTAATGTTACAGGTATCAGAAAATGGTGCATTTTTTTTTTGTTTTTAATAAAATTTGGAATTTTTTTTCACCACTTACCGTAGATAAAAAATAACCTATACATGTTTGGTCTCTATGAACTCATAATGACCTGGAGAATCATCATGGCAGGTCTGTTTTAGCATTCAGTGAACATGATAAAAACAAAACACAAGCAAAAAACTGTGGGATTGCACTTTTTTTGCAATTACACAGCACTTTGAAGTTTTTTTTTCCTGTTTTCGAGTACACGACATGGTAAAACCAATGGTGTGGTTCAAAAGTACAACTCATCCCGCAAAAAATAAGCTCACACATGGTGTCACAAAGGTGAAACTTGTCTATCATAGGGAAAGCCTACAACCTGCATTTTGGCTACAGAATAGGAGACCAGGACAAGAGTTAAACTCCACACATATGCTGCAATAGACATGCATCACATCTTGCCGAATGGTGGCATGGGAAGAGAGGCAATCTATGCCTTTTGCAGTCCTGGTGCTCTCTAGAGAGCCAACCGATCACATTGCCTGTTGCAATTTCCGCATGGTGCTCCCCATTAGGAAAGGAGTTTCAAGGAAGAAGTGGTAGACTTTAAAGTATTCAAACATTCCAACTGCAATACGTCCAGTACCACATACACAAGAAATGCTGGGTCCAAAACCACCAGAAACCTTTTCAATCAAGTCAAGTGAGGAAGAAGAGGGTGCTTAGTGTCATGACATTTTGGTGGAGTCTGTATAAAATGGTCCGACTCCTAAAATATATAATAAATTAGGTACACCAGTACAATGCAGTATGTGCTGAAAATGTCATAAGAATTTGGGGAAGATATGAAATGTCCTATAAATGTCTGTTCTGTTCCTGATCTAAAGATCTGGGCTTTTAGTTGAGATGAATCTGTGCTGCACTTTATTTATATCCTTAGTAGTAAGGCAGTGGTGTGGAGTCGTAGAATCAGCTTACCACCTCCACCACCCTGCTCCTGACCCAGACTTTGTCAGCAACCTCAACTAAACCACCGCTTATAGCACAAAATGAACTGAAGGATATTGTTAGAGATTTGGATCTGCCCAAGTGTAAAGCTGAGCTCTTGAGTTCAAGTCTACAATAGAGGAATCTCCTAGTGGGCGATGTTCGGATTTATTTTTTCCGCAACCATGATAAAGATCTTGTCCAATACTTCTTCATGGAGGACGATCTTGTGTCATGCAACAGCGTCAACAGTTTAATGGAAGCTCTGAAGACAAGTCATAATCAAGAGGTACATAATCCAAATCAAACCAAAAAGCTGTCTTACTGCATAATGGCAATGTACTACCTTCAATTCCAGTTGCAGTCCACATGAAAGAAACCTTTGACAACATAAAAGAGCTGAGAAGAGCCTGAACTATGACCAACATTTGAGGCTCCTCTGTGGAGATAGTTGTGTAATAGAATATCACTACATTATAAGAGACTGGTCTTTCCAACATTCACTTCAGCCAGGGAGTAAAAATGTCCTGTATCCAACTCTTGTTGACCCAAATTGTTACCACCATTGCATATCAAGTTGGTGTTAATGAAGAACTTTGTAAAGGCAGTGGATAAAAATGTGAAGGCATTCATGTACACTGCTCAAAAAAATAAAGGGAACACTTAAACAACAGAATGTAAATCAAATTTCTGTGAAATCAAACTGTCCACATAGGAAGCAACACTGTTTGACAATCCATTTCACATGCTGTTGTGAAAATGGAATGGACAACAGATGGAAATTATTGGCAATTATCAAGACACACTCAATAAAGGAGTATTCCCCGCAAAGACCACATCTCAGTACCAATGCTTTCTGGCTGATTTTTTTGGCACTTTTGAATGTTGGTTGTGCTTTCACACTTGTGATAGCATGAGATGGACTCTACAACCCACACAAGTGGCTCAGGTAGTGAAGCTCATCCAGGATGGCATATCAATACGAGCTGTGGCAAGAAGGTTTGGTGTGTCAGCGTAGTGTCCAGAGGCTGGATGCGCTACCAGGAGACAGGCCAGTACACCAGTAGACGTGGAGAGGGCCGCAGGAGGGAAATAACCCTCCAGCAGGACCGCTACCTCAGCCTTTGTGCAAGGAGGAACAGGAGGAGCTTGGCCAGAGCCCTGCAAAATGACCTACAGCAGGCCAGAAATGTGCATGAGTCTGCACAAACTGTTAGAAAACGACTCCATAAGGATGGTCTGAGTGCCCGGCGTCCACAGATGGGCTTGTGCTCACAGCCCAGGCATTTGCCACAGAACACCAGGATTGGCAAATTCGCCACTGACTCCCTGTGCTCTTCACAGATTAAAGCAGGTTCACACTGAGCACATGTGACTGACGTGACAGAGTCTGGAGATGCCGTGGAGAGCGATTTGCTGCCTGCAACATCCTTCAGTATAACCGGTTTGGCAGTGGGTTGGGATGGCATTTCTTTGGAGGGCCACACAGCCCTCCATGTGCTTGCCAGAGGTAGCCTGACTGCCATTGGGTACCGAGATGAGATCCTCAGACCCCTTGTGCTGGTGTGGTTGGCCCTGGGTTCCTCCTAATGCAGGACTATGCCAGACCTCATGTGGCTGGAGTGTGTCAGCAGTTCCTGCAAGATGAAGGCATTTAAGCTATGAACTGGCCCGCCCATTTCACAGATCTGAATCCGATTGAACACATCTGGGACATCATGTCTCGCACCATCCCCCAACATCCTGTTGCACCACACTGTCCAGAAGTTGGCGGATGCTTTAGTCCAGGTCTGGGAGGAGATCCCTCAGGAGACCATCCACCACCTCGTCAGGAGCATGCCCATGCGTTGTAGGGAGGTCATACAGGCACGTGGAGGCCACACACACTACTGAGCATCATTTTCTTGTCTTGGGGGATTTCCACTGAAGTTGGATCAGCCTGTATCTTCATTTCCACTATGTAATGAATAAAAATTTACAACTGGAATATTTCATTCTGTGATCTCTAGGATGTGGGATTTTAGTGTTCCCTTTATTTTTTTTGAGCACTGTATCTTATTGATACATTTCCAAGGTTGAGTGAGGCAAAGATACAGATTTTTGTTGATCTCAGATTCGTAAGTTATTCAAGGTGAGGAGTCTCTGTTGCATGGCACGGAAAAGGCTACATGGATGGCATTCGCATTAGTGGTAACTAATTTTTTGGGAGACTCGAGCAGAGAACTATGAAGAGTGAGGGGGAAATCTCAAAACATATATGGAACTTGGCTGTAGCATGTCTTTAAGATTCATTTCTTACATTTGCATCTAGAATTTCCTCCACCAAACTGCAAAGCAGTGAGCAACGAGCATAGTGAGAGACTTCACCTAGATATTGCGGCTATAAAGAAAAAATATCAAGGAACATGGAGTCCATCAATGCTTGCAGATTACTGTTGGACAATTGTAAGAGATGATCCGATGTAGAAGTAGAAGAGAAAAGCAAAAAAGAATTGTCACTGAATTAACGGTCCCTTAGCACTAGGCTTGAGCGAAACGGATCGGGCAAATTCAAAAGTCGCCGACTTTTGTCAAAGTCGGGTTTCATGAAACCCGACCCGATCCTAGTGTGGGATCGACCATGCGGTCGGCGATCTTCGCGCCAAAGCCGCGTTTAGTATGACGCGCTTGGCGCCTTTTTTTCAGCCAATGAAGGAGCGTGGGTAGAGTGATGACATAGGTCTTAGGGGCGTGGACGCCTATCGCCATCTTGTCGCTTGTGCGCTGTAGCGATTTGCAATGTGTAACACCAGCTTATCTGTTCAGGGACGGAGGAGAGCGAGAGAGAGACCCATTGACTTTGCATTGGGTTTCGTGTTTCGGTCGATCCCCGACTTTTCGCCATAATCGGCCGATTTCACTCGACTCGACTTTTGACATAGTCGGGTTTCGCGAAACCCGACTCGACCCTAAAAAAGTAAAAGTCGCTCAACCCTACTTAGCACTTTTCTCACTTCCTTTATCAATGTGTCTGTGTCTAAAAGGGACCCAAATTCCAACTGTGACCAGCGTGAGTGTTTTAAACTCCAAGATTTGTTTAGATGCTGACACAAGTTTCTCCTAATCCCTGATTACAAAATTGGAGTTTAGAAGACTCAGCCTGGTCACAGTTGGAATTTGTGTCTCTTTTAGGCTACTTTCACACTAGCGTCGTGTGACGGACGTCGCAATGCGTCGTTTTGGAGAAAAAACGCATCCTGCAAAGTTGCCCGCAGGATGCGTTTTTTCTCCATAGACTTGCATTAGTGACGCATTGTGACGTATTGCCACACGTCACATCCGTCGTGCGATGGATGCGTCGTGTTTTTGGTGGCCACAACGCACTAAAAAGTTCAATGTAACGTTTTTTTTGTGCATCGGGTCCGCCATTTTCGACCGCCCATGCACGGCCGAAACTCCACCCCCTCCTCCCCGGAGCTCACAATGGGCAGCGGATGCGTTGTAAAACTGCATCCGCTGCCCACGTTGTGCTAATCACACTGTCCGTCGGGCAGACTGTTTGCGACGCCCTGTACCAACGGACTAGTGTGAAAGTAGCCTAAGACACATTGATAAAGGGAGTGAGAGATTTGCTAAGGAAGCTCTAATGAATAAAGCATCTAAAGTGCTGCGGAATATGTTGGCGCTATAGAAAGAAATGTATTATTATAATGCACTTTACCAATATTCTGCTATACAATAGGTTGTAAAGTGCCTCTGAAAACCTCTACGGCCCCACAGACTACACCTAGTCATTTACAGACATATGCACCCCATTCTAGAATGGATGTCCTGAGCCTGTAGTGTTTTGAAGACACTCATTAGACAATTGGAATCCACTAGATATTATTTTTAACATTGGACGTCTCCATCTTTCATCGTGTAATGTCTTCTGAGGAGTTTTTCTAGCCAGAAGGACAAAACTCGTTGAGATACATTTTTTAGATTTTTTTTTTTTTTTTTTAATGGGGAGATTTTCTGTTTTGTGTTTGTGTTGTCTTGTCAATTCTCTGTCACGCTAGGAATTGAAATACGTACGTGCACCATGTTGTAGATTATTTAATGGATATTTTTTCAATAAAATGTTTTTATTATCCATTAATTGTAGCAGTAAATGGGAAATTCTTTGATATCATAAAAACAAGAGCCGACTAAAAACTTTCATTGTCAGATATGTAGAACAGTGTAATGTTTGCATTGCTCTTTTTGAGGGTTGATAAATGCATACCCTTTCCGCAGTGTTATTTTCCTTCTATGTAATTTCAGTAATTCGATATTTACACACGCCATTTATTCATAAGCAAAACAACATTCTGCTTTTAAATAGCGGTCATGAGAGTCTGGTAGAAGTCTAGCGTTGGTTGACGGCAGATCTGTTTTCCATTAGTGTGTATTCATTTTCCTGCTAAGGTTCTGTGAAGTATCCCATATCTATAGATGAGACGTGTCTAGTGCTCTCTATGTTCCAGCCGAAAGTGCCTGTGAAAATCTTCTGTCGTTTTATTGCGTACATCTCTTATTTGACCATCCCATGTGATTGAATTACTTTAAGCTTGTTTTTTGCTTTGCTTGAACCTAAATAAACATTTGTGATGTGATATACACAGCTTATAGTGTATTATTTAATTGCCATGTCATCTGTTAACAATAGCGTGCAGACATCTCCATCGCTCTGTACAAAGTGCAGGAGACTAGCTGTAGGGTCTGCCATGAACTGAACATTTCTACTTTCCAATTGATTTCAATCAATGTCTGGACCACGCTGAATTACAGTAACTGCCTGTGGCTCCAAGATTCCCTCTCGTACCACCCCTCCCGTGTGCCCAATCTCTTCTATTTACTTATCCATCCGTGGCCAATATTTTTATGTATGTGAAGCCACTATCCTTCTGTACTCTACATGTTCATCCAGTTTATTTTAAGTAAACTTGAACCTTGCCTTTATAATTTCCATAGAGAAACATTGAGGCTTTTTCATGTTTCCATAGTTGCATTAATCTACAATTTTTCTCCAACTTTCAAGCCCCCAACAGTCTGTGTGAAGCACCAGTGATATCCGGACACTTTGTTAGGATTTACATTCAGTTGGTATTTTAATTCTGAAAACAAAATAATCCCTTAACTGAATTAATATCTAAACCCATAGAAGGGATGGAAAAGACCCCAAGAATATAATAGTATATGATATACACCATTTGTCTTTTTTTCTAGATCTAAGGGGGAACATTTCTGCTTGTGAAGAGTGCTAAGCAGCAGAGATGGAGACATAAAAAGGCCATGCAATGCTCCTTTAGGGATTAAATATGCATATTGCCTTTTTAGAGCAAAAGAGGACTACTACTCTAGTGCTATATTTTGGGATAGCAATCCTAAAAGTCAATTTTGACCCTTTATCGAGCCTTGCCATGTAACTAATGAAAAGAAAGCCAAACCAGACAAGCCATTTGCAGAAACGTGTTTCATCATTTCTGCCCCTAATCAGTGCAAAGCGAGATCATGGGGAAAGGCTCCTTACAGGGTCAATATTGACTTTTAGGATTACTACTTAAATAGCGGTCACTTGAGTTTTTTGCAGAGAATATCTGCAGATTAAAATTTTTCTGGGCATTTACCGATTTGATTTAAAATAGACACACGGTTCACATTTCATCAACTTTTTCCCAGCCGTAAATGACTGTTTATAGGAAAAAGATTGTATATAACTGGACTGTAAATGCAGATTATAATTATAACTAATTACGGTAGTTAGACTTTATATTTAATGTCTTGCAAACTGACATTTATCAAACCCAAGGGTCAATGTGACATCTCTTAGTTTAACAGGTTTTTTTGCATAAATCATTTGTATATTTGATAATATAAAATATCATTGGGGGAAGTGGCATTTTCCAGCTGCCGGTAGATCCCATTTCCCTACCCATAGACTCTATGTAAATGTTTACAAAACTCTTCAGTTAGAAAAAAAAATATTTCTGAAGTAAAGATAGGGGAGGATGGGGGATTCAGCTGCAGTTTCTTTGTGTCTGCGAGACTGCTAACTGGAGGGGAAAAGGTGTATTAGGTGGGTAAACTGATTGGTTTAAAGAACACAGCACATCTTTGACATCCCCCTTGAAAGTGTCCACCTGCTAATCGGCAACAGAAAAAAAAACTCAATTCCCAAAATTCTGGTTGGACATATTTAGAGTTGCATGTAATCTAAATGCATGTACAGCTGCCATAACGACAGTTGGGGAATCTCCTTGTGCAATAATTATTAAAACATGGTGCAAAAATGTTGTAGGCCCAAGCTGTAAAGCAGCTAACCCAAAACACATGTATTTTTTAATGTAGTATTTTTAACGTGTCTGTTCTGCAGCACACTGCTGCATAGCCATTTACTTCCTTTGTTTCTGCGGTGTGAGGGAATGGCTCCCCTTTGAGTTAAGAATTCTGGTTCGGTAGTGTGACACATTAATGATCTGTCGTTGCTTGTCCTGAAGTCTGTTATCATTATATTTACATAGAACAGGTAATTTGAAAAAGCACATGGCTTGGCAAAATAAGAACAGTGATATGGAGAACTGCTCTAGAATCTGCTGAATGGGGCAGGAATTGTGATTTTGCAGGACTAAATACAGGTCAAAAGCTGAGGTAAACCAGGATGAGCAGCTAACTGCTTTATAATTAAAAAAAATCAGTAAAGGTGGCTGGTATCTCAGGAGTTAACTCCTTTTTTTGGAATGTAGCTACTGGGCTTAAGGCCCCTTCACATTTAGCGACGCTGCAGCGATACCGACAACGATCCGGATCGCTGCAGCGTCGCTGTTTGGTCGCTGGAGAGCTGTCACACAGACCGCTCTCCAGCGACCAACGATGCCGGTAACCAGGGTAAACATCGGGTAACTAAGCGCAGGGCCGCGCTTAGTAACCCGATGTTTACCCTGGTTACCATGCTAAAAGTAAAAAAAAACAAACACTACATACTTACCTACCGCTGTCTGTCCTCCAGCGCTGCGCTCTGCTTCTCTGCTCTCCTCCTGTACTGTCTGGGAGCCGGAAAGCAGAGCGGTGACGTCACCGCTCTGCTTTCCGGCTCACAGACAGTACAGGAGGAGTGCAGAGCGCAGCGCTGGAGGACAGACAGCGGTAGGTAAGTATCTAGTGTTTGTTTTTTTTTACTTTTAGCATGGTAACCAGGGTAAACATCGGGTTACTAAGCGCGGCCCTGCGCTTAGTTACCCGATGTTTACCCTGGTTACCAGTGAAGACATCGCTGGATCGGTGTCACACACGCCGATCCAGCGATGTCCACGGGAGATCCAGCGACGAAATAAAGTTCTGGACTTTGTTCAGCGACCAACGATCTCCCAGCAGGGGCCTGATCGTTGGTCGCTGTCACACATAGCGATTTTATTAACGATATCGTTGCTACGTCACAAAAAGCAACGATATCGTTAACAATATCGTTATGTGTGAAGGTACCTTTAGATTGTATCCTTTGTAAGATAAAAGCTCTAACAACAGGAGACTGACAACATTGTGAAAAAGCAAGTACATTGCAAACTTGCGTATTTTCATGCTGTCTAGCTATACCAATTTCATAACATGTAAAGATCCCTAAAAGCATGTCTTAATTGACATGTTATTTTGTTTACAAATATCTTACCTGCTGTCAAAATGTTTAATGCTTGTTTTTAAAGTTTGTGTGATAAAACTATAATCTCAGTTACAGATATAATGTGATAGTTCCACTCGAGATCTTCAGGCTGTGTGCACACGTTCCAGATTTTTCGCGTTTTTTCCGCTATAAAAACACGATAAAAGCGCATACATATGCATCCCATCTCTTATAATGCATTCTGCAATTTTCGTGCGTATGTTGCGGGTTTTTTCCGCGAAAAAAAACGCTTCACGGTAAAAAAACGCAGCATGTTCATGAATTTTGCGAATTTCCCACTATATTATTGCATTGGGAACCTCCGGAAAAATCCGCCAGAAAAATGTGAAAAAAAAAACGCATGTGGATTTCTCGCAGAAAATGTCCGGTTTTGTTCAGGTAATTTCTGCAAGAAATCCTGACATGTGCACATAGCCTCATACTTCTAAGGGAAGGTCATTTCTGGGACACTTGAGTACAGAGAATTGACATACCTACTGAAGTTACATTACTTCATTCACTGCATGCCATAGAGAAATATTTAACCTGATGCTGGCTTATGACGGTGTTCATTGGCATATATTGTTTTACGAGCCAGAAATTTTTCAGCTTTAATATGAATGTTGGTATTTTTCTCCTTTTTACTACCAATTTCCTAATGTTAATATTTGACCCACTTGTGACAACTCTGTACCCACTTTGCAATTTACGGTATTTAAAAACAAACAAACTTGCTTTACGAACACTCCCTGGTTCCAGCCTTTGAGTCTTGTCACTGTCTTCAGAAGTCTGGTATTGTCTGCAGCGCTGTTGTCATCTCGGGCAGAGCTGCTGAGCTCTGTTATTGTCTGCAGCGCCATCCACGTGACATCAGCACTGTAGCCAATAACAGACAACATGTCGTTGCCAAGACTTCTCATCGGACCTTGAAAGGGTGAATAAAGCACAGTTTTGCGTTTGTTTTTTTCAAACAAAACATGTTTTTTCCAAAATCAGTAAACTCCTTTAATTCTGAAATAAGTCCTGTACCGCATTGTACTTTATTAGATTCACCCTTTACGTACCTTTTATTTTGTTGTAATTTTTTTTTGTCGTGTTTAGCCATGATGTAGGGGAAGTTAATAGTGACAAATGGAAAATCTCAGAAAGATGATGATAAAAGTTAAATAAACATCTTCTAAGACTTCCCCACTGAAATATTTACTCACACAGTTAGATGTTTTCACTCTTGTAAAGCTGATGGAGAGGAGCAGAAAATGGCGTTAAAGGAGATCTCTCATCAGACTATTCTTCCCTGGCAACATGGTATAAGACGAGGACCGCTGTTCAATTACCACGAATGGCCCCAAAAAATATTATGCCATTTGGCTAATGGAGCCTAACAGAGAATGCGGTGGACTTGAGGAGAGAATTTTCTAAGCTGCAAAGTAACTATATGTATTAAAGGCAGCATCAATCTTCTGCAAAAGAGAGAGGGAAAGCATTATCATCAAGAATGTGGCAGATTTCCGCATTCAGCAGAATCATCGGCACTCTAGACCTTTTGGGAGGATGAATGGTTTTACCTTGTACATACAGCAACACATGCAGAATTACAGGAGAAACCAATACAAACCACAGAGGTTACACAGTACAGTATTAAGACGCTAACCATTAACACATCACATCTGCACAACACAGTCCCGATTGTTTAAGCCTGCAGCTGTTGCATACTCAAACAATGAATAAAATAGATGAGAGTGCTGGTCAATCAATCTGAATAATTTTTTTTTTCAATTTGGGCTTATAACAGGGCGAACTTGTCGACAGATATATAGTCTGGATTTTCACACGGTGATATATACCATAGTCTGGATTTTCACACTTTGTTTGTGACGTGGTAGTGTCACAATAATTTTGATGCGCTTTCCTTGGCATAAAAATGCTAAAAGTAGCAAAATGTTTGCACAACATCACCTTTTGCAAAAAGTTTGTAACCTTTCCAGTTTTATGCCAGAACTCTCCAGAAAACCGATGAATCGGATTCTGTAAGTTTTGGTAGTTGATAACCTTGGCTCTAATGTGAAAGAGAAAATGTCCAGCTCATCCGCATATGATCTCAGGCATTGGCGTCTATTCCTAAAGGCTGTTAATCCAAGGAAAAGGAGAGGTCCATCTTCACAAACATGAAAATGTTTATTCGTGGATGAGTACAGTACAAACAAGATTAAAATATCATGGTAGATAAGTACTTAAAACATCATGTTGTTTTATGTTTTAAGGACTTATCTATCATGTCTAGTCTTGTTTGCACTGTACTCGTACACGAATAAACATTTGAATGTTTGTGAAGATGGACTTTTCCTTTTCCTGGGTTCTGATGTACCTATATTGAAGCCTCCTTTAGCAGTGCCAATGTTATGTCTTTTGAAGTCAGTCTATATGTGAAATGCTTATTGAGGTCATTATTGGCCATATGTGCACTTTTGGACGGTAGATAGGAACATAGTTACTTCTTATTTTTACTTTTAACCTTTTCACGATTGATCACTTTGCTTTCTCTCTACCTTCGGTGGCAGCTTTTTCCCTGTAAAAGGACCAATCTGTCTAAGGTAGAGAAATTCAATTTCTATATATTGATTGCCGTGTCTGAATGTAGTGAACTTGCACGGTCTGTGCTAATCATTTATCCGTCTTAGTTAACATTACCACTTAAATAGTTTCTCCCAAGAAATTCATTTACATTTAAACTTTCAACTAGATGTGCCCATCAGCTGGAAACCTAATTAGTGGCTCTGGTCAAACCCATTTTTCATCACTCGTGAAATAAAGAAAAAAAAAATTATAGTAAACCATCTCGCCTTAAAATTTCCATTAAATACATTTTCCATGGTCTTCATTCATTGCTTCCTTCCTCTTTGCTCATAAGTTCCTTATGTAACTTTGTTCTCCGTTCTTACCAGACTCGAATTTGAAAGGCAACAAAGAGAAGAACTCGAAAAACTGGAAAATAAAAGGTATATTATAAAGAAAACCTTGTTATTCTTGTCAGTGTCATTTTATTTCTACATTTTTATATTTTTTTTTTCTTTTACTACTATTTTGTTTGTGTTTGGTTAGATAGAACTGTCAGACATTGACAAAAGAAGAAAGCTTGTTTGTGAAGACAGGGTCAAGGATGGGTGACCAACAATGTGATGGTGCAGAAGAATGGATTAAAGTGCACTTAATTTATCACAAATGATTATTTTTAAGTCACCTTGAAGATTTTTTTTTTTTCGTGGATCTGATAAAATTCGGCTGAAGAGTAAATTGTATAAATTATCGAAATTAAAAATTATCTACTTATTAACTCTTGCTCCATTCTTTGGGTTCCATCTACCCACATTAGTTTTGTTGGCCTCATGAGAACGGTGAGGCCAGAGACTGTTTGCTACCCTGAGTATAATCTCTGGCTATGTGCTGTAGACTGCTGCCTGCATTGGCCTTGTGTATAGATGCCACCCAAAGACGATGGGGAAATGGTAGACTTATTACATAAGTAATGCAATTCTTTTTTGGGCAGGGTGGTGTTTGGGGTGGAGAAAGAGATGGAATTTCTGTTATGTGGATGCATAGGGACGTTTCCAAATGTTTTCTATCCGTTGCTAATGTGATTTCCAATACTTCATTATGTGTAGGTGTATGTAGGATCCCAAAAAATAACTTTTCCTTAGCAACATGCAAAACTTGTCAAGAGTTGACCACTACTAGGACAACCCCTTCTTGAGCTAAATGTCCCAATAAAATAAAAATCTTGGCGTCACTATCCCCGCCTACGTATGGTTTGAACATGGAGGAAGTGGGAGAGCATCTACAGCCTGGACTTCCGCTTTATGTTCAATCCATATGTTGGCGTGACAGTGACTCCAGTGCTGATTGGGCGCTAAGGTCAGGTGTGACAACACCGCATGAGAGCCCTGGGAAGAGCGAGTGCGGACACCGCGGGAATGACGCCGACATGGGAGGGGAGTATATTTTTATATTATCAGGGCCAAACATTTAGTTCAAGAAGGGGTTGTCCTAATAGTGGACTGCCCATTTAAGGAATCTCAGCCCTTTACATGGCTTAACTTGTAAAGAATGTTTTTAAAAACTTTTTTTTTTTTTTCTTTTTGTAACGGCTCATGCAGACGACTGTTTGGTCAGAGTACGATCCAACAAAATATTGGATTGCATTCTGACCATTGTTATTTTATGGGTCCGTGCACAAGTTCGATTTTTTTTTTTTAATTATTATTTATTTATTTTTTCCTCGGACATAATCTGCCCCAGGAAAAAAATAAAAACATGCGTGATTTGTATCTGATATTCTGATTGCACTCTGCAATACAAGTCAATGAGTCTGTGGAAAAATATCAGAGCGCACTCAGTTGACATCAGTGCAGTTTGATTTTTCCATCTTCTGCTCATCTGATCACAATAATCGGTACGATTTTCTTGATGAGAGAAAATATGATCATATGACCCTAGCCATACAAAGATCTATAATGGAGAACCCCTTACAATTCAATTATTGAAATACCTTAAAGGGGTTGTCCATTCCAATTTGATAAGTCTGCATTCACTCCTGTCTCACTGCAGACTTATGAATCCTCGCCAGCGCACGCATTGTGCGCTGCAGGGATTCACTGGTATCAGACCCAGGAGCGGAGGATATGTATGACTTATACATACTCGTGACCAGTGGGCGAGGCCTCGCTCCAGACACATACAAGTGTATGTATGTATGTGCGCCCACTGTCTGGGAGTATGTATAACTCATACATACCCTTTGGCCCCGCACAGAAACTGGCGAATCCCCGCAGCGACAGTGCCTGCGCTGGGGGGATTCATAAGTCTGCGGTCACAAAGAGGGGCTGCAGACTAATCGATTTGGACCGGACAACCCCTTTAAGTAGTTAATTATGACCCTTTCCCCATAGTTTATAATTAACTAGTATACAGTGGCTTGTGAAAGTATTCACCCCCTTGGCATTTTTCGTGTTTTGCTCCCTCACATCCTGAAATTTCACTTTTTTTCATTTTCTTTTTATTTTTTCTTTGAGGGTTTCCATCATTTCATGTAAAGATTGTGCATAGTATACCTATGACTATGCACATTTTGTTTTCTTTCTATTGTGAAGCAAACAACAAATAAGGCAAAATAAGAGAAAACCTCAGTTTGCGTAACTATTCACTCCCTCTAAAGTCAGTACTGTGTGGAGCCTCCTTTTGCGGCAATTACAGCTGCAAGTCAATTTGAATAAGTCTCTGAGCTTTCCTCATTTTGCTACTTGGATTTATTCCCATTCATCAAGGCAAAACTGCTCCAGCTCCTTCAAGTTAGATGGTTTCCTCTGGTGAACAGCAATCTTCAAACCACTCCAGAACATTTACGCTGTTCCCCTTAAACCACTCCAGTGTCACTTCATCAGTATGGCTTGGGGTCATTGTCTTGTTGGAAGGGTACCCTCCGTCCAAGTCTCAAATCACTGACAGACTGAAATAGGTTTGGCTCAAAGAAATCCCTATATTTTGCACCATCTATCTTCCCCTCGACTTGAATGATTTTTCCTGTCCCTGCTGCTGAAAAACATCCCCACAACATGATGCTGCCACCACCATGTTTTACTGTGGGGATGGTGTTATTGGGGAGATGTGTGTTAGTTTGGCACCAGACATAGCAATTACCTCAGTAGCAAAAGTTAAATTTTGGTCTCCTCTCACCACAACACCTTCCTCCATACATTTTTGGGGAGTCTCCCACATGTCTTTTGGCAAATCTTTGTGTGCAATTAAAGGCTTTTTTCTACACACTCTTCCACAACGGCCACCTCTACGGAGTTTGTTTGGTTAGTGGTGCCTCTTGCTTAATGGTCTTGCAGCCATTGTGGCCTTTCCGCAAAGTAAAGTGAATATACTGACCGACCATGTGACACTTAGATTGCACACAGGTGGACTTCCTTTCACTAAGCATGTGACTTTCAAAGGGAATTGCTTGCACAAGAAATTTTTAGGTGCTTCATAGCAAAAGGGGGTGAATACATATGCACATGCCAATTTTTAGTTATTTAGTCCCATAAATTTAATTTATGCCAACATTTCTCACTTCACCAACTTAACTATTTAATGCTGATGCATCTCACACAAATCAGATTACAGAAATATTTAAACACAGGTTGTAATGTAGGAAATAGGTAAAAGGTAAAAAGTGTGAATACTTTTGCAAGCCCCTGTATTTCTGTTAAATTTGAACCTAATTTTATTTTGCAAAGTTATTCTGCAGCCAATGGCTACTTTCATTTCACCTTTTCTCCTTGATGTTCCAAAGCATTATTCATGAAATTTCCCTCACATTCTTGTGTGCCGTGTGGCCCTGAAAACCCAAATCCATTTAGAAGAAAGACATGAAGAAATTGGTGCAGTTTGTCAATTTTCGAGATTAGGCCCTTAATGTGAATGCAGTTTCCAAAGCAGTACTTTATATCGCAAATCAAAAGATGGCTGTCTCCTTTTTTAATAGAAAACATAAAGATATGTCAGTCAGAATTCACTTGCAAATCTCTGAATTTGTGCAAGTGCCTACGCATCCATTACTTTAGAGTTTTACCAGCAAAGAAAATAGTTTAAAAGCATATCTCAGGATACATTTGAATAATTCAGAGAGGATCGCGTACTTTGGGATGAAAGTGTTCCTGCTTACACTGCAAATGCATTTGTCCTCGAACCATTTTGACTCTGCAAGGATATAGAAATATTTTTGTCAAATGCAGCATTCTACACTCCTTTTCTTGAAAACATCAGCAATATTTGTCATTCATAATCCGTATCCCAAAATGTGCACAAAAGGAGAAGTGTGGACCCGTTTAGACATCCAAATCTTGCAAGAGACTGATTTATGGGCTCCAGATCCTTAGCAAGTTCTGGGTCCGTCCTATTCAAATGAATGGAACTTGCGGGACCCCATGTGCTGTGTCCTAAAGTAATTCCAATCAAGTTAATGGAAGGGATTTGGAGAAAAATAAAATCTGCTATTTATGAAGATTCACCTAGGGTACTTTACACTTACAAATGTTGCACTGCTAATCTTCAGCAAATCCCTATCAAACTAAACATTTTCTTAATGCGGGTTTATTGTGGATTCTGATGTGGATTTATTAGATTTCACCCGCAAAGCATGAATTGACATTCGGTAGATTTAATATTGGTATTACTGGTCCATTATTTACACCATGTTGATTTAGTTTAGTAATATCCCATCCATTTTGGTGCTATTGTAATGCTTTTGAAACCCAGTCAGGTAGTCTGTACAACATATCTGCTCCGTCTGAACATTACTTAATGGGTTCTCTCTACCAGTGCTGCCACCAGCAATTTCACGGCCCCATACTGGGAACATTTTCGGGCCCCCGTGAGACTCTGCCCAGGCTCCACCCCTCGACCCTTCCACAGCCCCACCGCCTACTCTTGGAAAAACTCCAGTTCTGCACAACATCCTCACCAATCACAAATTAACAGTTCCCATTAAAAGCCATGTCACATACATGGCGGGCGTGCACCGCAAATGATCACTTTCAGGCCCTCAACGCCTGCATACAATGTGCTGCAAGGTCCCAGGACATGCCTGCAGTTTAGGAACAAAGGCCTCTGTTACGGCCATATAATGTAAGTAGCTGCGGCTATGGGTGACTGTGTCAGGCCATAGGTGCAGTAGCTCAGCTCTGTTGCCTTAGTGCCAGGTGCACATCCCAGTCCGGGCCCCCCCTCTTTGCTTCTGCTCACTGGGCCCCATCCCCCAGTAATGACAGTAATGCCCTGATGGCAGCCCTTCTCTCTATGCCGCAAGAAAACTTTAGCACAGAAAAAGATTTTTCCATTTGCATCATATTGGGTTGCCTAGTAGGTTGCTGTGTCTAAGATTAAAGATCCTTGCTTTCCCTGTACTTATGTTTAGGCTTATCCATGACATCTGCTATAATATTATAAGGGAAGGAGAACATGTGTGCCCCAACGGTACAAAGCGGTAACCGCTTCGGCCATGCCTAACACCAAGGCTAAGTTCACACATTGCTAATTAGTGTGGATTTTCAGGATAGATTTGTGTCCAGTAAAACAACCATTTCAGGAAATCATATTCGCATGTTTTCCCTTCCCCCATGACGGCACACCTGAGAGAGGGGATCCGCCCAGTCAGGACAGGAAACCCTACTGAAAATAAAAGGGCGGTACCTCTCTGTCGCTTCAGTTGGGTTTCCTGTCCTGACAGGGACCCTTGTGCTGAACACGGCGGTGATTCCCCTTACCCAGGTCCCGTCACGGCGTGGAAGAACAGGCAGCGCCTGTGCGTCGGAGTTCGGGTCCTGGATGCGCCGTCCGCGGGTCCTCTGGGTCTCTGCGTCCGAGCGGGCGTTTTGGCAGCATGGTCAGAGGGCCGGGTTCCTTTTTCATGGCTGCCACGCCGCCCTCCCCTCTCTGCCGGCGTCCAGGTGCGGTGGCCGCTTCCGGGTCGCTCGTCTGACGTCACGCGCAAGGCATGCTAGGAATGGGCGTGCCCGCGTGACGTCGGGGGCGGGCGCCGGATCCAAGATGGCGGCGCCCATGAAGAAACGCCGGCCGGTGAGGGGGAACTCCGGCGAACCGGCAGAGAGAGGGAGGGGTCACTATTGG
Source organism: Ranitomeya imitator (assembly GCF_032444005.1). Classification (NCBI taxonomy): domain Eukaryota; kingdom Metazoa; phylum Chordata; class Amphibia; order Anura; family Dendrobatidae; genus Ranitomeya; species Ranitomeya imitator. The sequence continues at coordinate 64,861,585 of NC_091286.1, forward strand.
GCACCGAAGGAGGCGGGGAGTGCAGTGGTCCCTCCATAAAAGGGTGCTGGACCACAGAAGACGCGCTGATGTCCAAAAACTTCACCATGGAAGTGGGACAACAGGAGCAGCAGCAGCCGCCTTCACAGCAGCAGCAGGAGCTCTCACCAGATGCCTTACCGAGCCACCAGCATGCCAGGAGCAGTCGCTCAAGTGGTAGGAACAGCAGTCGTCCGGCAAGATTCGTCAGCGTCCAGGAGGGACGCTTCATGTGCATCTGTCCAGCCTCCAAAACCGGTACCCTTGATTGTCGGTGGTGGTGAGTGATCTACGTGAATGTCACCCTTATGGTAACAGGGTCCATTTTGTGTCTGTTTTGATCACTAGGGGTCCAGGAAAGCTGGTGGGAAAACAAAGAACCGAGAGTGTGCCCTTTGTAAAGACCCGCTTGCAGTTCAGTGGCAGAAGGATCTCTGTGCTTGACTGCATTAGTAAAACTATACAAGAAGAGACCCCTAATTTCGCCGCTAGCCTTAAAGGGACTCTGTCACCTGAATTTGGCGGGACTGGTTTTGGGTCATATGGGCGGAGTTTTCGGGTGTTTGATTCACCCTTTCCTTACCCGCTGGCTGCATGCTGGCTGCAATATTGGATTGAAGTTCACTCTCTGTCCTCCGTAGTACATGCCTGCACAAGGCAATCTTGCTTTGCGCAGGCATGTACTATGGAGGACAGAGAATGAACTTCAATCCAATATTGCAGCCAGCATGCAGCCAGCGGGTAAGGAAAGGGTGAATCAAACACCTGAAAACTCCGCCCATATGACCCAAAACCAGTCCCGCCAAATTCAGGTGACAGAGTCCCTTTAAAGCCATAATACAGGCTGAAATAAAAGACTCCTTGAAATTGGCCCTTAAAGAACCGAGGAGGAGAAGCCGTAAGGCATCTACAGAGTCAGATGCCTCTCAGAGACAGGGGAGTCATAAAACATCCCGGTCTCCCTCTACCTCCTCGGCCTCTGTCCAGTCTTCAGATTCCTCCTCGGACAGTGATTCAGGAGGTCGTCCATGTTTTCCAACTGAGGACGTAGATAAATTAGTTAAAGCAGTTAGGTCTGCAATGGGTCTTAAAGAGGAGAAGACACCTAGGTCACTAGAAGATGTCATGTTTGGTGGCTTAGAAGAGAAAAGGAAACGCACGTTTCCGGTTAATGCGAAAATAAAAGCATTAATTGAGAAAGAGTGGAAAAAAACTGAAAAAATGGGTTCTTTGCCCTCTTCATCCAAAAGGAGATATCCTTTTGAGGATAAAGACTCTGAGTCCTGGGAGAAGATCTCTAAAATTGACGGGGCAGTAGCCAAATGTTTAAAAAGATCATCCCTTCCATTAGAAGACTCTGGTGTTCTCAAACACCCGCTTGACAAAAAGGCAGATAGTTTTCTGAGACACATCTGGGAAGCCTCAGCGGGGGGCCTAAAGCCAGCAATTGCTGGAACATGTACGGCCCGTGCTCTAATAGTCTGGCTACAACAAATAGAGGATCAGCTAAGAAACAAAGTACCCAGAACTGACATCCTTGCAAATATATCTTTAGTGCAAGGAGCAGCAGCTTTTTTGGCAGACTCTTCTGCGGATTCCGCAAGACTAACGGCAAGAGCAGCAGGCTTGTCCAATGCAGCAAGAAGAGCTCTTTGGCTCAAAGGTTGTCCGGGGGATTTGCCATCTAAACACAAGCTGTGCTCTATTCCCTGTGACGGCCAACTTCTCTTTGGGAAGAAACTTGAAGAGATCCTGGAACATGCAGGAGATAAAAAGAATGTTTTTCCCAACATCCCTAAAGATTCTAAAAAAACTTTTTTTCGGAGGAGAAGATATAACAGAGGTCGCCCCCCAGGGGAGAGAAAAAATTGGGACTTTAGGGATAAGAGAGGACCGGGCTATATGTTTAAAGGGCCCTCTACATCGGCAAAAAAATCCCCCCAATGACATTACACCAGAAGTGGGAGGAAGACTCTCCCTCTTCTTTCCGGCCTGGGTAAATATCTCCCCCAGTACCTGGGTCATGAACATTATCAAAGACGGCCTAAAAATAAAATTTGTCTGTCCACCCAGACGAAACATTATAATAACTCCCCGAAGGAAGTCCCAGCAGGAACAATCTGCCCTAGAAACCGAGATCTTGGGACTTATCCACAAAAAGGTTCTTCAGGAGGTCCCGGTTCAGGAGGAGGGAGACGGCTTTTATTCCCCCCTCTTCTTGATCCAAAAACCGGATGGCTCTTGGAGAACTATTATAAATCTAAGGAAGCTCAACCAATCTATAGAGAACTACTCTTTCAAGATGGAGTCTATAAACACGACCATAAAACTTCTCTTCCAACACTGCTTCATGGCAGTAATAGACTTAAAGGATGCGTACTACCATATACCAATACATCAGGAATATCGGAAATACTTGAGAGTAGCTCTCTATATTCAGAATCAGGTAAAGCATTATCAATATACAGCCCTTCCATTCGGCCTGTCTACTGCCCCCAGGATTTTCACCAAAGTGATGGTGGAAGTAATGTCATACCTCCGGTCCCGGGATATAGTAATTGTCCCATATCTAGACGATTTCCTTGTAATAGGGAGGTCAGAGTCCCACTGCACTCATCAAGTATCAGTGGTAACATCAACTCTAATGGAGCTGGGTTGGATAATAAACATCCCCAAGTCCAGACTACTGCCAGTAAAACTACAGTCCTTCCTGGGGTTAATACTGGACTCTGAGCGTCAGCTCTGCCTCCTTCCAGAGAACAAAGTGGACAAGATAATAAACCTGGCCAGTACAGCAATACGTCAGCCAGCAATGACTCTGAGAAAGGCGATGTCCCTTCTAGGCTCGTTAACATCGTGTATTCCGGCAGTAGAATGGGCACAATTCCACCTAAGACAACTGCAGTGGGAAGTTCTCTCAGCTCAAAGACTATTAAGAGGGCATTTAGAAGGAAATCTATGTCTCTCCCTGGGCGTAAGGGATTCCCTAGTTTGGTGGACAGTGGAAGACCACCTGACAATGGGGGTCCGGTGGAAAAATCCGGTCAAAGACATCATCACGACTGGTGCAAGCGGTACAGGTTGGGGAGCTCACCTGAGGTCTCACTTTGTACAAGGTGCCTGGTCCATACGAGAAAAACTATGGGTCAAACGAAAAAGAGCTATGGGCAGTGGAGAAAGCCCTAAGACATTTTCTCCCTTTACTCCGGGGTCGCCATACTTGAATCCTGACGGACAATCGAGCAGTGGTGGCGTATGTCAATCATCAGGGGGGGACGAGGTCCAAAGGCCTCATGAATGCATCAAAACTACTCTTTCAATTGGCAGAACAAAACCTGTTATCTTTGTCGGCACTACACATCAAAGGCATAGAAAACACACAAGCAGACTTCCTGAGTCGCAGAGGCTTAAGACAGGGGGAATGGTCCCTAAACCCCCAGATATTTCAGCAAATAGTCCAAGCCTTGTTTGCCAGCTCACGCAACAAAAAAGTCAGAAAGTTCTGCTCCTTAAATCCAAGAGAACATCCCTTCGCAGTTGATGCCCTACTGATACCCTGGAAGTTCTCTCTGGCCTACGCATTCCCCCCGATAGTGATGATTCCAGCTGTGATCCGGAAGATCAGAGAGGATCAGGCGAAAATTATGCTGATAGCTCCATTTTGGCCAAGGAGACCATGGTTCTCCCTTCTAAGGCAGATGTCGGTAACGGACCCATGGATCCTGCCAGAGGTTCCGGACCTGCTAACCCAGGGCCCTGTAACCCACTCTCAGGTGAAGGGCTTCCATATGACAGCCTGGAATTTGAGAGGGCGTTACTAAGTCGCCAAGGATTCTCACCAGGCTTAATCTCCACCCTGTTGAAAAGCAGAAAACCCATAACTTCTAGAATCTATGGTAGGACATGGAAAAAATTTCTTGACTTCCTGGGTGAACCATTGGGGGAGGTGGCTCCAGTGGGTCCTATCCTGGAATTTCTGCAAGCAGGATTACATCTTGGGTTAGCAACCAGCACCCTTAAAGTTCAGGTTTCAGCCTTGGGGGCCCTATATAACTGTAATCTTGCCTCAAATAGATGGGTTTCACGATTTATAAAATCTTGTAGTAGATCTCGGCCGGTCGTTATCCCAAAAATCTCTCCTTGGGATCTAAATTTGGTCTTAGAAGCCCTAACTAAACACCCTTTTGAGCCCTTACAGGAGTTATCACCTAAGTTACTTACCCTTAAAACAGTTCTACTAGTAGCCTTAACATCGGCACGTAGGGTAAGTGATTTACAGGCCCTGTCAATATGCCCTCCTTATACTCAGGTTTTTGATGACAGGATTGTTCTAAGACCAGATCCGGCGTATCTCCCCAAGGTGGTTCAAAAGTTCCATAAGAGTCAAGAGATTACCTTACCATCATTCTGTAGTAATCCCAAAAATCCAGGGGAACAAAAGTTCCACATGCTAGATGTGAGAAGATCTATGTTACAATACAGATCTATGACTAGTCAGTGGAGGAAATACCAAACCCTATTCATAGCCTTTCAGGGTAGCAAAAGAGGGTGTGGGGTAGCTAAAAGTACTATTGCTAGATGGATTAGGGAGGCCATTAGCTTATCCTACTCTGCGGGTGGCACTCCGGTTCCTGAAGGCATCAAGGCTCACTCTACCAGAGCCGTGGCTACCTCCTGGGCAGAAAAGGCTGAGGTATCAATTGATCAAATTTGCAAGGCTGCTACCTGGTCCTCACCCTCAACTGTTTTCAAGCACTACCGGCTAGATCTTTCTTCCTCTGCTGACCTAACCTTTGGTAGAAGGGTACTACAAGCGGTGGTCCCTCCCTAAGGTTTCATTCTACAAAAGTCTCTAAGGTGTGCCGTCATGGGGGAAGGGAAAACACCAAGGTTACTTACTGGTAGCCGTTTTTTCCGGAACCCATGACAGCACCCGTATATTCCCCCCCTTTATCACCTTTTCGGTGTGCACTATTGTTTTGGGTGCTTTTAGTTAATATGATGTGGTGTTGGATTGCCATGTGTACTAACCAGGGGGGCCTCTCATGCTCTGAAAACCAACTGAAGCGACAGAGAGGTACCGCCCTTTTATTTTCAGTAGGGTTTCCTGTCCTGACTGGGTGGATCCCCTCTCTCAGGTGTGCCGTCATGGGTTCCGGAAAAACCGGCTACCAGTAAGTAACCTTGGTGTTTTCTGTGTGGAAATTGACTTATGGTGCAGAATTGTAAATTTGCAGCATGAACATTTTTGTGTAGGTTCTGCATGGATGTCACTTTTTGCAATCGAAAGGGGGAAATTTGCACTAAATAAACAAAAGCCCTAAGATCTACATATAGCATTCAAAAATATAAATAAATGGGTGCCATTTATGAAGCATACAGGAAGAGGGAACTTTTTTTGGTCAAAGTAACAGTTTAGAGAAAAAAGTTATTAACGTATAAAGGTAGAGAGCAAAATGGTCAAAAGTACAGTGAATAAAATAATTATGGTATGTATCCTGCAAGTAGAAAAACAAGAAAGTGATCTAATTAACACGAGAGAGAGAATTTTATTAACAAAAAGTTCTGATTATGTTATTTATTTGATGCTCCCATCGCTGCCCCTCTCGGCATGATCGCAGGGTGCCGATGAGTTCCTATGGGCTGCTGAAGACTTGCTGCCATGATAGTGCCCCCATAATGTGGCTGGTATTCATAGGAGACCATGATGTTCACTATATACTGCAACACTGTGGTATTGCAGTATATAGTATAGGCAATTGGACGATCACAAGGGGACCAAAAGAGAAATCAAAGCAAAAGTTTTAAAATATAAAATAATTGAATCACGCCGCTTTTGCCCCATTAAATATAAATAAGTACGCATATTTGGTATCGCCATGAACGTAGAAGTCTGATCTATCAAAATGTGAAATAACCTGACTAATAAATATCATACCCCCAAAAAATTGTAACTGCAGATAGAGAATTGGTGACTTCATCAAAACTTATTTGTAAGTAAATATACTTTTAACTCCTTCATGGCCGGAGTTTTTTTTTTTTTTTCCGTTTTTCGCTCCCCTACTTCCCAGAGCCATAACTTTTATTTATTTTTCCCTCAACATGGCCATGTGAGGGCTTATTTTTTCCTGGACGAGTTGTACTTTTGAACGATGCCATTGGTTTTACCATGTCATGTATTCGAAATCGGGGGGAAAAAAATTAAGTGTGGTGCAAAAAAAAAAGTGCAATCCCAAACTTGTTTTTTGTTTGGCATATTTTTTCTAAGGTTCATAAAGTGCTAAAACTGACCTGCCATTATGATTCTCTTGGTCATTAAGAGTTCATAGACACCAAACATGTCTAGGTTCTTTTTTATCTCAGTAGTGAAAAAAATTCCAATTTTGCTTAAAACAATAAATTAAAAATATTGCGCGGTTTTGAGACCCGTAGCGTCTGCAATCTTCGTGACTTGGGGTTGGGTGAGGGCTTATTTTTTGCGTGCCTAGCTGACCTTTTTAAAGATACCATTTTTGTGCAGATACAATCTCTTGATCGCCCGTTATTGCATTTTAATGCAATGTCGCGGTGACCAAAAAAACGTAATTCGGGCATTTTTTTCCTCACTACGCCGTTTAGCGATCAGGTTAATCCTTTTTTATTGCTAGCTCGGGCGATTCTGAATGCGGCGATAACAATATATTTGTTTGATTTTATTTTTGTTTTGAATGGGGCGAAAAGGGGGTGATTTAAACTTTTATATATTTTTTTTTTTCATATTTTTAATCGCATATTTTTATTTTTTTTTTACTTTTGGCATGCTTCAATAGCATCCATGGGAGACTAGAAGCTGCCATAACTTGATCGGCTCTGCTACATAGGTGCGATCTGAGCATCGCCTCTATCTAGTAGAATTACTGCATTGCTATGAGCGCCGACCACGGGGTGGCGCTCATAGCAATCCGGCATCAACAACCATAGAGGTCTCAAGAAGACCTCTGGTTGTCATGCTGACGCAACGCTGACCCCCGATCACGTGACGGGGACAGCAGTGCACGTATTTCCGGCCCCATGGCCGGAAGCGGGCGATGAATGTCGGTCAGTTTGACAGTGGCATTTAACTAGTTAATAAGCACGGGCTGACTGCGATTCCGCTCGCGTCTATTGCGGGCACATGTCAGCTGTTGAAAAGAGCTGATATGTTGCGGCTTTGAGGTGGGCTCACCGCTGGAGCCCACCTCAAAACGGGGCTTCTGACGTCGGACGTACTATCCAGTCTGACGTCAGAAAGGGGTTAAAGGTGCTATTGAGATGAAATTCTCACCAGATGTCTGTAACAACCCATCCAATCCACACAGGTAAAAAAATCAAACCATAGATGTCCATAAATTGTGTAATAATTAGAAATGATAAATTAAGAAAGTATTGAACACACAGAGAGAGGTGCAAAAAGCCATGGAAAGTCATGACACCATCTGAAATGTATTAGTAATTAGAAAGCAATCCAGCCACTTAGTGAAAAAATATCAACTGGTTCAATTGATGGCCTATAAAAAGGATAAAAAAGTGTGCCATTAATAAGGTGCCACACAAGAAACATCTCATCATAGGTAAAAGCAGTGAACTGCCTCAAAACCTTTGCAACTTTACTGTATGTAGTTTTTAGTGTCTGTAATTCAGCAAAAAAATAGTACGATATCTATCCTAAAATGGTATCAATAAAAACATCAGATTCCCACAAAAAAGCCCTTACACAGCTTGAGGTTCCAAAAGATGCAAAACTGTTAAATTAAGTGATATGACCATTGTTCTTCGAGTGTCTGTGGAAAATGCCTCAACCTAAAAAATAAAGAAGAAAAGTCAATGGACAGACATAAAGGACGGAGCGAGCAGATGCCTGGTGTCTTCTGTAGCATTTTAAAGCGGCGCTCCAGCGTTTTTGTTTTTATTGTACTGCAAAAAGTGATGCTTCTAATGAACCGTAAGTTCCCTGCCCCTACTCACATACTTACCTGCCGCTGTCTTCACCTTCTATCGGTGCTGATTTCCAGTAGTTTGTGGTCTGCCGGCTGCTCCAGCGAGCTGGAGGTCATAACTCACTACAAGTCTGAGAGGCTTGTTCTGGCTCTCATAGACTTACATTAAAAGCTTATCACGTAACGTCTGACTTCCAGACAGTCAGAAGCTGTGGTCATAAGATGGTGTCGTGTGACTGAAGCAGCGCCGAAAAATGGTGAAGACTGTGGCAAGTGAGTATAAGAGTAGGGGTAGAGACTTTTCATTAGAAGCACCACTCCAGCACTGACAAAAACTATACACTCTGGAGTTCTGCTTTAAAAAATATCCAACTTCTGGGTGGTGGTGCTGAATAAAGTGGGACTGGCATACAGTTGCACTGTGCCGCGGGATCCTTTGATATGTGTTTTGGGCTATGTGGAGGAGATTATAACTGATAAGTTGTATAAAATGGTTATTGCTAGACTGTTATTTATTGCGCGAAAGTTGATCGCCAAATTCTGGATTAGGGAAGAGCCACCAACAAGGAGAGACTTTATGAAGCAAGTGGACCATATTATCGCTTTGGAGAGGAATATCTACGCTAGGAGGAAAAAGATGGACCTCTTTGATAGGTTGTGGAACCCGTGGCTTGAATCAATGTGATCTAAAGGCCCTTTGCCCCATTGGGAGTATTATTGACAAGTCATCTTCCTTTTCTTGTACTTTTATATATGATATAGTAGGGGGGGCGACTCTTGACAGGTCTCTAGAGGGTGGGGGAAAGGGGGGTGGGAGTTTGGTTTGGGACTAAATAAGTTTTCTAAAAAAAAGTATTGTACATCTGTATATTGCTGATAACAAAGTATTCCTTTTTATTGTTTATGTACAATATTTATGGTTTAATAAAAAATATCTGATTTTAAAAAAATATCCACAAAAAAAAAACACCGGTACCTGAAGCTGGTTCCACTTACAATTTGCTAGTTTCTTCCAATTTTAAGATATAATTTTGTACACATGCCCTCAGTTTGTTATAACTGTAGTCTTACTGACCTGAAGAATCATGTTGACATGTCAATTTCACCAGGAAATGGATACCATGAAAACAGAACCCAAGATATAATTGTGGTATTGAATTTTGTATTTGCTTTGCAATTTCACTGCACTTGGATTTTTTCCCTTGCTTTTTCAGTGGATTGGATGGTAAAATGAATGAATGGTGCCATTCAAAACTACAAGTTGTCCTTCAAAATATTAGTCCTTGTACTTTTGTCAATGGAGAAATAAAAAAGCTATGGCTCTTGGAAGAAAGGGAGAAAAAACAAAAGTGCAAAAGCAAAAAAAAATGCCCTGCCGGGAAATGGTTAAAGAAGATTTGTCTCAATTGGAGGTCTCAATAATATTTAATTGAACCGACTACAAAGTTGGAAATTACATTTGAGTAAATTTGACATGTTTTAAAGTAAACTTTTTTGTTTCCCTTTAACGTTTTTAACTTATAATTGATATAGTAAATTTTTTTTCTGTTTGATAAAAGTTATATATCTTTTGTGAAAGCTATGACCCTTCATATATAAAAAAAAAAGTTCAGTATCCTTTTTAGGAAAGAACTATTATGAATCAGAAAGCTGTATTCATCATTATTGTTAGTGTCACTTGTTATGAGAGAGGCCTGAGAACTGACATTAAGAAATAAGAAGGTATACTTGGCTATTGATTACTGACAATGGGATCTGACGAGGGATTGTACAGTAGACTTTCTTGGTCTGCTTTTACTTCCTTTTTGACCCTTTAACAGTGAAGATCATGTTCAATTGTTAAAAGCAGATAATTGCTTTTTCTAGTCCTTTTATTAAAGTTTCAAAAGTTTTCTCTACCTACAATCTACTTTTGACCATAAATATGTAGTAAGGTATTAAAGTATGTGTACGTATATATGTATGTGTGTATTTATAATATATATACGTGTATATTTTGATCTTAATTAAATATTTGGCTATATGCATCGTTTAGGAAAATGATAAAAGAAATGGAAGACAAACAGAGAACAGAAAAAGCTGAACTGGAAAAAATGCAACAAGAAGTTGAGTCTCAACGCAAAGAAACTGAATTTGTTCAACTACAAATCCGTAAGCAGGAGGAGAGCCTAAAGAGAAGAAGCATGGACATTGAAACCAGACTTCAAGATCTTTTGGCTGAAAAAAAGAATTTTGAAGAAGAGAGACTGAGAGAGCAGCATGAAATAAAACGCCAAAAGAAGAAACAAGAAGAAGAATCTTTTGCAAAGGTCCAACAAGATCTCCAGAGACTACATGAACTTCATAGTACAGAGAAAGCGGAGAAAACTGAGATTTTCAAAGAACTAGACAAACTAAAAAAGGAGAAAGATGAGCAATATCTGAAACTAGAAGTAGAGAAAAAAAGGCTGGAAGAGCAAGAGAAGGAACAACTGAAACTTGTGTTCCGTCTTGAGGAACAACTTCGAGAAAAGCAGGAAATGATCCAACTTCTCAAAAGAGGAGATTTCCTGAGGCTTGAAGAAGAGATTGGGGTTCTTGAAGATGTTAGGGAGGATCTTCTCCGGGCTAAGGAAGCTAGGTCTGAAGGAGAAGAAGATCCAGATGAGGTGGAAAAAGCAACAAAGAAGTACACTACATTTAAGAGGACACAGCTAGAGAAATTGTCCAGTTTAGTTGGTGATTTAAGCCAACAGAAGGAAAGCTTAGAAAATGAAATAATCGGCGATCATGATACTCTTGGAAGATTAAAACTTTTGAATGTGGATCTCAATAGAGAAGATGATGGTTCTTTGACTTCAACTCCCATGAGTGAAGAGCGGGATATGATCAAGCAAACTGAACACAGGGTACATTGTAAGGAGAGGCAACTTCAGTACATAAAGGACAACCATTTGCCAGCATTGATGGAGGAAAAGCAGAGGGCTTCTGAGATACTCGACAGTGGCTTGCTTGGATTAGACAAAACTTTATATCAGATTGAGAAAGAAATTGAGGAAAAGGCTGATCAGCTTGCACAGTTCAGAGCCAGCAGTGACCAACTACAACAGCTCCAAGAAACTTTCGAGTTTACTGCTAATATTGCTCGCCAGGAAGAGAAAGTTAGAAAAAAGGAAAAAGAAATCCTTGAGTCAAGAGAGAAGCAGCAGAGGGAGGCCTTGGAGCAAGCAGTTGCTAAATTGGAGCGCAGGCATTCAGCACTCCAAAAACACTCTACAATAGACGTGGAGATAGAAGAGCAGAAGCGGAAATTGGCTGCAATGGACAGCAGCCAGGAACATGCTGGTCTGCAGGCAAGTCTTGAAGCTGAGCAAAAGGCTTTTGAACAAGATACGGAGCGGTAAGTTAATTCATGAGATGGAAATATAGCTTATAAATCTTTCAGAAAAGTTTTTAAGTATATTTTATAGTATGTATCACCGCTTCGTAACATGTTAGTCATAAGATTAAGAATATATTAATTATTCAGCAATAGAATTTGCAGTAATTTTTTCATGTTGTCCATATAGTTTATATCTAATGCAGTGTTTTTTTTTTTTTTTATCAAAGAATATATTATTATAGTTATCGCTTATTTTATTTTGTATATACACAAATTGAGGACTGGCTTTCAATTTACCACAAAAATCAAAGTAAAAAATACTCCTCTTTTGACTAGTTAGCACTTATGTCTCCAATGTGCCAGCTGACAATGTCTGGGCATGACTTGATAAGATGGAGGATGGTGACTTTCTCCCAGATCTGGATTAGGACATCATTGAGCTCCTGTACAGTCTGAAACACTGATACATAATGACCCAGAGATTTTCAATTAGATTCATGGAAGGTGAGGTACAATCAATGGCATTGGCTCCTTCATCATTCTGCCTGCACACTCTGATACACTTAAGGACGCGCATTGTCCTTCACCAGGAGGAGTCTAGTGCACGAGTGTAAGGTCTTACATTGACTTTGTGGTTTGCATCCAGGTACCTAAAAGCAGTGAGAGTACTGTAGGCTATCTCATGGAGGATTGTGAAACTCCCAACGATATGCCTTCACAGATCATCACAGACCCACCACCAAAACCAGTCATGAAACCGTACGGTGTTCAGCTGGGAACAAAGGTTCCAATACAGAACTTTGAGCCTTTACCAAATCTGTTTCTGACAGTTTTGTCAGAAACTTGCACACTAGTAGTCCTCTGGAGGTCATTTTATACAGCTCTTACAATTCTCCTCCACTGGTCTTCACACAGACGAGCAGACAGTGGACAGATTCTCCCTGTGTAGCTGATCATTTCCTGATATCTGCTCCATGCTTCTGAGACTCTTTTTATTGAGACACAAGCAAATCTTCTTGTGAATTCTGGTAAGCGGGAGCTGGAGTAAGTGATCAACCTGAATGGGTTCATGTTACCAGTAGTGACAGTGACTCTAGCAAAGCTAGACAGGAATCCTTTGGGAAGGATAGGGAATAAAGCTCTTCCTTTATTAGCGGTTTGTTTTGCTGTTGCCTTTCCAGTGTACTTGTCCCTTTTAATTTGCACCAAAGTAAGTGACAATCTCTTATGGTCCATAACTGTTCAGATTCATATCCCTGAAGTTAAAGTAGCTTATACTATTATATTCTATGATGTGCAAGTGTTCCTTCATTTTTGGGGGCAGTGTATAGGTCTATATCTTGATATCACTTGAGGTCAGGTACTTGGAAATCAAAGCACTTCCATCGATAACAATACATTAGGAATTAGCTCTTTAAAATACCTGTGAATGAGACATTTTGGGCTGAAATTTCTTGCCATAGTTTGATTATAAGATATTCCGTAGTTTCACACTTTGAATTTGTTTTTTGTTGATTTGTAGAGCTCTTGAGTATTTTTTTTTTTTATTTACTTTTAAAGCTGTCTTTGTTTTTTTTTGGCCATTATGTTTTATGGATCCCATGCAGATTATCCCAGGAAATCCAGCAGTTGAAACAGAAGATAGTGACTGATCCCCTTTCAAAAAATCTGTCGGGAACCCTTGAAGAAAAGCCGTCCCTGGCCAACTCTCCAGCTAGCCCAGTGAAATCTCAGTCGCATTTGCTTCAATTGACTGATGACAGGTATATAATCACATTGAAATCCTCCTCTAAGTAAGCATGGCAAAACATGGCAACTGCTATAATAACCACATATTGTGCCTGAATGCTTTTATCGTTTTAGGCAAGAGTGTTGTTATTCCACGTTGTACTCGAAAATGAAATATTGTAGTAAAAAAATGTAATTTTCTCAGCTTTTAAAGTATTTATGTGATTATATCTAAATTGCCTGGTGCCAGTGCTGTAAGTGGATATTGCTGACAAATATCACGTTTTGATTACATTTTCTTTTTTTAAACACTTTATAAGAGTGTAAATTGCTAGTCTTAAGCATAGAAGAAAGCTTGTTTTGCCCTTATAGCCCTAAAAGCGGAATTTTCTTTCACGACTGCCTGATTAATGTATTTTTGTTTACCCAGAATACATGCGTACATTGAGGAGGAAGTACAGAGACGGCTGCAAAATATTAATTTGCCAAGCGACGACATCAGCAGCCTGAGTGTATCCTACTCTCCTGAATGTGTAAAGGTGGGTATTGCGAAATCCGTAAATTCCCAAAATTTGCTAGATGTTACAAGTAAGGCAAAGAGTCCTCTTACAGAGTAGTGAGAGCCTATTTGTATTTATTGCAGGTTCAAGTTTTTATTGGTACCATTTTTGGGTACATAAAACTGTTTGTTCATGTCTTACTTATTTTTTATGACACTGGATGAACAAAAACATTTTATCTATGGCATCGTTGATATTTAATTTGTCCTCTATTACGGGTCATTAGGTTGTAGTAATGTACGTTGATTTTTTTTTTATTTGTACAGTATATCTTTTCTATATAATAAATAATTTTAAATAGGATTTTTTTGTTTCTATTTCTTATATCTTCACAATTTTATATTCAGTTTTTTCTTTCAACAATTTTGGAGTGTCACTAGGGGAGTTAACCACGCCATGCTGTTTTTGTAGAACCCCTTTAATAGATTATCAGTTTTTCAACGCTAAGCCTTTAATGACTAATCCTAAAGGGGGCAATTTTCTGTATTAACCTCATCTCTTGTTAACAAATAACATATACATATATATATATATGTATATCTGTATATAGCAATTTTTTTACATGCCTATATGAGGCTTTGTTTTATGCAGAATAGATTATATTATTTCTTAATGTTGTTTATATAATGTTTAGTGTTGAGCAAATGTGCTCAGATGAGGTGATATGCAAGCATGTTCGGGTGCTAACAGAGTATCTCCGGCGTGCTTGAATACTATGAGGCGCTGTGGCTATATGTCTCGCATATAAAGAATGGAGAGATCTTTCATTTTTATCGTAGGTGCACTTCAACGGTGAGACAGAATCTAAAAAAATCTAGAAAATCACATTGTATGCTTGTTACAGAACTAATTTGCATTTTATTGCACAAAATAAGTATTTGATACAATAGAAAAACAGAACTTCATAAATTTTTGTTTGCAATTACAGAGGTCAGATGTTTCCTGTAGTACTTGACTAAGTTTTCATACACTGCAGCAGGTATTTTGATCCACTCCACCATACAAATCTCCAGATCTTTCACGTTTCGGGGCTGTTGCTGGGCAACTTTGTGTTTCAGCTCCCTCCAAAGATTTTCGATTGGGTTCAGGTCTGTTGACTGGTTAAGTCACTCCAAGACCTTGAAATGCTTCTTACGGAGCCACTCCTTAGTTGCCCTGGCTGTGTGTTTCAGGTCATTTCAAAAACCTGACCTGCACATCCAAACATAGACTCAGTGTGAACAGGTGCTGAACCTAGAGTCGCCAACTCGTATATAGTTAAGTAAATAAGGCAGCACACTGCAGCGCTAAAACATGCAAACTTGAAAACACGAAATTTGAACTGCATTACTGCACTAGAAATATGAAAAATGAGAGCTTTTAGCGCATAAAAATGGCCAAGTTTATGTGTACCTGGTAGCCCCTTTACGGCATCTCTCTTATACCAGGTCCTATGCTTGCCTTACCTCGCTGAGAATAAACGTCTCCATCTGAATGGGTACATGTGAAACCTCTTCTTAGACTAAAATTCTCTCTCTCTGTGGAGGGGTATTGGACCTGCTGTAATGAAAACACCTGAAGCTAGGAGGAGGAGTGCACGATCAGAAGGCTAGAGAATACATTTCAAAAACCTGACTTGCACATCCAAACATAGACTCAGTGTGAACAGGTGCTGAACCTAGAGTCGCCAACTCGTATATAGTTAAGTAAATAAGGCAGCACACTGCAGCGCTAAAACATGCAAACTTGAAAACACGAAATTTGAACTGCATTACTGCACTAGAAATATGAAAAATGAGAGCTTTTAGCGCATAAAAATGGCCAATTTTATGTGTACCTGGTAGCCCCTTTACGGCATCTCTCTTATACCAGGTCCTACGCTTGCCTTACCTCGCTGAGAATAAACGTCTCCATCTGAATGGGTACATGTGAAACCTCTTCTTAGACTAATATTCTCTCTCTGTGGAGGGGTATTGGACCTGCTGTAATGAAAACACAGCGCTGCAGTGTGCTGCCTTATTTACTTAACTATATACGAGTTGGCGACTCTAGGTTCAGCACCTGTTCACACTGAGTCTATGTTTGGATGTGCAGGTCAGGTTTTTGAAATGTATTCTCTAGCCTTCTGATCGTGCACTCCGCCTCCTAGCTTCAGGTGTTTTAATTACAGCAGGTCCAATACCCCTCCACAGAGAGAGAGAATTTTAGTCTAAGAAGAGGTTTCACATGTACCCATTCAGATGGAGATGTTTATTCTCAGCGAGGTAAGGCAAGCGTAGGACCTGGTATAAGAGAGATGCCGTAAAGGGGCTACCAGGTACACATAAAATTGGCCATTTTTATGCGCTAAAAGCTCTCATGTTTCAGGTCATTGTCATGCTGGAAGACTCCGCCACCACCCATTTTCAATGCTCTTACTGGGGGAAAGAGGTTGTTGGCCAAAATCTAGCGATACATGACCCCATTCTCCCTTCAGTACGGTGCAGTCGTCCTGTCCCCATTGCAGAAAAGCACCCCCAAAGTATGATGATTTCCCCACCATGCCTCACGGTTGATTTGTGTTCTTGGGGTTTTACTTCTCTTTCTTCTTCCTCCAAAGATGATGAGTGCAGTTCATACCCAAAAAATCTATTTTGGTCTCATCGAAACACATGACCTACTCCCATGCCTCCTCTGGATCATCCATATGGTCACTGTAGAACTTCAGACGGGCCTGGACATTTACCGGTGTATGAAGGGGAATCTTGTGTGCCCTGCAGGATTTTAATCCATGACAGTGTAGTGTGTTAATAACGGTAATGTTTGATACTGTGGTCTCAGTTCTCGTCAGGTCATTGACCAGGTCCTCCCATGTTGTTCTGGGTTGATTCCTGACTAGTGATGAGTGACCTCAGAGTATTTGACTGCTCGGAGATTTAGTTTTCATCACTTCAGCTGAATGATTTGCAGCTAGTAGCCAACCTAAGTATGTGTGGGGGTTGCCTGGTTGCTAGGTAATCCCCACACGTAATCAAGCAAGCTAGTAGCTGTAAATCATTCAGCTGCCGGGATGAAAACTAAATATCTGAGCAGTCGTAAATACTCTGAGGTCACCCGAGCAACGAGTACACGCACTCATCACTATTCCTGACTTTTCTCAGAAATCATTCTTACCCCACGAGATTTTGAATGGAGCCCAGATCAAGGAAGATTGACAGTCCTCTTGTGATTCTTCCATTTTCTAATAATTTCACCAACAGTTGTTGCATTCTTACCAAACTGCTTGCCTATTGTCCAGTAGCTCATCCCAGCCTTGTGCAGGGCTACAATTTTGTCCCTGATATCCTTAGACAACTCTTTTTGTTCTTGGCCATGGTGGAGAGGTTGGAGTGTGATTGATTGAGTGTGTGTACAGGTGTCTTTTATACAGGTAATGAGTGCAGAGCACGAGGGCTTAGTAAAGAAAAACTAAACAGGTCTGTGAGAGCCAGAATTCTTGCTGGTTGTTAGGTGATGAAATACTTAATACAATAAAATTATGTAAAAATCGTACAATATGATTTTCTGGTTTTTATTTTTAGATTTTGTCACTCCCAGTTAAAGTGTACCTGCAATAAAAATTACAGATCTCTCTCCATTATTTGTAGGCGGGAAACCTAAAATCGGCAGTGCATCAAAAACTTATTTTCCCCACTGTTTTTTTTTTCTTTCTTTTTCTTTCTTTTTCTTTCTTTTTCATTCTTTCTTTCTTCCTTTCTTTCTTTCTCTTTCTTTCTTTTTCTTTCTTTCTTTTTCTTTCTTTCTTTCTTTTTCTGTCTCTTTCTGTCTATCTCCCTCTTTCTTAATCCCCTCCTCTCTTTCTTTATATTTCTTTCTTTTTCTTTTTCTCACTCTTTCTTTCTCTTTTTTGCTTACGTGCTCGCTTGCTTGCTTGCTTTTTCTTTCTCTCTTTCTCTTTTATGAAAGATTGGCATTCTCATCACAGACATTTATGGTACAACTATCTGATAGATGCAGTTCCCTCCACATCGGCTTGCACTTATGTCGAGAACAAATTGTCCCCATTGCACTGCCCCTGTCGGTGGAGACCACACAAAATAACAAAGTTCACTCCCATTTTCGACCACTGTCCCTTTGTCGTTATAGCAGATGACCCCTTTAACGTGTTTCAGCTATAAGACCACTTCATAAATAATAGAAATGTATATGAATATTGTTTTGAACTGCTTGGGTACTATTTTTCCTATAATTAATAACATATTTTATGTATCTGTGTGAATAATTTATTGTGACCCTTCACTAAAGACATAGGAACATTATAACCCTGTTTGTTTTCCCCAGGAAATCTTTGCATGCAATTTGCACTAGAAAACTATTCTTGTGCTCCCAACACGGTGGTACCCAGTGAGCTGTGGTGTAAACAGCATTTACTATTCTCTTTTGTTACAGTCTGTGTGGGTATAATTTAGCTGTAGAAATCTGTCGAAAGCTCTTGGAACTTTGAAATCCTTTCCGGACATTGCCCATAGGCAGGCAGAAGCTGAAATCCGATTTTACGTGAAGGGATTTTATTTTCTGGGCTTAATTGCTCTTAAATTCAGTTACATTTTAACACTTGAGAGTTCAAGTTTGACCTGTATTTGGTTATTTTGTAAGTAATGTTATGTAAAGATAGAACTCATGTGTATGTAAATTAATTAATTCCTATAAAACTATAATGAAAATAAAGTAAAATATAGCAGTTCCCTTACAGAATAATAATGGTAGAGTACTGTTAACAAGGACACGTATAAGACTCAATATAAAGTATTAAATAAGATTTTCAACTATTAGAAACAAAATTTGAAGTTGTGTATATTAATTGAAATTCAGCTGAAATGGACACTTGGGAGGAATATTCTGAACTGTTCTAAGCCAATCAAATAGCAGTGTTCTCAGCCATAAGGCTCCACCTTTTAATGTCTTTTTCAGTTGGATGACTGACACTGTATGCAGTGTTTACAACATAGAACAGTGGGAGTATTTAGCACACAAAAAATAAAATGTATATAATTTTCTATTTGTTCGGTCTTACATTACCATGTGCCTTTATTCTCATTTATGTTTACTGCACTTAGGGGAATGACAATTTTCTGAATGGAATAAATCAAAGAAAAATGAAGTATGAGGTATGTAACCATTTGATTTACTTTGCTTTCTCGTCTGATTTGCATGCCCTAATGATCAGTGGTAATAGTAGTTGATTGATAGTTTGCCATCCTTTATTTGTAACAGTTTTTGTTTTAAAATGACTGGTTGGTATTTGAGGCTTGGTTTAATACCTGCTTCCGTAACGATTACATTTTTGAGTGGAAGATGCCAAGATGAAAAAAAAAAGTAGCTAGAGGGTTTCTATATTTGCTTATTTTTCTGTTTGGAAGGTTCCATCGCAAACGTGCATGCAAATATTCATTTTTCTTCAGGGACATGTCAAAGTTAATGCCTCATGGATTTTTAGCATATTAAGAGAAAATGGAACATTTTTTTTTTTTTTTTTTAACAATACCATTTATTGATCCAATGAAGATAAAATCCAGACAAAAAAAGAAACATAAGAGTCAGAATCCACACTGTCATATCATCTTATATAGACATTAATAGTTGTTTTAAGGTTTGGGGTATAAAAAAAAAAAAAAGACAACAGAACTTGTTTCTCTGATATAAACTCGTGTTTAAGTGGCAACTTTAACCCCTTCATGACCCAGCCTATTTTGACCTTAAAGACCTTGCCGTTTTTTGCAATTCTGACCAGTGTCCCTTTATGAGGTAATAACTCAGGAACGCTTCAACGGATCCTAGCGGTTCTGAGATTGTTTTTTCGTGACATATTGGGCTTCATGTTAGTGGTAAATTTAGGTCAATAAATTCTGCCTTTATTTGTGATAAAAACGGAAATTTGGCGAACATTTTGAAAATTTCGCAATTTTCACATTTTGAATTTTTATTCTGTTAAACCAGAGAGATATGTGACACAAAATAGTTAATAAATAACATTTCCCACATGTTTACTTTACATCAGCACAATTTTGGAAACAAAATTTTTTTTTGTTAGGAAGTTATAAGGGTTAAAATTTGACCAGCGATTTCTCATTTTTACAACGAAATTTACAAAACCATTTTTTTTAGGGACCACCTCACATTTGAAGTCAGTTTGAGGGGTCTATATGGCTGAAAATACCCAAAAGTGACACCATTCTAAAAACTGCACCCCTCAAGGTACTCAAAACCACATTCAAGAAGTTTATTAACCCTTCAGGTGCTTCACAGCAGCAGAAGCAACATGGAAGGAAAAAATGAACATTTAACTTTTTAGTCACAAAAATTATCTTTTAGCAACAATTTTTTTATTTTCCCAATGGTAAAAGGAGAAACTGAACCACAAAAGTTGTTGTCCAATTTGTCCTGAGTACGCTGATACCTCATATGTGGGGGTAAACCACTGTTTGGGCGCACGGCAGGGCTTGGAAGGGAAGGAGCGCCATTTGACTTTTTGAATCAAAAATTGGCTCCACTCTTTAGCGGACACCATGTCACGTTTGGAGAGCCCCAATGTGCCTAAAATTTGGAGCTCCCCCACAAGTGACCCCATTTTGGAAACTAGACGCCCCAAGGAACTTATCTAGATGCATAGTGAGCACTTTGAACCCCCAGGTGCTTCACAAATTGATCCGTAAAAATGAAAAAGTACTTTTTTTCACAAAAAAATTCTTTTAGCCTCAATTTTTTCATTTTCACATGGGCAACAGGATAAAATGGATCCTAAAATGTGTTGGGCAATTTCTCCTGAGTACACCGATACCTCACATGTGGGGGTAAACCACTGTTTGGGCACATGGTAAGGCTCGGAAGGGAAGGAGCGCCATTTGACTTTTTGAATGAAAAATTATTTCCATCGTTAGCGGACACCATGTCGCGTTTGGAGAGCTCCTGTGTGCCTAAACATTGGCGCTCCCCCACAAGTGACCCCATTTTGGAAACTAGACCCCCCAAGGAACTTATTTAGATGCCTAGTGAGCACTTTAAACCCTCAGGTGCTTCACAAATTGATCTGTAAAAATGAAAAAGTACTTTTTTTTCATAAAAAAAATTTTTTCACCTCAATTTTTTCATTTTCACATGGGCAGTAGGATAAAATGGATCATAAAATTTGTTGGGCAATTTCTCCCGAGTACGCAGATACCTCATATGTGGGGGTAAACCACTGTTTGGGCACTCGGAAGGGAAGGCGCTCCATTTGACTTTTTGAATGGAAAATTAGCTCCAATTGTTAGCGGACACCATGTCGCGTTTGGAGAGCCCCTGTGTGCCTATGCATTGGAGCTCCCCCACAAGTGACCCCATTTTGGAAACTAGACCCCCCAAGGAACTTATCTAGATGCATATTGAGCACTTTAAACCCCCAGGTGCTTCACAGAAGTTTATAACGCAGAGCCATGAAAATAAAAAATAATTTTTCTTTCCTCAAAAATGATTTTTTAGCCTGGAATTTCCTATTTTGCCAAGGATAATAGGAGAAATTGGACCCCAAATATTGTTGTCCAGTTTGTCCTGAGTACGCTGATACCCCATATGTGGGGGTAAACCACTGTTTGGGCGCACGGCAGGGCTCGGAAGGGATGGCACGCCATTTGGCTTTTTAAATGGAAAATTAGCTCCAATCATTAGCGGACACCATGTCACGTTTGGAGAGCCCCTGTGTGCCTAAACATTGGAGATCCCCCAGAAATGACCCCATTTTGGAAACTAGACCCCCAAAGGAACTAATTTAGATGTGTGGTGAGGACTTTGAACCCCCAAGTGCTTCACAGAAGTTTATAACGCAGAGCCATGAAAATAAAAAAAAAAAATTATTTTTTCAAAAATGATCTTTTAGCCTGCAATTTTTTATTTTACAAAGGGTAACAGGAGAAATTTGACCCCAAAAGTTGTTGTCCAGTTTCTCCTGAGTACGCTGATACCCCATATGTGGGGGTAAACCACTGTTTGGGCACATGCCGGGGCTCGGAAGTGAAGTAGTGACATTTTGAAATGCAGACTTTGATGGAATGCTCTGTGGGCGTCACGTTGCGTTTGCAGAGCCCCTGATGTGGCTTAACAGTAGAAACCCCCCACAAGTGACCCCATTTTGGAAACTAGACCCCGAAAGGAACTTATCTAGATGTGTGGTGAGCACTTTGAACCCCCAAGTGCTTCACAGAAGTTTATAATGCAGAGCCGTGAAAATAATAAATACGTTTTCTTTCCTCAAAAATAATTATTTAGCCCAGAATTTTTTATTTTCCCAAGGGTTACAGGAGAAATTGGACCCCAAAAGTTGTTGTCCAGTTTCTCCGGAGTACGCTGATACCCCATGTGTGGGGGTAAACCACTGTTTGGGCACACGTCGGGGCTCAGAAGGGAAGTAGTGACTTTTGAAATGCAGACTTTGATGGAATGGTCTGCGGGCGTCACATTGCGTTTGCAGAGCCCCTGGTGTGCCTAAACAGTAGAAACCCCCCACAAGTGACCCCATTTTAGAAACTAAATCCCCCAAGGAACTTATCTAGATATGTGGTGAGCACTTTGAACCCCCAAGTGCTTCACATTTTTCTTTCCTCAAAAATGATGTTTTAGCAAGCATTTCTTTATTTTCACAAGGGTAACAGGAGAAATTGGACCCCAGTAATTGTTGCGCAGTTTGTCCTGAGTATGCTGGTACCCCATATGTGGGGGTAAACAACTGTTTGGGTGCACGTCGGGGCTCGGAAGTGAGGGAGCACCATTTGACTTTTTGAATACAAGATTGGCTGGAATCAATGGTGGCGCCATGTTGCGTTTGGAGACCCCCTGATGTGCCTAAACAGTGGAAACCCCTCAATTCTAACTCCAACACACCCCTAACCATTATCCCAACTGTAGCCGTAACACTAATCACAACCCTAACCCCAACACACCCGTAACCCCAACACACCCCTAACCCTAACCACAACCCTAATTCCAACCCAACCCTAGCCCTAAGGCTATGTGCCAACGTTGCGGATTCGTATGAGATTTTTCAGCACCATTTTTGAAAAATCCGCGGGTAAAAGGCACTGCGTTTTACCTGCGGATTTACCGCGGATTTCCAGTGTTTTTTGTGCGGATTTCACCTGCGGATTCCTATTGAGGAACAGGTGTAAAACGCTGCGGAATCCGCACAAAGAATTGACATGCTGCGGAAAATACAACGCAGCGTTCCCGCGCGGTATTTTCCGCATCATGGGCACAGCAGATTTGGTTTCCATATGTTTACATGGTACTGTGAACCTGATGGAACTCTGCTGCGGATCCGCAGCGGCCAATCCGCACCGTGTGCACATGGCCTAATTCTAAAGGTATGTGCACACGCTGCGGAAAACGCTGCGGATCCGCAGCAGTTTCCCATGAGTTTACAGTTCAATGCAAACCTATGGAAAACAAAAATCGCTGTACACATGCTGCAGAAAAACTGCACGGAAACGCAGCGGTTTACATTCCGCGCATGTCACTTCTTTCTGCGGATTCCGCAGCGGTTTTACAACTGCTCAAATAGAAAATCGCTGTTGTAAAACCGCATTAAAATGCGCAGAAAAAACATGGTAAATCCGCCATAAATCCGCAGCGGTTTAGCACTGCGGATTTATCAAATCCGCAGCGGAAAAATCCGCAGAGGACCAGAATACGTGTGCACATACCGAAACCCTACCCCTAACCCTAACCCTAACCCTACCCCTAACCCTACCCCTACCCCTAACCCTAACCCTACCCCTAACCCTACCCCTAACCCTAACCCTAAACCCTAGTTCTTACCCCAACCTTACTGGAAAAAAAAAAAATAAAATTATTTTTTTTATTGTCCCTACCTATAGGGGTGACAAAGGGGGGGGGGGTCATTTACTTTTTTTTTTTTTTTTGATCACTGAGATATAATCTATCTCAGTGATCAAAATTCACTCTGGAACGAATCTGCCGGCCGGCAGATTCGGCGGGCGCACTGCACATGCGCTCGCCATTTTGGAAGATGGCGGCGCCCAGGAAAGAAGACGGACGGTCCCCGGGAGGCCAGGTAAGTATAAGGGGTGGAGATCAGGGCACGGGGGGGGGCGTCGGAGCACGGGGGGGATCGGAACACGGGGGGGTGGATCGGAACACGGGGGGCGGGTGGATTGGAGCACGGAGTGGGGGAATCACTGTGCGGGCGGGTGGATCGGAGCACGGGGGGGGAATCGCTGTGCGGGGGGGGGATCGCTGTGCGGGGAGGGGATCGGAGTGCGGGGGGGTGTGATTGGAGCACGGGGGGAGCGGGCAGGAGGATGGGGGAGCGGAGCACAGGACCGAGGGGAGCGGACCACAGATTGGTGGGCTGGGGGGGTGATCGGAGGGGTGGGGTGGGTGCACATTAGTGTGTCCAGCCATGGCCGATGATATTGCAGCATCGGCCATGGCTGGATTGTAATATTTCACCATTTTTTTTAGGTGAAATATTACAAATCGCTCTGATTGGCAGTTTCACTTTCAACAGCCAATCAGAGCGATCGTAGCCACGAGGGGGTGAAGCCACCCCCCCTGGGCTAAACTACCACTCCCCCTGTCCCTGCAGATCGGGCGAAATGGGAGTTAACCCTTTCACCCGATCTGCAGGGACGCGATCTTTCCATGACGCATATGCTGCGTCATGGGTCGGAATGGCACCGACTTTCATGACGCAGCGTATGCGTCAAAGGTCGGGAAGGGGTTAAAAACAAGATCCTGTGCCAAAATCACAAAATTCGCTGCATTTTAGACTTACAAATTTCCTATGTCTCCCCATCAGTGGTCATCTCTAAATTTAAGGCATAGAACACGGGACAAAAATTACTTTAACCCCTTAGTAACAGAGCCAATTTGGTATTTAATGACCGAGCCAATTTTTACAATTCTGACAACTGTCATTTGAGGTTATAACTCTGGAACGCTTTAACGGATCCCACTGATTTTGGGACTGTTTTTTCGTGACATATTGTACTTCATGTTAGTGGTAACATTTCTTCGATATTACTTGCGATTATTTATGAAAAAATCAGAAATATGGCGAAAATTTTTAAAATTTAGCAATTTTCAAACTTTGTATTTTTATGCCCTTAAATCAGAGAGATATGTCACGAAAAATAGTTAATAAATAACATTTCCCACATGTCTACTTTACATCAGCACAATTTTGGAAACAACATTTTTCTTTGTTAGGTAGTTATAAGGGTTAAAAGTTGACCAGCAATTTCTCATTTTTACAACAAAATTTACAACACCATTTTTTTTTTTTAGGGACCACATCACATTTGAAGTCATTTTGAGGGGTCTATATGATAGAAAATAACCAAGTGTGACAACATTCTAAAAACTGCACCCCTCAAGGTTCCCAAAACCACATTCAAGAAGTTTATTAACCCTTTACCTGATTCACAGGAACTGAAACCATTTGGAAGGAAAAATTAACATTTAACTTTTTTTTGCAAACATTTTACTTCAGAACCATTTTTTTTTATTTTCACAAGTTTAAAAGCAGAAATTTAACCATAAATTTTGTTGTACAATTTCTCCTGAATATGCCGATACCCCATATGTGAGGGGTAAACCACTGTTTAAGCGCCCCGCAGAGCTTGGAAGTGAAGGAGCGCCATTTGACTTTTTCAATGTAAAATTTGCTGGAATTGAGATTGGACGCCATGTCGCGTTTGGAGAGCTCTTGATGTGCCTAAGGCTACGTTCAGACTAGCGTTGCGCGCCGCTGCGTCGGCGACGCAACGCACGACGCACACAAAAACGCGGCAAAACGCACGCAAAAACGCTGCGTTTTGCGACGCTTGCGTCGTTTTTTGCCGAAAATCGGACGCATTGAAAATGCAACTTGCTGCGTTTTCTTGGTCCGACGCTAGCGGCAAAAAAGACGCAAGTGTTGCAAAATGCAACACACAAAAACGCATGCGTCCCCCATGTTAAACATAGGGGCGCATGACGCGTGCGTCGCCGCTGCGTCGCCCGACGCTATGGCGACGCACACTAGCAGAACGCTAGTGTGAACGTAGCCTTAACAGTGGAAACCCCCCACAAGGGACACCATTTTGGAATCTAGACCCCTTAAGGAACTTATCTAGATGTCTGGTGAGCACTTTGAACCCCCAAGTGCTTCACAGAAGTTTATAACGTATAGCCGTGAAAATAAAAAATCGCATTTGATTACAGAAAAATGATCTTTTCGCCCACAAATTCTTATTTTCACAAGGGTAACAGGAGAAATTAGACCACTCAAGTTGTTGTGCAATTTCTCCTGAGTACGTCGATAACCCATATGTGGGGGTAAACCACTGTATGGGCGCACCGCAGAGCTTGGAAGAGGAGTGCCGTTTTACTTTTTCAATGTAGAATTGGCTGCAATTGGGATCGGATGCCATGTCGCGTTTGGAGAGCCCCGATGTGCCTAAACAGTAGAAACTCCCCACAAGTGACCCCATTTTGGAAACTAGACCCCCCATGGAACTTATCTAGATGTGTGGTGAGAACTTTGAATGCCCAAGTGCTTCACAGAAGTTTATAATGCAGAGTCGTGAAAATAAAAAAAATAAAAAAATTTCCACAAAAATTTTTTTAGCCCCCAAGCTTTTATTTTCACAAAGGGTAGCGAGGAATTGGACCACAAAAGTTGTTGTCCAATTTTTCCTGAGTATGCTGGTACCCCATATGTGGGGGTAAACCACTGTTTGGGCGCACGGCAGAGCTCGGAAGGGAAGGAGCGCCGTTTTGGAATGCAGACTTTGATAGAATGGTCTGCAGGCGTTATGTTGCGTTTGCAGAGCCCCTGATGTACCTAAACAGTAGAAACCCCCCACAAGTGACCCCATTTTGGAAACTAGACCCCCCCAAGGAATTTATCTAGATGTGTGGTGAGAACTTTGAATGCCCAAGTGCTTCACAGAAGTCTATAATGCAGAGTCGTGAAAATAAAAAATATTTATTTTTCCACAAAAAAATATTTTTTTTATCCCCCAAGTTTTTATTTTCACAAGGGTAACAGGAGAAATTGGACCCCGAAAGTTGTTGTCCAATTTATCCCGAGTACACTGATGCCCCATATGTGGGGGTAAACCACTGTTTGGGCGCAGAGCAGAGCTCAGAAGGGAGGGAGCACCATTTGACTTTTAGAGCGCTAAATTGGCTGTCGTGTTTGGAGACCCCCTGATGTACCTAAAACGTGGAAACCCCCCAATTATAACTCCAACCCTAACCCCAACACACCTTTAAAGGGACACTGTCACCTGAATTTGGAGGGAACAATCTTCAGCCATGGAGGCGGGATTTTGGGGTGTTTGATTCACCCTTTCCTTACCCGCTGGCTGCAATATTGGATTGAAGTTCATTCTCTGTCCTCCATAGTACACGCCTGCGCAAGGCAAGATTGCCTTGTGCAGGCATGTACTATGGAGGACTGAGAATGAACTTCAATCCAATATTGCAGCCAGCATGCAGCCAGCGGGTAAGGAAAGGGTGAATCAAACACCCAAAAACCCCGCCTCCATGGCTGAAGATTGTTCCCTCCAAACTCAGGTGACAGTGTCCCTTTAACCCTAATCCCAACCCGATCCATAATCCTAATCACAACCCTAACACCAAAACAACCTTAACCATAACCCTAATCAAAACCCTAAATCCAACACACCACTAATCCTAATCTCAACCCTAACCTCAAACCTAACCCTAGTCCCAACCCTAACCTTAACCCTAATCCAAATCCTAACCCTAATCCCAAACGTAACCCTAATACCAACCCTAATCCAAACTCTAACCCTAATCCCAACTCTAACCCTAACTTTAGCCGCAACCCTAGCCCTAACTTTAGCCCCAACCCTAGCTCTATCCCTAACTTTAGCCCTAACCCTAGCCCTAACTTTATCCCCAACCTTAACCCTAGCCCTAAGGCTACTTTCACACTTGCGTTGTGTGGCATCCGACGCAATCTGTCATTTTGGACAAAAAACAGATCCTGCAAATGTGCCCGCAGGATGCCTTTTTTGCCCATAGACTTGTATTGCCAACGGATGGCCACACGTCGCGTCCATCGTGCATTGGATCCGTTGTGTTTTGGTGGACCGTCGTCACAAAAAAAAGTTCAATGTAACCTTTTTTTGTATGTCGCGTCCGCCATTTCTGACCGCGCATGCGTGGCTGTAACTCTGCCCCCTCCTCCCCAGGACATAGACTGGGCAGCGGATGCATTGAAAAACTGCATCCGCTGCCCACGTTGTGCACAATTTTCACAACGTGCGTCGGTACGTCGGGCCGACGCATTGCGACGGCCCCGTACTGATGCAAGTGTGAAAGAAGCCTAGCCCTAACCCTAGCCCTAATCCTAACCCTAAATTTAGCCCCAACCCTAACCCTAATTTTAACCCCAACTCCTCTAGCTGCAGGCAGGAGGGGACACAGGAGGATCCAGGGACACCGGTAAGTATAACAGGGTCCCCGAATCCCCCTATTTCTCTGTCCTCTGATGTGCGATCACATCAGAGGACAGAGAATGACAGATCGCTTTTTTTTTTTTTTTTGCTACCGCCGGTAAACAGTTAATTACCGGCGATCGCAAAACAGGGGTCGGTAAAAACCGACCCCGATCATGTCCTTTGGGGTCTCGGCTACCCCTGGCAGCCAAGACCCTAAAGATCTTCCGGGTGCCGGCCGGCGGGCGCACTGTGCATGCGCCCGCCATTTTTTTGCCGGAAAAAGATGGCGGCGCCCATCGGGAGCCACGATGTGCACCGGGGGAGACAGGTGAGTATCGGGGGGGCTATCGGGGGCCCCATTTCTCTGTCCTCCGATGTGTGATCACATCGGAAGACAGAGAAGTTAAATGGGAAATTGCGTTTTGTTTTTTGCGACCGCCGGTAAACAGTTAATTACCAGCGATCGCAACCCAGGGGTCGGTAAAAACAACCCCGAATCATGTTCTCTGTGGTCTCGGCTACCCCCGGCAACCGAGACACCAGAGAAAATCCGACTCTGGGGGGCGCTATTCACTTTTTCCACTGTGGTTTAAGTACCCTTAACTGCCGCCGTTAAAAGGCGTATCGGCGGTCGTTAAGGAGTTAAAAAGGGTCAGACTGGTATTCAAAATGAATAAACTTTACTAATCTACTGAAGTTTCTGGAACTGATCTGATTCATGCTAGACTCTGCTTCCTGGTCGTGTCTCAACACACTGGAAATATCATCTTTGCTAATCACAAGCCGCAGTGGTGACCTTTTGGCTGACCATTAATTTTCAATCACTTTTGATATGGAGCTAGGCACGGAAGTAGAGGTCAGCAGAGCAGGGTTCAGTGAGGATGAGTATTACTACTGTTAGTTTTGTATACCAATCTTAAAAAAAAATATGTATACCGTATATACTCGAGTATAAGCCAAGATTTTCAGCCCAAAAAAATAGTCTTAAAGTGCCCCTCTCTGCTTATACTCGAGTCATGGTCAGCGGGTGGGGGGGAGCGACGACTGTCACATACTCACCTGCTCTTGGCGCTCCTGACATGCTCCTGACACGGTCCCTGCATGTCCCATGGTTTCCGGCGCCGGCAGCTTCTTCCCCTGTTCAGTGGTCACGTGGTACCGCTCATTAAAGTAATGAATATGGACTCCACTCCCATAGGAATTATTGCAGCAGCAGCATTATATGGGGCACATTGTTATATGCAGCATCTTATGGGGCCATAGTGAACTGCATGGAGCATTTTATGGGGCACATTGTTATATGGAGCATCTTATGGGACCATAATGGACTGTATGAAGCACTATATGTGGCACATTGTTATATGGAGCATCTATGGGGCCATAATGAACTGTATGGAGCATTACATGTGGCACATTGTTATATGGAGCATCTTATGGGGCCATAATGAACTGTATGGAGCATTACATGTGGCACATTGTTATATAGAGCATCTTATGGGGCCATAATGAACTGTATGGAGCATTATATGTGGCACATTGTTATATGGAGAATCTTATGGGGCCATAATGGACTGTATGGAGCATTATATATGGCACATTGTTATATGGAGCATCTTATGGGGCCATAGTGAACTTTATGGAGCATTATATGTGGCATATTGTTATATGGAGCATCTATGGGGCCATAATCGGTATTTGTGCAGCATTATATGGGGCATATTTTAATATGGAGCATCTTATGGGGCCCATCATAAATTTTATGGAGCATTATATGGGGCGTATTTTGTGTGGAGCATCTTATGAGGCCCATCATGAACTGTATGGAGCATCTTATGGGGCCCATCATGAACTGTATGGAGCATTATATGGGGCTCCTGATTCAATATGGATATTCAAAAACACTTAACCTACTGATGTCTCAATTAATTTTACTTTTATTGGTATCTATTTTTATTTTTGACATTTACTGGTAGCTGCTGCATTTTCCACCCTAGGCTTATACTCGAGTCAATACGTTTTCCCAGTTTTTTGTTGCAAAATTAGGGGGGTTGGTTTATACTCGGGTTGGCTTATACTCGAGTATATACGGTATATATAATTTTTTTTTTTTTTTTTTTTTACCCTTTTCGCAACACCTTTAAGATGGCTCCTATACAATGTGCAATATTCTGTGCTAAATCTTTTTGGTTGCTGTGCCTACTCCTTCAAAGTTTGGATTGTTATGCCAGAGCCAAGCATACATTTTCTTGAAATAACTAAAAAAAAATCTAAAAAATGGTTCGGCTATAAGTGAAAAGCATAAGATCAATGCTGCTGTCATAAAATACAGTTTTGTGAAAAAGTATTTGCCCCCTTCCTGATTTCATATTATTTTGCAAGTTTGTCACACTTAAATGTCTCAAATCACCATATAAATTTAAATAACAGATGAACATAACACAAGTAAACACAAAATGCAGTTTTTAAATGAAGGTCTTTATTATTAAGAGAAAAAAATTAAGCCTACAGGTCCCTTTGTGAAAAAGTGACTATCCCCACCACGCTTAAAACATAAATTATCTGTGGTTTATCATAGCTTCCCAAAGATGAGTTCAAATTCCTAAGCCACACGCAGGCTTGATTGCTGCCACACTTGTTCTCAATCAAGAAATCACATAAATAGGACCTGCCTGACAAAGTGAAGTAGCCCAACAGGTCCTCAAAAGCAAGACATCATGCCGCGATCCAAAGAAATTCTGAAACAAGTGAGAAACAAAGTAATTGAGATCTATCAGTCTGGAATATGTTATAAAGCCATTTCTAAAGCTTTGGGACTCCAGTGAACTACAGTGAGAGCCATTATGCACAAATGACGAAAATATGGAACAGTGGTGAACCTTTCCAGGAGTGGCCGGCCCACCATAATTACCCCAAGAGCACAGTGAACACCCATCTAAGAGGTCACAAAAGACTTCACAACAACATCCAAAGAACTGCAGGCCTCACTTGCATCAGTTAAGGTCAGTGTTCAGCGTCGGACTGGAGTACCTTGGGCCCACCAGAGAAAAATCATTCTTGGGGCCAACCTTGCATTTATATAGAAATAATACCAATTCTGTTGCAAAATGAGGTAATATCAAACAAAGTGTTTATTAGCCTATCACGGTAACCTTCAAAAGGGACCTGAAGACTCTTTTTGACATATAAAGTGCCATGGAATAAATGGCGCTATAAGAGTGAATAATAATAATAATTAGTCAATAACCAATTTAACTTAATGTATGAATATCAAACTAAAGAAACACTCCAGGTAAAAAAGAAACACTTATGTCTCGTTCAGGGCGTGTTGGTAAGTTGCATAACTCAACAATAAATACTTTCAAGGTACATGCCATGTGCCGTCCATTTGCCATCCGTATTTTTCCGATATGGATACTAGAAATTAAATTACATAGTTTCAATGTTAGACCTGGACGGCACACAGACGGCTCATTGACATACAGTGTGTACAAGGGCATATATAAGGTATACACACAAACGTTCAATTTATATAGAGTATGCTCACATACATATACACAATATAGTGCACACATGCAGTATACAAATATAATACACACATCCAGTATACTGTATGTACATGCATATATATATATATGTGTGTGTGTGTATATATATATATGTGTGTGTGTGTGTGTATATATACACACACACACACACACACATATATATATATACGCACATACATACATATATATATATATATATATATATATATATATATATATAATATATATATATATATATGTGCATGTACACATATATATATATATATCTGTACATATGTACAGTGTATAGTATGTTAGTGTATATCTGTGGTGCATGTGTGTGTATATATATATATATATATATATATATATATATATATATATATATATATATATATATATATATATACACACACATGCACCACAGATATACACTACCATACTATACACTGTACATATGTACACACATACTATATACACATACAGACAGGCACACTGTATACTGCACATATGCACAGATACACATATGTACTGTATGTATATTTACCGGGTCCTGGTGCTTCATTTATGCTGCAAACATCTTCCTTCACCGTCTGACGTCTTCTGTACTGAGATTCCCCCCCACTTTCAACTTAACCTGACACTCGCAGGGAGAGAGAGGGGTGATGTAGGGGGGGGGGGGGGGGGGGGGGGGGTTGTGAAATATGAGCAAGGACTTCAGAAGATGCACAGCGTTATTCACTGTAAGGATTGCTGTACACTGTATGTGCATTTTATAAAGGGGCCGCAGATGCAGGGGGCCCCCTTTGTGGGTTGCAGGGGCTGGGGGTGGGCCCACGGGATGATTATCCGGTGCCCCAGTCCGACCCTATCAGTGTTCATGACTCCAAAATAAGAAACAGACTGGGTAAAAATGGTCTTCATGGCAGAGTTCCAAGATGAAAACCACTGCTGAGCAATAAGAACATAAAGCCTCGTCTCAGTTTTGCCAGAAAACAACTTAATGATCCCCAAAACTTTGAGAAAATACTCTGTGGACTGACGAGACAAATGTTGAACTTTTTGGAAGGTGTTTGTCCTATTACATCTGGTGTAGCAGTAACATAGCATTTAAGAAAAGGAACATTATACCAAAAGTAAAGTATGATGGTGGTACTGTGATGGCCTGGGGCTGTTTTGCTGCTTCAGGACCTGGAAGACTTGCTGTGGTAAATGGAGCCATGAATTCTTCTATAAACCAAGAAATCTTGGAAGGAAAATGTCTGGTCATCAGTTCGTGACCTGAAGCTGAAACGCACTTGGGTTTTGCAGAAGGAAAATGATCTAAAACACACTAGCAAGTGTGCCAAATGGATTAAATGTTTGACTCCCGAAAAATAATAAAGCCTATACTCCTCTTCAATGCCGAAGCCATTCCCTCGGTGACAGCACTCGCTCTTCCGGGGCTCCCGTGCTCTTGATGTAACGTTGGCGCCCAATCAGCACTCGCGTCACTGTCCCAGCTTTTGGACAAAGCTGCAGCTTAGCTGACTTCCTTTTCATGCTTAATTTAACAGAATGCGGTGACAGTGACCTCGGCGCTAATTGAGCACCGGTGTCACAACAGCACGGGAACCTCGGGAGAGCGAGTGCCAACACCGCGGGAATGGCACCAGCACTGGAGGGGAGTATACACTTTATTATTCTATTGCGGCCAAGCGAAGGGTATGACAAGAAGTTTACTAAGTATTGGACAACGTCTTTATCAAAAAGAAAATGTAATACTTTAAAGTGGCCTAGTAAAGTCCTGACCTTAATCCAATGACCTTACAAAAAGCGGTTCATGCTTGGAAACCCTCCAATGTGGCTGAATTACAACAGTTCTGAAAACATGAGTGGGCCAAAACTCCTCCAGAGCATTGTAAAAGACTCTTTACCAGATATTGCAAACGCTTGATTGCAGTTGCTGCTAAGGGTGGCCGAACCAGTTATTGGGTTTCAGAGGCAATCACTTTTTCATACAGGGCCCTGTAGGTTTGGATTTACTTTTTCCTTAATAATAAATACCTTAATTTAAAAATTGCACTTTGTGTTTACTTGTGTTATCTTTGTCCAATATTTAAAGTTTGTTTGGTGATCTGAAACATTTAAGTGTGACAAACATGCAAAAGAATAGGGAATCAGGACAACACTTTTTCATACAACTGTATTTCCTTTAGAGCTAGTCTGTCTATATGAAGGGTACATTATTTAACTGTTTAGGCACAATGTTTGGTGCTCGGCTATGAATTGTCTATTAAAACAGTAGCCCTTGTAGTTGCTGTGCATCCTGTACCAGTGATAGTTTATGTATTTTTTTTAGAGTTAGATTTAATTTTTATTAGCTTGTTCTACTTATAGTTGCAAGTTCTACATATTTCTGCCACATTGCTGCTCATACTGCTTGGTTTGGAGCAATTGGCATATATGGATAAAATTCAACAGTAGCGCATCTATGATCCTTGGAGCAGACAGACCCTCCATCTTACAAAATTCTCCCTATTCTTGACATTTCCAACACAGACCCCTTTTAATACACTTCCATGACCTTTATCAGACATAAAACAATATGGTTGGGACTCGCAGGTTTTGAGAATTGGTTGTTCTATGGTAGGAACATTTTGTATAATTTAAGAAGACCTAACCAAAACACTCCAAACGAGAATTAAGTCTTTATTTAATCATCATCAGGTATAATTCCGTACAAGTAAATGGACTAACGTTTTGGTCCACATCAGAGACAGAGCTGAAGCCTTGGACATTAATGTGATCACACAACCAGCATCCCACGTATCAGCTCTGTGTCTGTGTGGCCATGAACAAGGTCCAATGTTAGATGAAACATTAGCCCATTTATTTTCATGGAATTATACCTGTTGTCGATCACAAATCGTGTTCTTTTGGAGTACCTTTGTCACGTTGCATTACTCTGATTTATCAAGCCCCTTTTGCTAGTAAGTTTAGCATAGAACGGTATCAATTTAGCTACTTTGGTATTTTTTGTGGTACCTCTGTCAATGTTTTAAAAAGTCAACATAGTTGGAGTTGCATTGCCTAGTGCTACCCGACCGATTCACAGACTCAACAAGTGCAGTTAATTATAGCAGAAATGTACTCCATGAGCGTTTCTGGCGTTCAGGCAGCTGAATATGGTGCATCTTGCTCTAGCAGACTCTGGTATAAAACAGTGTTCTTGATGAATCTTCCTCCTCCCCCTCAATCAATACCTATCTATACCTGCTATGAGCTGGAGTGGGTTGACACTAAAATTTGTGCCAGGTTATGTCCGTATAACAGTAACCAAAAATCTTTTGAAAAGGTACTAATCATGCCCCCTCCCTCCCCCAGTTAATCCCACCTACGTGGATCCCAACATTCAAAACTGGCAAGCAGCAAAAAAAAAAAAAAAAAAGAAAGTTTGAAAACTTTGCACAAATATCATGTTTCTTAATTTTCAGCTTCTCTTATGCAAAAATCTTGCATAGATTGAATGATAAATACCCCAACATATATTGACTGGTTGATGCCATGTTAACAAGATATCCACATTAAATTAATTAGGAAAAACACAGCTGACGCAAAGTATTTTTTTCCAACTATAGCGAATGACATGACACGTGTAAAAGATGGATCTCCTTACCATTAACTCCTTCAACCCATGGCCATTTTTTAGTTGTTTGCCCCCTGCTTCCCAGAGCCATAACTTTTTATATTTTTCCATCAATATGGCCATGTGAGGGCTTGTTTTTTGCACTTTTGAACAATACCATTGATTTTACCATATAATTTACTGGAAAATGGGGAAAAAATCCAAGTGAAATTCTAATAAAAAGTTCAATTCCACAATTAGGTAATTCCGTTTGCAGTTACCAAACATGTAAAGTTTTTTTATGTAAGTGGTGAAAAAAAAATTCAGAGTTTGTAAAGGCGCAATTTTACGAGCGTCTCCATC
Source organism: Ranitomeya imitator (assembly GCF_032444005.1). Taxonomy (NCBI): domain Eukaryota; kingdom Metazoa; phylum Chordata; class Amphibia; order Anura; family Dendrobatidae; genus Ranitomeya; species Ranitomeya imitator. The sequence goes on from NC_091286.1 coordinate 64,897,166, forward strand.
ACCTGATATTGCATTTTATTGCAATGTTGTGGCAACCAAAAAATGTAATTATGGCGTTTCAATTTTTTTTTTCGTTACACCGTTGATTGATCGGAATAATTATTTTTATATGTTGACTGATCAGGTGTTTCTGAACGTGGCAATATCAACTATGTGTATTTTTTATTTTATTTTGAATGGAGTAAAAGAGGGGGATTTGAACTTTTTTCTTTTTATATATATTTTTAAAAACTTTTTTTTACACTTTTTACTTACTTCAATAGTCTGCTTAGCAGACTTGAAGCTGCAATTTTCTGATTGTTTGTGCAAAATTGCTCTTCTGCTATGAATGCCACCTACTGGGTGGTTCTCTTAGCAGATTGGCAGTGACTACCACGTGGGTCTCATGCAGACCCCGGTTGTTATGCCAATTCAATTGGCTCCCAACAATCTTGTGACAGGGGCGCTGATGGGCGGACTTAGTGACACGCTTATGGCTCGATCATGTTAAATGCCGCTGTCAGAGATTGATAAGAGACATTTACCATGTTAACAGCCTAGGGTGGATCGCAATTCCACCAGCAGCTGTTAGAAACACATACCAGCTGATAATACATGTTCAAATTGTTCACATCACCAGCACTAGTGCCCTTGGCTGCCAGTGAGAAAAGTATAGCAGCTGTAGATTTGTTTGTTTTTTTTCTTTCTCTGTTTTTTTATTATTTTATTTTTTTAGAAATCTTGAGGTCGCTGGAGGAACTTAAGGAGTATGATCCAGGAATATAGTTGTCTAATTGTATTTTAAATGCTGTTCATAAATAAAGTGATGGAATCATGGGTAATTCCTAAATCAACACTAATCACACAATGATCACTTCACTGGAATTAAAAATATGTCTATTAAGGAGATATTAGATCGTTTCCTCTCTCTAATGTTTTAAACATAAAATACAACATCCTCAGGCAAATCGTAGAGAGATGTCGATTCCCGAGATTGGAACAACATCCTCACCGCCTACGACACGAGGCAGAATGGTGTTCAATGACAGACCGAATCTAAATCCTGTGACTGCTAATTTATATTCCTTCTCCACTCAAAAATGTTCCGACTCTCAAGAGAAACTTTTGAAGAAAGAGAAAAGGAAAAATATATCATCCATTAGTGAATATTTTGACTTTTCTTCTGACACAGAACGGGAACCAAGTCACCTTCTCAGTAGAAATCTTTCCAACAGCAAATACGCTCATCAGAATATCTCTTGTGGTTTTCAGCAAATTTCTGCCAAAACCAAAGGGAAACATTTAGAAAGTGTGTCTAGTGACCGCAATTTCTTTAAAATGGAACCTGACTGGACTCTATGCCAGCAAATGTCCTCCTCCAAGATGAAGACGCTTGATAATGAGCAACCCGAGTATAATGATATATTTCACTGTAATCTCTCTGAGACCAATATGCTTTTGGAAAATGATTTAAAGGAAAACAAGTGTTTCTGCCCAGCTCACCAGGGTATCCTCCAACAGCCTCATACTTACAGGCTTGACTCAGAAGTGAACAGAGATTGTTCTTCTTCCAAAGATACAGCTCAGTATAAGTACAGTTTTCAAAATCTTTTTAGCAGGTTTTCTTATCTTTATAAGGAGAAGCCGCTTCCAACTATACGAAATGTTATTAAACAAGCTAAAGACTTATGTAGTGTGCAAACGCATAGTCTCCGCAATCTTCCAGGTCTTTCACTTATTAAAGATTTGCAGTTTGTGAATTATTTTCATTTGCCAAATTCAAGCCAGAAACCAGAAGAAGCCAGCGTTTTGGATCTTAAGGAGAACAAGGTGAAAGTCTACAGTATTAGCCCATCAAGCGTGTGGAGTCCAGATAGTCAGAACCTAATGTTATTTGAACTTTCTATAAAAACGGAAATGGGTGATGGAGGCCAACACCTTTCTCCCTTTGAATATGATGAGACAGATAATGTCACTATGTTTCCACAAACTTTTTTTAAACTTCCCATGAAACTTCAAGAACTAAGAAATTGCCGTGCAGATGAAGTTTTTGATCATTTGCTCATGACTGTGCCAGACCTGTGCGTTAAAAAGAATGAATGTGACACTATCTACTGGATCTCTGTTGGTAATAAGAGTCATCCAGAACCTCACCTTGCCTGTTTAATCTTCTCAACATCAAATCTTAGCTTTATAATATTTTCAGACACCAATTCTTCGTTTCTTTTTACTCTTCCGGTCAGTTTATTTGCAGAGCTTCACATCAGTTTCGGAGGGCAAAGCCTACAGCTGCTTGGTACCTTTGATGAATCCCCTGTGACCATTTTTACGTTTGATAATAGCTGTACTCTGCAACTATGTCAAGTCCTAACAAAACTGCATCTGACTGATTCAGACTATGCCAAATATTGTAGTCATCCACTCTTGAGTAGGGATTTGATGGAGCTGTCAACTGACTGGAATGCAGATCTCGCTGACCTTGTCTGCTCTAATGGTTTTAAAGTAACTTGCAGCTTCAAGAGTGCATTAGCTGATGTGGCGTATCTTCTACATGAAAATACAAATGGCGTTAAACCAGCATTAGGAGATATGTGTTTGTTGCTTTACACCTCAGTCAGGGTAGAACATGTGCATGGTCAATGTGCCTACAGGTCACTGGCTCTCACTAATACATCTATTGCTCTTGTACATGACCGGGTTTTCCAGCCTAACTTGGGCACCTCGAGACATTCAATGACGCACTTTGACCAGATAAAGTTGCATTCTCTCAGTAATGTGAAATGCATTATCTTAACAGACAAAGAGGATTTAACCAAAATAACAATTGTTTTTAATAACGAAGACCAGAAAATTAACCTAGAGTTGGATGAAGATGAAAATGAATTGCTCTCTGTTATTTCTCGGTCAGACCTAAATGACAATCTGTCTTTAACTACAAATGTGTGGAAGCTGACACTAAGCTCATACAAGCATGCACTTTTACTTATAAGACACTTAACATTTTAGTCCTGGAAAACATACCAGCAGAAATGTTTTTATGGTCTGGAACTTCTTTCAACTTTTAGAATAGTTAAGAGGCGTTTTTGCTGTCAATATATTTTACTGTCTAGCTGAAGCTTCAAAGGGGGGGAGGTTCAAATGATGACATGTGCTTATTTTGCATGTAAATTTATTCAAAGAGTTGGTGGGCTTTCATAGAAGCCGCAGTCTCACTTGTTGCCCATCATGTTTAGTATAATTTAGATGAAGACTAGAACTAGCACATATTACTACTCAAGCCTGTTCATAGCCGATGTAGGTTTTTCCATTCTGACATAAGGAGAGGGAATTTACTTTTTTGTCAAGAGACCTATACCTTTTAATAGATTTGTTGCTTATTACACCACTGTACTCTGGAAATATCCTGGGATACAAAATGTTGGTCTCAATGAGTTCCACCAAAGGTGTTGATATGAAAAGATGTCAAAATACAGTCGGTCCAGTCTCGTAATTGGGAAGTTATGTTAGTTCCCTCAAGGTTTACATTAAAGGAATTTTCTAGTTGTGTAAAGTGGTTGTCCTTTCCTACGCATAGGTCGCTAATATCAGATCGGTGGTGAATAGACTGTAAGCCAGGAGTTTGCAGTGGAATACGGGACTTGGGCAAGCCCCGCTGTCTCTTGGGACAAGATGAAATGCTCAGCCCAGCTGTGTTTGTAAAGGGGGCAGTGCTAAAAATGAAGATGTCACCGCTCTCACAATCACTGTGGTCCTTTCATAAGCAGTAGAAGCAAAAGTTAGATCGATGTCCTAAAAAATGTTTTCCCAATTATCACGTAAGCAAAGCAGAAATCTGAAATTAAATGCAACATAAGTCTGTGACAACTACCCAGATTGTGGTAGCTGTTGTCAGTCATGTGTGATCCACAAGGATGTCGGCACTCAATGTAAAAGATCCCCTTACATAGCTAACATGATGTTATGCCTGATTAAAAAATAGCGCATGCTCCCTATGACTAAAAACTATTTTAGATATCTACTTTTTTTTTTTAGCGACTTTTCTCCTCTGAAGATGGGTTTTAAATGAGTCCCCTCCTATGTTATTTTTAAGAGCTGATAAGAGCATTTATTACTGGTCTAATCGCAAACTTTACAACATTTTAACACTTGAAGCAGAAAACTTTTATTATTTTATCCCATTTAACCAGATGGCATTGTTGTTACCTATTGTCCAACACCGTGCATTTTCTAAAGATAGACCACAAAGCAATATGTAGAAATAGGAACCAAAGTGTCATGTTGAAAATGTTGAAGGAAGTTATAGAGCAAAAAGTGCTGATCAGGTTAGTATATATTTTTGTGTGAAAAGTTTCAGCAAAACTTGCATGTCACACATTGAAATCCATGTCCAGTGGGTGGTCCTACTTAGTGATTGACAATTTTGCCTATATTACCATACATACACAGATGTCAGTCACTGGTAGGACAAACTGCTGGACTCATATGCATACTTATAACAGAGATTTAAATGAGTAACAAGTTTTACTGAAACCTTTCCAACAAACCTAGATATCGTTCTGCCCAGCTTCTCCTTCTATATACCGTGTTTACAGACTGTCCTGAATGTACAACCTGACTGGTCCCATTTGACTCTTTTTGTGAACGAGTTCTCTCTTTAGGATACGTTCACATTAGCGTCTTTGGGCACAGCGTCGTCGACAGATACCGAGGCATGCGTCATGTGCCCCTATCTTTAACATGGGGGGCGCATGGACATGCGCCGGTATGCGTTGTCAAGCGTTGTACGACGCATGCGTCATTTGGGCGCCCCAGACAGGGTGCGGCCGACCCTACATGTTGCATTTTTCCTGCGACAAATTTCCGGTAAACAACGCATGCAACGCACTTGTGTCGTAAATGTGCCAAAAAACACATTAGTGTCTATGTAAAACGCATAGGGCGCAGGTGCCTGCGTTGACTTGCGTTGTTCGACGCATGCACCTTTTGAGTAAAATACAAGTGATGATGTGTAGACAGTGACGAGCATAGCCAAGGCAAAATCCAACTCCATATTCATGTAGATACTCTCTATGGGACGCTCCATCTTGATGCTGGAAACAAGCAAAATGGGAGGAATTCATCTCTGCAAGGGTATATATACACAAATTCCATTACACCCACCCTCTTTTATCCCATTGGTGGTCTCTCTTTATAGTGTCTAGACACTTTTTTGGGCGTTTATCTTGAATTGTGTCAAGAATAATAACATTTTAGGACAACGCATGCGTCAAAAAACGCTGCGTTGTGTATGCGGTTTGACATGCGCTTTGGATTGCGTCGACGACGCTGCGCCCAAAGACGCTAATGTGAACGTAGCCTTAGAATTTTGGCCTGTACAATAGTATTGATAGTTTGCACGCTTACTTGAGCTCGTCAATACAATTCCAACCACATACACTATATTTTCTAATAAATGCTATTTATCTGCTCATGTCTTCTCGCTGGATGTCCCGATTTAGAACCGAGAGGGGTCATCTTTTTGTGTTGCAGCATTTTGCAATCCTGTCCCCGGGATGACCCAATAGTGCAAATGTTCAAGCTTTGAACATGTCTCTGTTTCTGAAATAACTGCTAGTTCTATTTCTACAAACACGGCTATGCTTGATGTAAAAAGTGCTGCTCCAAATTATGTGCTCAATTCCGTTTCTTCTGTGTATCTTTGAATATAATGTCTCTGAGAATTTGTTTTGTCACAGTACATTGACACATTCAGATCTGACATTGTAATGAATAAAATATTGATTGGGGATCTAATCGTGTTTTGTGGGGTTTATTGTATTTCTCGTCCATATACCGCAGCCTTCAAAATTACCAGCAGTTTATACACTCGTTCTTACACTTGATTTGTAATACCTGTCCACCGCTAAGGTTTATGAAATTAGGTTTCTTATTCTCTTCATACATCGTTATGTAACATGTTTCCCTGCATGAAAGCTTACCATTTATTATTAAATGAACCTTCTCTTTATGTGTGTTCATACACGCCATTATTTTATTTCAGATATCAATTTCACTCGGATACACAAGTCTCTGTAGACTGACGGTTTTGTTATATTTTTCACAGTATTTTTATATACCTCTTGTGTATGTGATGTGTTTTGGTCTAGTTTGCTTAAGAAAAAAAATACAGTACATGTAGTTGTACAACCTGCATTTAGATCATGTGAATATATATCTTCTTAAGGTAATTGTATTGCTTATTTTGTTGGCAGAGCTTGATTTGCAGCTTGTACTAAAGTCCAGAGCTGCATTCCTAGTTCTGCTGGTTCCCAGACAACAGTTCATCAACAGTTCATCAATAAACATCCCTGAAAGTCCTATAATGCAATAGTTCTATAATTTATATAATAGAAGAAGATCTGGGCTTTCACCTGCATTTGTTAATTTCATTACTTTAAACTGTAATAGCAGAATAACAAGCGCCATCAAGTGAACGCACCCAGCAGACCATATTGTCAAGTTTTCCGTGGTGCCCAGACCAGAGCGGTCTTTCCTTCTGTAGCTAGCATCCTCGAGCCATTTCATGATTGGCAGGTCTCTGTGATATCAGGGAATTGCGACACAGATCTTCTGAACAGGCCTCATGTGACGTCATTATCAGTGGCGTAACTACAAAGTTATGGGCCCCGGTGCGAACTTTCAAATGGGGCCCCCCCTCCAAAACATTTTCCACCCAAATCCACATCCTGCCCATGCTCCTGCCCCATCCGTCTCCACATTCTGCCCCATCCATCTCCACATTCTGCCCCATCCATCTCCGCATTCTGCCCCATCCATCTCCACATTCTGCCCCATCCATCTCCACATTCTGCCCCATCCATCTCCACATTCTGCCCCATCCATCTCCACATTCTGCCCCATCCGTCTCCACATTCTGCCCTATCCGTCTCCACATTCTGCCCCATCCGTCTCCACATTCTGCCCCATCCGTCTCCACATTCTGCCCCATCCGTCTCCACATTCTGCCCCATCCGTCTCCACATTCTGCCCCATCCGTCTCCGCATTCTGCCCCATCCGTCTCCGCATTCTGCCCCATCCGTCTCCGCATTCTGCCCCATCCATCTCCGCATTCTGCCCCATCCATCTCCACATTTTGCCCCATCCATCTCCACATTCTGCCCGTCTCCATATCTCACCAGAACAGCAGGAACCGGAAATCTGCTGCTGGTTGATACCAGAGAACACGAGCTGCACACAACCAGGACTGAGCTGCTGAGAGCTGAAGGACCTGTGGTGACGTCATCGTCATGTGATCAGGAGGCGGAGCTGATAAATGGTGAAAGACCTATGATAGTGATGACGTCACCACAGGATCTTCAGCTCTTCCTTTCAGATCAGGCGTCGGCTGCTGATCTGATGTGTGCGCCCGGCAGGTCAGGTGGAGGGCCGGTCTGTCTGTTGCCGTGAGGGAGGAATCACCTGCACGGCAACTGTTTTTAACTTTTTGCTGGTGTCTGTGTGCATCTGATCGGCCGGGGCCCCTGACTACCCCGGGCCCGGTCGCAATGGCGACTGCTGCGACCGTGGTAGTTACGCCCCTGGTCATTATGTTTCAGAGCCTAACAAATTTCAGTCACCGAGGTGCCGACTGCAGACCTGAAGACTGCCCTGCTTGATCTGCCATGGAGGACAGGACTAAAAGCTGCATTAAAATGTTTTTGCTTAAATCTGAGACTTTACCCTCTACTCCCCCTTTTCCTTTTGCCAAGAGCCATAACTTTTTTTTTTCCCATCAATATCTGAGGGCTTGTTCTTTGCGGTACGAGTTGTACTTTTTGAATGACACCATTGATTTTACCATATAGTGTACTGGAAAGCAGGAAAAAAAATTAAAGTTCGGTGAAATTTAAGAAAAAAAGTACAATTTCCAAATAGTTATTTGAGGTTTTTTTACCACTAGATGGTGGCCCGATTCTAACGCATTGGGTATTCTAGAATATGCATGTCCACGTGGTATATTGCCCAGCCACGTAGTATATTGCCCGGCCCGCGTAGTATATTGCCCAGCCAGCGTAGTGCATTGCCCAGCCCGCGTAGTATATTGCCCAGCCCGCGTAGTGCATTGCCCAGCCCGCGTAGTACATTGCACAGCCCACATAGTATATAGCAATGTGGGCATCATATCCCTGTTAAAAAAAAAAATTAAAATTAAAAATAGTTATATACTCACCTTCTGTTGGCCCCTGGATCCAGGAAGCGTTTACCGACGCTCCTCGCACGCTCCGGTCTCACGAGTGTATTGCGGTCTCGCGAGATGATGATGTAGCGGTCTCGTGAGACCACTACGTCATCATCTCGCGAGATCGCAATGCATGGACCGGTCACCGGAGCGTCGCGAGGAGCGGGAAAGGCGTCGGAAGGTGAGTATATAATTTTTTATTTTTTTATTATTTTTAACATTAGATTTTTTTTTACTATTGATGCTGCATAGGCAGCATCAATAGTAAAAAAGTTGGTCACACAGGGTTAATAGCAGCGTTAATGGAGTGCGTTACACCGCGGCATAACGCGGTCCATTAGCGCTGCCATTAACCCTGTGTGAGCGCTGACCGGAGGGGAGTATGGAGCGGGCACTGACTGCGGGGAGGAAGGAGCGGCCATGTTGCCGCTGGACTGCGCCCGTCGTTGATTGGTCGTGGGCGTTTTGCCACGACCAATCAACGACTTGGATTTCCATGACAGACACAGGCCGCGACCAATGAATATCCGTGATAGACACAGACAGACAGACGTGACCCTTAGACAGTTATATAGTAGATGTTTACTATATGGTAAAACTGAACTGGTAATATGATTCTCCAGGTCAGTACGAGTACGCAGATACCAGACCGTTATGGGTTCTTTTTTTTAAGTGGTGAAAAGAAAAAATTTGTATGAAGAAAAATGGGTTTTTTTTTGCATTTGTTGACATTATCCAAGACCTGCAACGTCTCCATTTTTCGGGGTCTGGGGTGGGTGAAGACTTCTTTTTTGAGGCTTGATCTGATGTTTTTATTGATACCATTTTGGTGTACATACAATGTTTTGATCGCCTCTTATTGCATTTTACTGAAATGTTGCAGTGACCAAGAAAAGGTAATTCTGGCGTTTTTTTGTTTTTTTTCTCGTTACACAGTTTAGGAATCGGATTAATTTTATTTATACTTGGGTTTATTTTTTTTATTTTTAACCGTGATTAATAGTCATCTTAGGGGACATAAAGCTGCGATTAGGGCTTCAGCACTGCTATGTATAGCAAAAATCACAATCTCTTATGAATGCCGGTCACGGACTGGCGTTTACAGGAGGATCGTGATGACAGGCACAGGGGTCTTCCGCAGAACACCTGCTGCTATGGTGGGGCATCGATAGGCAGTACTTGTGACGCACTTCCGGACAGCGATTGTTAAATGCCACTGTCAGTAATTGACAGTGGCATATAACATGCTAACAGTTGTGGGCTGTTAGAGGCACTTGATGGCTAATTAAATCAGCCATCAAGTGCAGGGAAAGATCCAGGCTCAGCGTGTAAGTCATCATCAAAGGCAAGGACATGGCCGATTACGTAAATGTCGTGAAGGAGTTAATATATTCTGTTTATTTTCCGTTATAGTGCCTGACATTTTATAGGTCAAAATTAGTGATGAGCGAATATACTCGTTACTCGAGATTTCTCAAGCATGCTCGGGGGTCCTCCGAGTATTTTTTAGTGCTCGGAGATTTAGTTTTTCTTGCCGCAGCTGAAAGTTTTACATCTGTTAGCCAGCATAAGTACATGTGGGGATTCCCTAGCAACCAGGCAACCCCTACATGTTTTTATGCTGGCTAACAGATGTAAATCATTCAGCTGCCGCAAGAAAAACTAAATCTCCAAGTACTAAAAAATACTCTGAGGACACCCGAGCATGCTAGAGAAATCTCAAGTAGCAAGAATATTCGCTCATCACTAGTCAAAATTATTTTGTCAGGCATTTTAGATAGAAGGTGAGACTGAGGTTTCTTACAATCATGATTGGAGTCTCAGTAGGACAGTGCTGCTGCAAGGTGAAAGTATACAGAACTTTAAAAGCTACATTTTTAGATCGAGAAAGAAAACTAAATCAGCAAGCTGGAATCAAATCATGAATTATAGCGAGCTGCTTTCTTACTGCGCTATGATTATGATGTAATTTTGCAATTTAGCTGAAACACTGAGCAATTTTCATATTTCAGTAATTTACATAAAAATCAATGGTTCATTTTTAGCCTAACTGAACAGGTATAATTTAGTACTCTGCCACTTGTTTAAATTCCAGATTGGATTCATATTTTGCTCCACTGGAATATGCTTTTATAACTCTGATCCCCTTGGTTTGGATTACATATGGCCCTTTTTAAAGAGCAAAGAAAACGGGGAAACAAGTGTCTAAACAAAATGACAAATGCCCAACAAACATGTGAAATACTAGCTCGTTGGGCGTGGAGATTTTTAAGTTGGCTTAAAAATCATCATTATTGGTCACATGTTAACACATGATGTCCTCACGTAAAATTCCGTGGGCAGAGTATATCGAATTAATGATCAATGGGACATAGAAGGTTCTTCAGCCTATCTAAATGTCTTAAATGGAACGCAGATCTGCTTGTACATAGCCAAGTTGGGATCCTTCAACATTTGCGATCTGCTCATCTAAATGTGCTACTAAGCAGGATGCTCTTGAATACCACCTTACTACCCCATCATTCACTGTTTTCAATTTTATCAAACTTGCAAAATTAAAGTAATTATTTCACGAAGACAACCCATGTCTGCAATGCCCTATTACTACTTGAAGGCAAGTTCCTCACTTGAGCCCATCTGCTCCCCCACTCTAGAGGACAAAACACATGCATATAACGCTAATCATTTTACTAAGCTGGGAAATTTATGGTGACCTATCTTTTCCTGGCAGTCTCTTACCCACAGTAATCAGTTGATTGATAGACCTGCGTTATTTAAAGTAAGGGGTGTCATGGTGGAACAACCTCTGTCTCTGGTCCATGTAGAACCTATCTTTTGGACTAGCTTTGTGTAGCATTCTGTGTAAGTAAAAACTGAAATAAGACAAAGTATAGCATATTGATACTTCATTTTTGCAACCATTGAGAATATTCCACTGCTCGATGATTGCTGAGTTATGCTGCGGTTTAATGCTATGTGTTGGCTACCTCTAGTGCCCATAGCAAAACCATTGAGCAGCATAATTTAGCTTTGTTTCACAAAGTGTCTAAGCCTTTTTTCCTCACAATCTTCATTCTTTTTAGACAAATAATACAAATAGAAAAATCCCTTTGTAATTATTATAACTACCCATCAGTAATCCACCACTACTCCCTCCCCCAAAAGGTACTCCAAGTCACCAAAAAGATCCTCCGGTTCCAATATTTTTATATATATATCTTTACTCTCTATGTTGTGTACAAACATATGTCTCCATATCTCCATCCTCTCACCAACTGTCCCAAAATGTTCTCAGTAACTTATGTTATTACAATTGCGTATTAATTTTCTCGGTTTTGCTATGTATTCTACTGGTTTTTCCCGCTTCCTAATTGATACAGTACATTCTGAAGTCTAATTTCTTGCTAATGGTACCATTGTACCATTCTTGCTAATGGTACCCCCACTTACCACACTTATCGGAATACACGTACCATTAATACCCAGCAGCTTATGGACAACCTCCACACATCTTTAGCCCCATCTCCTCCCTCTCCTGTCCAGATTTAGCATTGTCACACTTCAATATTACACTGAAGAATGCCCTGGATGAAGCAGCACCCTCTACACGCAGAAAGACCCGACACAGACAACGGCAGCCCTGGCACACTATGCAAACACGCTTTCTTCAGCGTTGCTCAAGGTGTGCAGAGCGGCAGTGGAGAAAATCTCTTAGCAGAAGACTTCATTCACTATAAGTTCATGCTCAAAACCTATAACTCTGCCCTTTCTCTGGCCAAACAATCCTACTTCACCACCCTCATTACCTCACTATCCAACAACCCAAAACGACTTTTTGAAACCTTAAACTCGCTCCTGAAATATAAAGTACAGGCCCCCATCTCCAATCTCAGTGGTGAGGATCTGGCCACTTATTTCCTAGAAAAAATCAACCACATCCATCAGGATATCTCAGCCCAATCTCCTCAGTGCCTGGATCCCCTTCCCTGCCGCACCTCAAGGTCATTAGACATCTTTGAACCTGTTTCAGAAGAAGAAGTTTCCAAGCTCCTCACTTCTGCTCGGCCTACAACCTGCAATAGTGACCCCATTCCTTCACCTCTCCTGAAGTCTCTCTCACCAGTTATCACCAATCACCTGGCTAAAATATTTAACCTCTCTCTTTCTTCAGGTACCTTTCCCTCCTCATTTAAACATGCCATCATTACCCCTTTACTTAAAAAGCCATCCCTGGACCAGAACTGCACGGCTAACTACAGACCTGTCTCTAACCTTTCCTTCATCTCTAAACTCCTGGAACGCTTGGTCAACTCCCGTCTAATCCGCTATCTTTCGAATAACTCTCTTCTTGACCCCTTACAATCTATTTTCCGCTCTTTACACTCCACTGAAACTGCCCTTACTAAAGTCTCTAATGATCTAATAACAGCTAAATCCAAAGGTCATTGCTCTCTGCTGATTCTCCTGGATCTATCTGCCGCATTTGATACTGTGGATCGCCAGCTCCTTCTCACTATGCTCCGCTCCATAGGCCTCAAGGACACAGCCCTCTCCTGGTTCTCCTCCTACCTCTCTGACCGCTCCTTCACTGTATCTTTTGCCGGCTCCTCTTCCTCTCCTCGTCCCCTTACTATCGGGGTTCCGCAGGGCTCAGTCCTGGGCCCCCTCCTTTTTTCTCTATACACTGCCCCTATTGGACAATCAGCAGATTTGGGTTCCGGTACCATCTCTATACTGACGACACCCAATTATACACTTCTTCCCCTGACATCACCCCCACTCTAATTCAAAATACCAAGGATTGTCTGTCTGCTGTCTCTAACATCATGTCCTCCGTCTATCTGAAACTAAATCTCTCCAAAACTGAACTACTTGTGTTTCTCCCTTCTACTAACCTCACTCTACCCAACATCGAAATTACCCTGGAGGGTTCAACCATAAGGGTATGTGCACACGTCAGGATTTCTTGCAGAAATTTTCCTGACAAAAAATGGATATTTCTGCCAGAAATCCGCATGCCTTTTTACCGCAATTTTGACGCATTTGTGATGCGTTTTTGGTACATTTTTTTGTGCGTTTTTTCCCAAATGCATAGAATTGCGGGAAAAACACAGAAAATCCGCAAAAATAATGAACATGCTCATTTTTTTACCACGATGCGTTTTTTTCGCGGAAAAAAAACACATCCATGTGCACAAAACATGCAGAATGCATTCTAAATGATAGAATGCATAATGTATGCATTTTTAATGAGATTTTATAGCGTTTTTAGCGCGAAAAAAACTGTACTGGGCACATAGCCTAACTCCCAAGCAGCATGCCCGCTGTCTTGGGGTCATATTCGACACCGAACTTTCCTTTACTCCCTATATCCAATCACTCACTCCTGTCACCTGCATCTTAAAAATATCTCCAGAATCCGACCTTTTCTCACTTTTGAAACTGCTAAGACTCTTACTGTTGCTTACATTCATTCTCGTCTGGACTACTGCAACTCTCTTCTGATCGGTCTCCCTCTTTCCAAACTTTCTCCTCTCCAATCCATCTTGAATGCGGCAGCCAGGGTCATATTGCTGTTGAGCCGCTTCACTGATGCCTCCATCTTGTGCCAGTCATTACACTGGCTACCCATTCGCTACAGGGTCCAGTATAAACTCATCTCTCTCACCCACAAAGCTCTCCACAGTTCTGCACCGCCTTATATCTCCTCTCTCATCTCTGTCTATCGCCCTACACGTGCCCTCCGTTCTACAAATGACCTAAGACTAACATCCCCCGTAATCCGAACCTCGCACCTCTGTTTCCACTTTCTCTCGTGCTGTGCCAGCTCTCTGGAATGCACTTCCCCAGACGATCAGACTGATACCTAGCCCCGACCTATTCAAGCATGCTTTAAAAACCCATCTCTTCAAACAAGCCTACCACATCAACTACTCAGTAAACTAACTTTGCCCTTTTCCCTCCTTCCAAATATTATCTGCATGTGAATCTGCACCCTACTATTCATCTGTCTCCACACCCTCCATGCACATGATAACTGCACTTGATACTTGACTATTGCACTTCACACGGGCTGATGACCGGATCATGCAGCTTTATATGAAAATCCCTATTTATTATAAATGCCAGACCTGAAATAACAAGCACTTTTCACCTATTGTGTCCCCCCATTTCCATGTAGATTATAAGCTTGCAAGCAGGACCTCACCCCTAATGTAGCTGTTTAAATTGTCTTAACTTGTACTGAATTTGTCTGTACATGTCCCCGCCTAATTGTAAAGTGCTGCGGAATATGTCGGCGCTATATAAATAAAATTATTATTATTGTTTTGTTACCACGGTTTACTACAATAATCTCCTTGCTTTCCTGTCTCATGTTCCTCAGGATTACATTTTTTTACTTCCACTTTATTTTTTTATTTTTTTTTAAATTCCACTATCTCACTCCAACATCTCCTTACAATCATACAAAGCATGTTTTAATTTATCGCTCTCCATACCGCAAAATTTGCTTTGTACCTCTCTCCTCTTTAGAAGCCTTGCTGTGAACTTCCTTCCATAAACCTGTGTATATGTATGTAGTGTTTTTTTTTTTTAAATCACAGTTTTTATTAAAGCATATGACACGCAAGTAAGGCTGGTTTCACATTTGCGTTTTTTGCCGCTGCGTTTTAACGCAAAAAAGCATGCGTTTTTTTTTCTATATTTAACATTAAAAACGCATGCGTTTTTTTGTATGCGTTTTGCCACGTTTGACGACGCATGCGTCGTTTCTATGCTTGCATTTTGTTGCGGAAATGCAACATGTAGTGATTTCTAGAGGCTTTTTTTGACGCAAAAAAAGCATGCGTTTTTTGCGGCAAAAAAATGTATTGCTGTCTATGTAAACACATGTGTTTTTAAGCACATGCGTGTGGTTGCGTTTTTTAACGCATGCGTTTCCATAGAGAAAAACAAGTCTACACACTGATAAGCCACCCGCCACCATCAAGGTGATAAAGGGATCCAAACCCTAACCCTAGCCCTAACCCATCAAGGTGATAAAGGGATCCAGACCCTAACCCTAACCCTAGGGATCCAAACCCTAACCCTAGGGACCCAAACCCTAAACCTAACTCTAACCCTAGGGATCCAAACCCTAGCCCTAACCCATCAAGGTGATAAAAGGATCCAAACCCTAACCCATCAAAGTGATAAAGGGATCCTAACCCTAGGGACCCTAACCCTAGCCATTTCTATTTATAGTGGGTTTTCTAGTTGATTTTTATGATTGGCAGCTGTCACACACTAAAGACGCTGTTTATTCCAAAAAATATTTTTTGCGTTACCACATTTTGAGAGCTACAATTTTTCCATATTTTGGTCCACAGAGTCATGTCAAACGCCCTCTGTAGTCCCATTGGCGGTGTCTGGATCTTGTTTTTTTCCCTTGTGAAATTTCTCATCATGCTTTTAAAAAACGCAAACGCGGTAAACGCGTCTTTTTTACCGCTTACGAAAACGCATGCGTCTAAAAAACGCAGCGTTTGTATGCGTTTACATGCGTTTTTTTCACCACCTGCGGATGCGTTTTAAACGCTGCGTTTTTTAACGCAAATGTGAAACTAGCCTAACACTGATACATTTTCCAGACAGGTTCAATGAATGTGAAACCGATGAATACATTTTCGTTTTATGTAAACAACGCTCTTACCCCATTACCAACCCTCCCTCCCTCCAATCCCCTGCCCTTTGTCCAATAAAACCATCTGAAAACATCACCTCTTGCAAAAGTTATACCAAGCTTTACAAAAGCACACCTGTACATATAGATGTCCCTCCAGAAGCAACTAAACGATATCTATTCTATTTTTTAATAACTCAGCAGACGCCACGCCTGGGTAATCCATCCATCCGCCCTAGACATTTTCAAATTTTGTATTCTGACCTCTCTTGATGTATTATTCCTTTCCATAAGGACAATAAAATTTATTTCAACAAAATAGACACCGCAACCCTCCAACCCATATTATCTGCCTTTACCTGCATATTAAGAAACAATCGTGTAAGGTTACATGCTGTAGAACTATTTATTGGGCATAAATCCGGATAGGTCCTGATGTATTAGTGTTGTTATCACCTTGTTAAAATGATTAGCCAATATCTTGGCCAGTATTTTGACATCTGTCATTAATAACGAGATTGGACGATAAAAAGCCGGATCCTTACCCTGTTTTGGCAACACTACAATTATTGCCTCACGCATGGACTGCAGCAGCTCCCCCTCCACCAGACCAGCAGCATACACCGCCAACAAAGCGGGAAGCAGTACCTCTTTATATTTTTTATACACCTCCCCTGGCATCCCGTCCACCCCTGGGGCTTTATCATTAGGCATAGAGGCCAGTGCGACGTCAAGCCCCTCCAAATTAAACGGCTTCTCAAGAAGTCCCCGATTGGACACCTGACCGCGACGTGATCGAAGGTCTTTCACTCACCGCATTCTAAGGAACAGAGGGAGACGCTAGCAGCGCTGTGAGCCAGGGGCCATCCGAGGGTGAGTATATCTATGTTTTTTATTTTTATTCTTTATTTTTTACATGAATATGGATCCCAGGGCCTGAAGGAGAGTTTCCTCTCCTCCAGACCCTGGGAACCACACACCGTATAAGATGACAGGGCGTATAAGATGACCCCCGTCTTATGCGGCGGGTATATCCCAAATTCCATATTTTATATGGAAAAGTTGGGGGTCGTCTTATATGCCCAGTCGTCTTATACGCCAGAAAATACGGTAAATCCTGGGACCGTTTATCTTTAAATCCGGGTTCTCTCTGGCATGTCTAAGAATTACGGCCCTCTCACGGTAGTGCAAGACCTTAACTAGCACTTGTCTAGGAGAACGCCCGGGGTGGAGGGGATGCGTAGGAACACGGTGTGCTCTTTCAATTGTGTACATCTGGGACAATTTGGCGGCTCCAATATTGTTTAGTTTTCAAAGAACTCTGTTGGCGCTGTGCCTTCCATTTTTTTCAGGCACCCCAATCAGCCGCATATTATTACGCCTGGACCTATTTTCAAGGTAATCCGTTTTCAGTTGTATGGCAGAAATCGTAGCTCTCATGCGTTTAGTAGTCTTATCCGCTTTTGCAATATAGTCCTTGGCTCTGCTAATACGCTTTTCCACCTCTCCCATACTTTCCTTAGTCACATGCATTGAATGTTGCAGTTTGGACATGTCCACCTGCAGAACCCCTAATTGCACAGCCACATAACAGTAATATGACTGTGAAGGACCACCTTAAACACATCCTTCAAAGTGGGGTCTTTAGGGATCTGAAGTCCGCTGATGCATATTGCAGTGTCCTTCATGGTTCCCCCGCTCTCATCCTCCTCCTGCACACCAGTTTGGCTCCTGCTGTCACTGTTTTATCCCTTCTCCCCCAGCTCCTCCATATCCCCATGCCTCACCGGCTTATCTTGTGTCTTGCCTGCCACCACCAGGTTCCGGGTCTCCACCGTCTGCCAGGCGAAGCGTCGCAGCATGGCTGCTGCGTCTGCTCCCCCGGGATCCTCCCAGACCAAGACTTGCTCCTCTGGCAGCATTTCATCCTGGCCGGCTCCATCTTGAGTCCTTCTCTCCTGTTCCCCCGCTGCCTTCCTGGAGCTCTGTTTAACGGTCATTGCCCCGCAGGCACGCAACTCCCCAGGCACCGTAATGGTCTCAGGTTCCCCCAATAATTCCAGGTACCTGGCCCCAATTTCAAAGGCTGCAATCCTTTGTATGGCTGATATTGAGCGGAAGCTCCTGCCACATTCAACCACTCAAATCGTGTTCAGGCCACGCCCCCCATGTATGTAGTGTCAGTGTGCTAATATACTTACCTGCCACCGTTTTCTCCAGTATCCAGCTCTGCTCCTTTTCTCAGTGGTGTCACCACTCCTCAGACTCCCCGGGTCACCCTACGCTCGTCAGAACGAGGCACCAATGACTTACACTGTAAATGAAATTTCCTGCTCCCGTATAGTGATGTGGAGAATCTGAAGAGTGGTGACATCAAACAGAAGAGGAGCAGAACGCTGCTGTATCCCCCAGAAGAGGACTGTAGGCGAGTATATTAGAATGCTGACTAGTGATGAGCGAGTATACTCGTTGCTCGGGTTTTCCCGAGCACGCTCGGTGGTCTCCGAGTATTTGTTAGTGCTCGGAGATTTCGTTTTCGTTGCAGCAGCTGCATGATTTATGGTTGCTAGACAGGCTAAATACATGTGAGGAATGCCTGTTTGTTAGGGAATTCCCACATGTAATCAGGCTGTCGAGCAGCCGTAAATCTTGCAGCTGAGGCGACGAAAACTAAATCTCCGAGCACTAACAAATACTCGGAGATCACCCGAGTGTGCTCTGGAAAACCCGAGCAACGAATATACTCGCTCATCAATAATGCTGACACTACACTACATACACATATTTAGAGTGAAACAATGAACATGTGAGGACTGCTTTTAGCGACATGAAATCTATATGTAATATATGAAAATGAGTGATTTCCATATTTAGTCCCACGTTTTAATACCCACCTTACCCAATTTCCTACTCCATTTTGCATTCTAGTTTTGAATATACTACCGCTCCTTAATTCTTTCTATATTCGTGCTTGCAAAATTCTGTTGAGTGCGAGTGATGTGATTTATGTGAACAACTTGATCGTTTCTAACGAATGATCTACTTTTTATCCACTGCATTATAACAAACATATCTTTTTCTTGTCTTTGTATTGTGTCTTTACTTTTTTGACTTTCCAAAATCCCATCCTTTTCCAATACTTTTTTTTTTTTTAACGTCTGAACCAATCTTTGGTAGTTTACGATTTTCCAATGTAACCTTACAACAGAAGGCCCTGATGTGAGCCACTATGCGGCACAGTGGCATACATCACCCATAGGTTCCCATTCTAAAAAAAATGTTCAAAGTTAACTAAACTTATTTAGCTGTGACTTTCTGTATAGGAAAGCATTTACTAGGCTTCAAAATATTTCTGAAAAAGGTATGCTGTTACATACCATTGGATGGAGGCCAAGAGGACACTCTTTTGACCCTTATCAGATGAATGGAGCCTTATAAGTACATTACATTGTACTATGGGAGTTTTTTTTTTTTGGTGTACAAGCCAAATCTAAGGGTACCGTCACACTATACGATTTACCTACGATCACGACCAGCGATATGACCTGGCCGTGATCGTAGGTAAATCGTAGTGTGGTCGCTGGGGAGCTGTCACACAGACAGCTCTCCAGCGACCAACGATGCCGAGGTACCCGGGTAACCAGGGTAAACATCGGGTTACTAAGCGCAGGACCGCGCTTAGTAACCCGATGTTTACCCTGGTTACCAGCGTAAAAAAAACCAAACAGCACATACTTACATTCTGGTGTCCGTCAGGTCCCTTGCCGTCTGCTTCCCGCATTCACTGACTGCCGGCCTTAAAGTGAAAGTGAAAGCACGTCACTGCTGTGCTCTGCTTTCACTTTACGGCCGGCAGTCACTGAGTGCGGGAAGCAGACGGCAAGGGACCTGACGGACACCAGAATGTAAGTATGTGCTGTTTGTTTTTTTTTAGTTTTACGCTTGTAACCAGGGTAAACATCGGGTTACTAAGCGCGGTCCTGCGCTTAGTAACCCGATGTTTACCCTGGTTACAAGCGAACGCATCGCTAGATCGCATCGCTAGATCGGTGTCACACACACCGATCTAGCGATGCCAGCGGGAGATCCAGCGACAAAAGAAAGTTCTAAACGATCTGCTACGACGTACGATTCTCAGCAGGATCCCTGATCGCTGCTGCGTGTCAGACACAGCGATATCGTAACGATATCGCTGGAACGTCACGAATCGTACCGTCGTAGCGATCGAAATTGCAGTGTGTGACGGTACCCTAAGACTTGAATGCAATCTGCCCAGTTGTAGTTTTTGTACACACACACTTTACTGGTTATCCTAGCTCTATAACGAAAGAAAATAATCTGTGTGTGAGGGTGACCGTAAATTTTGTCGGTGTTATCAAATATTAGATTTATGACTTGCTGGCTAAAGTTTTAAAGCTTTTATTGTTAAAACAAAGTTTTGAATGTGCTGGTTCCCTGGAGCTGGATGCGGGTGTTTGGAGGTTTCTGAGATATGTAGCTTTTATGTGGAGCTAAGGAGAAAATGGGAAAATGAAAAGATGACCTCGGGTCATGTAGTACAGAGCTGACATATTGCATTCTAGCCGGTGGGCGAGATAGCCTGAGCTTCTTTCTGATGGGAGAAATCAACATCTAAAACATTAACTACCTCCTGACACCAAGATTCCTTTGAGATTAAAACAAATCTATTTCAGACCCTCAACAGTGCAATGTTCTTGTCCTGTAAATAAGTATGGTAAGAAGGGTTTTTTTCTACCTAAAACCCATTTAGTAATTTGTTTAGCCAATGTATTCACTCAGTAATAAGTAAATTAAGCACGTAATTTGCTGTCTCTAAACATTGCTTACAAACCAAAAATATCAAAAAATAAAACCCACAAAACTTTATGCATTTTCAAATTTAACAGAGAGCACTTGTTTTGTTGTTGGAATTTTCCATTTAACCCCTTGGATAGGTCTACACGGCAATCTGTGTCTACGAAATTACGATGGTAAATAATGTGGTTGCACAGAAATTGGATTTCTGGCATCTTTTGGTCCAGCAAACAAGCTCTCGGGTCACAATGTGACCACTGAGGCAATAATTAGTGATTTAGTAGCGGGTGATTTTCACTTAACTGCAAGTGTCCTTCTAGCCCTATGTCCAAGGGTTAATTGTACTTTGAATCACTACAGTATAGCATTCTTGACATGTAGTGATAAGGGGAAATCACACTTTACTTATTAACGGGAGCCTGTTAACAGGTTAGTTTTTTTTTTTTTACCCCATCGGAGAGCAGCATGATGTAGGGTCGGAGATCCTTATTTCATCAACGTATCACTTACTGGGCTGATTTCTACAGTTTTGATTTTAAAAAAATTAGTTTTCTCTGCTGCAGATCTTGCAGCTCTCTGAATGCTGATCTCTGTATAACCGACCATACCATTGATTGCCAGCTTTGTGTGTAAACTGTGTAGAGGCAAAAAGCTGCCAATCATTGGTGGGGATGTAGTTTGACTACCTGGCAACAGGGCCTGCTAATTAAACAGTGATTTCATATTTAGATATAGTATTTAGTAGGTGACATAACTGGAGTCGGGGTCTCTATCCTGATGTCATGCAGCTCTCAGATTAGATAGCAAAAACCTTTAAAGGATACCTATCAGCTGATACATGCTGCCAAAACCGTGGGCAGCATACATCAGCCACAGGCTGTCAGATCACAGGCATATTTGTTTTGTCTCTGAAACACTGCACGGTTTTGGAGAACAACATACTTTTAATAGCTTTTTTGAAGCTTATCAAGAGAATGCCAAGAGTGTGCAAAGCAGTCCTCAAAGCAAAAGGTTGCTACTTTGAAGAACCTAGACTATAAGACATATTTTCAGTTGTTTCACACTTTTTTGTCTTTTTTGTTAAGTATATAATTCCACATGTGTTAATTCATAGTTTTGATGCCTTCAGTGTGAATTTACAATGTTCTTAGTCATGAAAATACAGGAAAATCTTTAAATTATAAGGTGTGCCCAAACTTTTGGTCTGTACTTGGAATGTGTGTGTGTACCGTGTGTGTATATATATATATATATATATATATATATATATATATATATATATATATATATATATATATATATATATATATAGTATATCTTTGTATCTCATAGAGAGTTAGATAGCAGATCAGCCGATAATTGAATTGTCGGGTTCTGTAAAATCATTGCAGAACCCGATAAGATATGAGACATGGTTTGCATGCCATAAACCATTGCATATCCGTTAGATTTTTATATATCCCTCCCTAAAATTTGGGAGCTGTAGGGATTAAATTAAAAGATTAGTTCATGGAAAAAACTGGCGTGGGCTCTTGCGCATTTTTCTCCGCCAGAGGGGGAAATCCATTGACTGAGAGCATATATTAATAGCCTATAGAGGGACCATGGTTATTGCTCCCGCCACCCCCAGCTAAAAACATCTTCCCCCAGCCACCCCAGAAAAGGCACATCTGTAAGATGCAGCAATTCTGGCACTTAGCCTCTCTCTTTCCACTGCCCTGTGGCATTGGCATGTGGAGGTAATAAGGGGTTAATGTCACCTTGCTATGGAAGGTGACATTAAGTTTGGTTAATAATGGAGACGTGTGAATAAGACACCTATCCATTATTAATCCAATAGTAGGAAAGCATTAAAAATACACACACATATTAAGAATAAAGTCTTTTAACCGGGATAGTACGTCCGAGGTCAGAAGCCCCGCTTTGATGCAGGGCTCCGCGGTGAGCCCGCATCAAAGCCGGGACATGTCAGCTGTTTTGAACAGCTGACATATGCCCATAATAGGCGCGGGCAGAATCGCGATCTGCCCGCACCTATTAACTAGTTAAATGCCGCTGTCGAACGCTAACAGCGGCATTTAACTACCGCATCCGGCCGGAAATGATGGCATCGCCGACCCCCGTCACATGATCGGAGGTCGGTGATGCTTGTACCTTGTAACCATAGAGGTCCTTGAGACCTCTATGGTTACTGATCGCCGGTAGCTGTGAGCGCCACCCTGTGGTCGGCGCTCACAGCACACATGATTTTCTGCTACATAGCAGCGAACAGCAGATCGCTGCTATGTAGCAGAGGCGATCGGGTTGTGCCTGCTTCTAGCCTCCCATGAAGGCTATTGAAGCATGGCAAAAGTGAAAAAAAAAAGTAAAAAAAAAAAATGTGAAAAAAAAAAAAGTTTAAATCACCGCCCTTTCGCCCCAATCAAAATAAATCAATAAAAAAAAATCAAATCTACACATATTTGGTATTGCCGCGTTCAGAATCGCCCGATCTATCAATTAAAAAAAAAGCATTAACCTGATCGCTAAACGGCGTAGCGAGAAAAAAATTAGAAACGCCAGAATTACGTTTTTTTGGGTCGCCGCGACATTGCATTAAAATGCAATAACGGGCGATCAAAAGAACGTATCTGCACCAAAATGCTATCCTTAAAAACGCCAGCTTGGCGCGCAAAAAATAAGCCCTCAACCGACCCCAGATCACGACAAATGGAGACGCTACGAGTATCGGAAAATGGCACAATTTTTTTTTTATTTTTTTTTTTTAGCAAAGTTTGGAATTTTTTTTCACTACTTAGGTAAAAAATAACCTAGTCATGTTAGGTGTCTATGAACTCGTACTGACCTGGGGAATCATAATGTCAGGTCAGTTTTAGCATTTAGTGAACCTAGCAAAAAAGCCAAACAAAAAACAAGTGTGGGACTGCACTTTTTTTGCAATTTCACCGCACTTGGAATTTTTTTCCCTTTTTCTAGTACATGACATGCTAAAACCAATGATTTCGTTCAAAAGTACAACTCGTCCTGCAAAAAAGTATTTTCCAAGTATCGCGAGTACTTCATTACTCGCCGAGTACCGAATACCCACAATTATACTCGCTCATCCCTAAGTGTAATCTATATTTTAACGTTTAACAAATTCAGGGGGGGTTAACAAATTCAGTTGTGGGTGATATTCTTATTCCAAGACCTATTAAAGGGGTTTTCTAGTCTTGAAGTACAACTCTCCAGTCCCTCTGTGACTGCAGATTTGTGAATCCTCATATTGTACTCATGGAGCGTTGTGAGGCTTCACCATCACCGGAAGCAGTGGTCATATGATTGGATACATGCGGTCACATGCCGACTAAACGTACACAGACTTTCTCAATGCAAGTGTAATGAGCGAGGTCAGACACGCCTAGTCGGAATGTGTCCGGAAGTGTCACATGACCACCCGCTCTCTGCACCAGACAATATTCACAGTGCGCTGTGCATGCACTGAGAGGATTCACAAGTCTGCAGTCACATGGAGTGACCCCCAAGGCAGGACAACCACTTGAATTAAAATCCACTGTTTATAGTACAACCCCTTTTATTGTATGGCAGTCATTAAAAAAGCAGATTTTTGCCTATCGTTTACTCCTGTCCAGATGCAATTTTGCAGTAGAAATTGGAAACGCGATCTTGGTATAACTGTAAAAGCACATATTATATGCAGCCTCGCTAAGGAAATGTGAGAAAAAATAACAGTCATTTCCCTGAGACTAATGCATTCACCTATCTACCGGCCGCAGAAGTACTCTATCATTCTTCATAATTATTCATCACTGAAACACAGGATGGAGAGCAAAGTGTCAGCATCTCGCCTTGATAGAAAGATCCATTGCTGCTTAAATTATTCTCCCTATCTTTTAGCGCACACCTGGGCTCCAGATATCAGGCGTCCGCTGCAGCAGGAGGGTTGTGATATCCACACCGATCCTGTGTGTGTAATTTCGTTACCGTGTCTGGACTCTGGAGGCCAGTCCTCCTTCGTAACAACCTTCCCAGCCGACACTTAGACCCCTAACAAGGCTCCAAGCATCATGACATGACTCCGTGCCTGAAGGAGCTGTCACATGAAGATTGATGCTACCGTACCTGAGTTGCCGTGTAATGGGAAATGTGGCTAAAACATATTCATACGTAACTACTGTAAAATATTAAACACATAAATCTATCCAGATATTAGTCATTTTTAGATCTAGGATGTGCTTATTTTAGATTCATTTAGAACAAATGGTTCATCTTGTGCGATGTTATTCCACCTTAATATATAAAGTGTCAGTGCATGAGGAATAAGCCTTGTCATTCGTTTTCTAAATTATATCATTGGTTTGGTATCGGAAGCGGAGGAATCATTTATTTTTCTTTGATGGTGTCTATTAAAGGCACATATGATCTGATTTTATAGCCGGGTGATATAATTGACTGCCTCTAATGTGAGTTGTATCCTATAAAACTTTTTTTCTAGACTGCTCACTGCAGACAGGAAACCTAAATTATCCCAAAATCCGTCATTTTGAAAGATAACAAAAACTGCAATATAAAGTCTTAAGAAACGGACTGTGAAATTGAGCTATATGAAAAAGCTAAATCTGCCTAATATTTTCCTGTTTCTTGATCATGTCTCTGACTGCAATCAAAATTGTCAAATCTCATTCAAAAGTGCCTTATGTCCATGGGGTTTTATCACCTCGTCAGAACTCCGTTACCGTATATACTCTAGTATAAGCCGAGATTTTCAGCCCTTTTTTTAGGCTGACAGTGCCCCTCTCAGCTTATACTCGAGTCATAGTCCCAGGAGTAGGTCGGCAGGGGAGGGGGAGCGGCAGCTGTCACATCATAGTCACCTGCTCCCGGCACGATCCCTGCTTCTCCGATGGTCTCCGGATGCCGGCAACTCTTCCTGTGTTCAGCGGTCACGTGGTACCGCTCATTAAAGTAATGAATATGGACGCAACTCCACTCCCATAGGCGTGGAGTGCATATTTATTACTTTATTGAGCTGTACCATGTGACCGCTGAACACAGCAACAAACTGTCGGTGCCAGAGACCATCGGAGAATCAGGAACCGTGCCAGGATGGGGTGAGTAGAACTGGGGGAGGGTGAGCCATGCGATATTCACCTGTCCCCATCCCACCGGCTCTCTCTGTCTTCCGCGTCCTCTGGCTGTGACGTAGTTAGTGCGCACCCTCTGCCTGAACAGTCACTGCAGAGACCCGGAAGACACAGCTGCGCGCAGCGGTGGAATGGGGACAGGTGAATATCGCAAGTGCTGGGGGTCTGAGCCAGCAGCGACTGATGGACCTGGCCACCATAGCGCGCCAGTGTTCCCCGCCTGCTCAGGACATCCGCACCAGCCCCTCAGCGACGAAAGGTGAGTACGTATGTCTTTTTTTTTTTTTTTATCGCATCAGCAGCATATGGGGTATATTATTCTATGGAGCATCTTATGGAGCCATCAACCTTTGTGCAGCATTATATGGGGCATAATATGCTATGGAGCATCCTATGGGGCCATCAACCTTTGTGCAGCATCATATGGGGCATAATAATCTATGGAGCATCTTATGGGGCCATCATTAACCTTTTATGCAGCATTATATGGGACATATTTTAATATGGAGCATCTTATGGGGTCCATCATGAACTTTATGGAGCATTATATGGGGTGTATTTTGTATGGAGCGTCTTATAAGACCCATCATGAACTGTATGGAGCATTTTATGGGGCTCCTGAGTCAATATGGATATTCAAAAACACTTAACCTACTAATATCTCAATTAATTTTGCTTTCATTGATATCTATTTTTATTTTTGAAATTTACCAGTAGCTGCTGCATTTCCTACCCTAGGCTTATATTCGAGTCAATAAGTCTTTCCAGTTTTTTTTTGTGTCAAAATTAGGGGTCTCTGCTTATACTCGGGTCGGCTTATACTCAAGTATATATGGTATCTGGTCTGCAACTAGGTTGGCAGAACCTGAGTGAGATCTTGCTTTATTGAAAGTATTGGGTAGGTTGAAAGCAATAACGTGTATATTCAGGGACAGGCTAACATAATACCCGATCCCAGAATATATATAGACCCAGTGCCTCAAATAGAGACACCAGACCACAGAAAAAATCAATACCAACTGCCACTTGGGGTGCAGGGTTATTTCTTTGCCAATCTGCCACTTTTCCTCCAAAGATGGGGAGCACAAAAAACCTGTCGGCGTAGGCAACTGTATTTTTTGTTGTTGTGGCATACTTTATTTTTTAGCTCATTATCAGCTATATTTAATTTACCTTTTTGTGCAAAATCAACAAAGAAACTTTTCTAACTATTTGAGACTAGGATCCTGGGGACTATGGCCCAAATTCATCAATACAATTACACAAGAGTTCTTTGTCATAAATAATTTTGAAAAGTCGCAACATTTTGCTGCTTTTGACGTTTTCGTGGCCATTTACCAAACTGGGTGGAGCTGGGGCAGGACATGGGTGTGATGCCACAGCGCATCTAGTTCGTGACAAGCTGCAGTGTACCTTCTCCCAGAAATAATACTCCACTGTATGATAGGAGTAAGATTTGTTCCACATATCTCTTTCCAGATGCTTCTAAATCATTAAGAGGCTTGTGCCTCTTAATGAATCGGGTGCCAATGACCCCAGTATGCCTTCTATCAAAGCAGATTAGAAGGGTAAGACCGGCACCATCCTTTTAAACAAATTGTTTGCTTGAGGAAAGGACTCCTAGTCCAGACTTACTGAGGTAGGAATTTCAGCACCACAAAAGAAAATGAGACACGATGTCTTGCTGCAATGTAAATTTATTTTGATCCGGCATGGAGTCAGAAACATGGTCCAACAATTTGACCGAGAGCGGTCTTTGTCAAGGACATCTGTTGCGGGTGCAGGTAGACAGAAATCTAGTAGAGTAATAACGTAAATCATAAGATCTCTTTCATGTCAAGGAGGACCCATGATGAGCAAGAGTCTGAACTCAGGAAATGTGCCAAGCGGGATGTAAACTCCCCATTGAAATTTTAGACCATATCTGTTTTTTACTCCGTACTGGATTCAAATAAATTTACACTGCTACAAGACCTACAGTCTTATTTTATTTTGTAGTGCTGAGGTTCCTACCCCTTATCAACACAGGCATGAACAACGGCGGTCATGATGAATTGGCACTAATGTCCCTAACTTTTTAGAAACACTGTATGGACAAAAGTATTGAAACACCTACAGGAGCTTTTATGACATCCTATTCTAAATCCATGGGCATTAATATGGAGTTTTTGTCCACTTTGCAGGTAGAACAGCTCCCGCTCTTCTGGGAAAATGTTTTGCAAGCTTTAGCCTGTCATTTTTTAGATCAAACATTGATGTTGGAGTAGAAGTCCTGGTTTGTAATCTCTGTTCCAGTTCATCTCACAGATGTTGGATGAGATTAAAGTCTCTATGCGGCCAGTTATGTTCCTCCACACCAAACTCCCTCCAACCATGCCTTTAACCTGTTCCGATCCAGCAACCCAGCCACCTCTAAAGCAGAGGTGTCAAACTGCATTCCTCGAGGGCCGCAAACAGGTCATGTTTTCAGGATTTCCTTGTATTGCACAAGGTGCTGGAATCATTATGTGTAGTGATTAAATTATCACCTGTGCAATACAAGGAAATCCTGAAAACATGACCTGTTTGCGGCCCTCGAGGAATGCAGTTTGACACCTCTGCTCTAAAGCGTATAGAATGCTAGCAGCATGAGCCCCTTACCTCGGTAGCCAACTCTCTAAGACAGCAGTTTGGCCAGTAACCTAGGCAATGAGCTATCTGCTATAAAACTAAAAATCTGTGTTTGAGAGAAGAGGTTAATTTTAAAGGGATTTTCCACTACTCGGACAACCTCTTCTAAATCCCTATGTTTCTCCTCAGTAAAATAATAACACTTGTGCTCACCTCCGTTGCCGGCGCCTTTCCGGCGGTGATGGCAATGTCTCTTGCGAGGATCCCATGACATAATGCATGACCATCGCTGCAGCCAATCAGCGCTGGTTTCACTCTCCTCTTCTATGGGTGTACTTGATATCCGGAAAAAGCGAGTGGCAGCAGCAGCTCTTACTTTACACCGGATGTCTTGATTTGTCAGGAAGGTAGTGAAGCCAGCTCTGATTGACAGCAGTGGTCCCTGAAAAAGTCACTGCGGACCTTGCTGCTACCACACCATATGTGAGAATAAAACTATGTTCACAGATTGCGTTTTTGCTGCATTTTTTAATGCAAATTAAAAGCTACTTTTTACACTACCAGCTAAAGCTATGAGATTTCAGAAATCCCATGCAGACACATTTTTGTTCCTTGATTGAATTAGGAAACTGCACTTTTTTGCAACGTTTTTTCACCAATCGAAAACAGGAAGTGCAAAAAAAGAAGCAAAAAATATTGCCATCAGTTTTTGAAGCATTTTTAGTGAAAAAATAAAGCATTTAGAGCTGGATGTGAAACCTGTTTTACCGGTATTTTAACGATTTTCCCAAAATGCTTTGGTCTCCTCATCTGAGCAAGTCAGTTAGTATTAGTACAATTTAATTCAATTATATATAAAAGTAAACAAAGCCCAGTGGACTCCCAATTATTCTGTAAAAGAACAGAATGTCACCCCAATGTGAAATTGAACAATACCTGACCAACTCAATGCACTGCTAACATCTTAGGTAAACTATCACAGACCAATTCAACTCCCCTCCACGGTTTTTGCAATTGTGTATTTTTTCATGAACTCCTATGAACTTTTTATTTCAGAAGAGTCCTTTTTCTATATATAAAAAAAGCTTTTTCCACGAAATAATTTGATCAATTCGCCCCTTTTTTCCAAAAATGTTTTAGGTTTTCACTTACCGTTTGTCTTGCATTGGTGGCCTGACACTTTGCATTGTTCATGCTTGTATCGTGGAAGCAAAGTAGAACTTTGGATCCTCAAAAACGCAGTAAAAAAATGTAGCTCGAAAAGCCAGCAAAACCTGTATTTTTTCTGCAGGTATATTTCCAATTGATAATAGAATCCTAGAATTTAGAGTTTGAAGGGACCTCCAGGGTCATCGTGTCTAACCCCCTACTCAATGCAGAATTCAATAAACCATCTCAACTTCTGTTTGAAGACTTCCATTGAAGGAGAACTTGCCACCTCTTTGGTAGCCTGTTCCACTCATTGTTCACCCTTGCGGTCAAAAAGGTTTTTCTAATAGCTAATCTGTATCTTCTCCCTATCCGTTCCATTCCATTGCTTTTCGTGTTTCCATGTGCAAATGAGAATAAGGATGATTCCTCTTCACTGTGACATCCCTTCAGATATTTGTAGACAGCTATTAAGTCTCCTGTTAGCCTTTTTTTACAAACTAAACATTCCCGCATCCTTTAACCGGTCATCGTATGACATACTTTGCAGTTCGCTCACCGTCCTGGTAGCTCTTCTCTGAACTTGCTCCAGTTTTTTAATGTCTTTTTTTAAAACCTAGTTTCCACAACTGGACACAGTATTCCAGATGAGGCCTGACTAAGCAGAAGTAGAGGGTGATAATTGCTTCACGTGATCTAGGCTCTGTGCTTCTCTTACTTCCTAGAACTGTTTGCCTTTTTTGCTGATGCATCACATTGTTCATTCATGTGCAGTCTGTGATCTATTAGTATACCCAAGTCTTTTTCACACGTGCTGTTGCTTAGTTTTATTTTTCCAGTTCTGTAGATGTAATTTTTGTTTTCCTTGCATTTCTCCCTGTTAAATACCTTTCTATTGCCCATTGTTCAAGCTTATCTCTAGATCCTTCTGAATCCTTTCTCTTTGTTTCCTCTAGTGTTAGCTATTAGTAATGAGAGAGTATACTCGTTACTCGGATTGGTCTTCGAGTATTTGTGAGTGCTTGGAGATTGTTTTTGTCAATGCAGCTGCATGATTTACGGCTGCTAGCCAACCTGAGTACATGTGGGAGTTGCTAGGGAATCCCCACATGTATTCAAGCTGTCTAGCAGCTGCAAATCATGCAGCTGTGTCAACAAAAAATCAATCTCCGAGCACTCTCAAATACTTGGAGACCACCCGAGCATGCTCGGGAAAACCCGATAAACGAGCATACTCGCTCATCACTATTAGCTATCCATTCTAGCTTTGCATTGTCTGCAAATTTGTTTAGTTTACCTTCAGTTCCTTTATCTAGATCATTTATAAAAATGTTGAACAACACTGGAGAAAGTACATATCAGGTCTTGGATGCAGTAAAGAAGCCGCAAAAAAGCAACTTGTGAACATGGCCAAAGTGTTATTTATTTACTAGGGGGAAATATAGGGATTCAGAAGGAGTTGTCCAAGTAGGGAACAACCCCTTTAATAACAACTAAATTGCAAAGATGCTGTTTTTTACAAGCACTTTTCAATTTTAGCCGCATTAGAACTTCTGACAACCCACTTGGGGAGTGTCCTAATATTTTGGTCCATGTAATGTAGCGTGACGTAAGGACAATATTTTTTTCATTTTCTGTTTATACTATTAAGAATATTTTATTATGAATAAAAATGTAAGTTTTGGTTGGCTAGGGGTTATAGGGATACATATTGCCCACGTGGCACTCGATTTGATTTATAGTAATTAAAGGGGACCTCTAGGTAGAGAAAATTGGTCCTAATTTTAGTCATCAAGCAAACTAATAGTTTTCTAATACACCTCTATGCTCCTAAGGGCTCGCTCACACTAGCGTATAACTCGGACGAGTGCTATCTGATGTTATACTAGGGGGCAGGGCAGATCAAGGATCTTTTTTTTATCATGCCGATTTGGCATGAGAAAATCGCTGCATGCTGCAAGTTTCTCCGCAAATGGGACCATGCGTACCCATACAAGTCTGTGGCTGCATTAAAACGTTGGTCTCAAGTCCAATGTGCGTGGACTCACAGTGGAGGAAATGGAGACATTAAGTTCTCCATCTTCTCTGCACCTGTTCTCCAATTCCCACGTGTGAGAGTGTCACTGTCAGAGTTTGAGCTGAGTGTCATTAACACAATCGCTCCAGAGAATCTACGCTAGTGTGCGCGTACCTTAAAGCTGCCCCTTTGTGAGAGCTGTCGCTCACCCATGCTCGGGAGGCTACCGCTTTGCATCAGTCCACTTTACTTCTGTGACAACACGTCCCTGCACTGGGCTAACAGTGGGAAGGATTATTTAATGTGTCCCTCTATCCCTTCCTTCCTAATGCTTGCAGAATGAGCAGCTGAACATTAACGCATTCTCCTTGCTGGGTTACAAATATGCCCAGGTTTAGAGCTGTTTAATAGCAAAAGAACTTAAGAAGATCAAGCTGACATGAGGAATCATCCGGCCCCCAACACAGTCTGGTAATTGCTGAAATTGAAGAAAGTGAGAACTCCTGTTCACATTGACAGGTGTAAACATGACAGCGATCAGCTGACCAGCAAGCAAACACTCTTCCTAGACTAATGGCATGTTTTCTGCAATTTAACCCCTTGATTGACTGCTGCTTTACATGTTCTCCATCACTCTGTGGAGCGGCTCAGGAGCTCAGTCCATGCAGAATGGTTGCGGCTCTGTCACACAGCAGGAACCCGGAGGTAACGTATGCTATTGGCCACCAATGTGATATAAAAGGGCATGTCTGAATACCATCGACTTTCCAATCGACACAATCAAGAGGCTGTGATCAGTCAGTATAGCAGCCAGGGCCCTACTGAAAATCCCCGTGTCTGCCGCGGTAGGAATCTTCTTGAGGCCTGTATCTGGACTATTAAACGGCCTTAGATTCTCTCATGCGAGAGAATCAGACCTATTAAGATGCTAACGATACGTTGCTCAATCACTGACAGTTTGAGTGGATTATCCTCTTCCTGTGATCCGATTCTCTCACATACGAGGATCGGAGCACAGGTGTGGAGAAGATGGAGAAATTAATCTTTCCATCCTCTCCATTGTCTGAATCCTCAGATGCCGGGGACTGCACTTGGATGACACCTGACTGCAGTCCGATGTTTCACGCGCACCCATAGACTTGCATGGGTGAGCATGGTCCAATTATCGGATGCACTCGCAGCATGCTTTCCTTTTTTTTTTTTTTTAATATACATGCCGAACCAGTGTAATATTGTAAAAAAAAAAAAAAAATGCAGTAAAAAGGACATAATTGTTGCCACTTAATTGCACCCCTTTTTCCAGTGGCCTGACTTATAGAGTAGTGTATCCTGTAGAAATCATGGAGGCCGTATATACTATTGTCTGGACATAAGGAGGAAAGATATGAAGTAGCCTTGAGTTTGGCTGCTATAAAGCATTTTATGCAGCCTTCTAGGTAAGAATTCCCAGCATTACCATTGGTTTTCAAACAGTAAGATACCTGTCTCAGGTCGCTGGGGTTACTTTTCCTTTAATTGTGTACTGTAGGTATTGTAGGCAGGCTGAGAAAAACACAATAACCCTTGATAAAGTCTGCAGTTCTCTGTGAAAAGGTTTTTTAAGTGACATTGACACTCATTGGATGGAGACTGACATTTGCCTGCAACCCTGCGGATATCTCTCAAGCAATTGTTGATCCTCTGCTGGCAAGAAAGCAATAGACGACTGATGTATTGTGGGTGAAAGCCAAAGGCCATAGTAAAAATCAATCAGTTTGATTTAATGGCAATGTTGAAGCTGTCGGAATACATAAAGTATAGCGATGTGAGAATGCCGACATATTTCTTTAATGCTCTGAAAATGTGTAAGTATTTCCCTGAAAGTACTCGAGTTAATTGTGTGGCTGTTGTGAAGAATCTTTTATTTTACTTTTTTTTACTTTTTTAGATGGTTTCTAGAATTTTTATCATGACGAAGAAAAAAAAAAAAAAGAATGGTACAGCACAATTTATTTTGCTGAAGTAAAATGATGTTATTCCTATAAAGTGAAGACATGTATTGGTAGGTGTAATAGTTACGCTATAGGCGCGGGTTGGGAGAACCCTCAACAGACCACAATTTCTACAGGAGCAACACGTGCAGGGATTGCCTAACAAACAGAAAATCCCTGCATATGTTGCGACTGTCTAACAGCCACGAGACGCGGATGCACAGGATCTCTAGCTCTATCTCTATTTTTCAACCACGCCGAAGTCACTCTGTTAGCACCCGAGCATGCTCGAACAACACCTTATCTGGACGCGATCGCTTATCACTAATCATAATCACTGGGTTGGCACATAACGTATGAAATCTCCCAGTAGATCATTGAAAATGTCATGTTTTTTTTTATTCCTGAATGTGTGATATTGATTACTCTAATTATCCTCACATTTTGGCTCCTGATCTTTCGTTCATGCTCCAACCCCAACATTCCAAGAATTCTACAGAACTTTGTACAACTCTCGCTGCCCACTTGTTGTTTGTCATTTCATCCAGTGCAGCCATAATATATTTCTTTATCTATCCTGTAGAGCT
The DNA here is from genome assembly GCF_032444005.1 of Ranitomeya imitator. Classification (NCBI taxonomy): domain Eukaryota; kingdom Metazoa; phylum Chordata; class Amphibia; order Anura; family Dendrobatidae; genus Ranitomeya; species Ranitomeya imitator. The sequence continues at coordinate 64,931,319 of NC_091286.1, forward strand.
GCAAAGTAAGAATAAATGTTCTTGCATCTCAACCTTGTAGTCCAAGTTGGGATACATAGTTAGTGTCGGACTGGGGTGCTAAGGACCCACCAGTAACATAGACTCTGGGTTCCTACTGTAAAGCCATATGCAAATATTTAATTAACCTCATTCCCAAATTTATATAATAACCTGGGTAGACTGCAAAGCGAATGATGAGATACAATCTCTATCTGTACAGAGTGAATCAAGCAATGATTGGCCGTCTACTAGTCCTACCATTAGTGGCATTTGAATTATGTGTACTTTTAAAGAGATGATCTGAGATATAAAATGTCGCTTAAATTTTTGTTGGCCCTTTTTACATAGTGAATCAAGTATATTGTGCCAGATACTGTTCACATAGGAGGATGGGGAACTTGGTCTTGCGCAATAGCTCATCCTGGGTGCACCTGTTGTCCAGTCCTAGCCTTGTTACAAGGTCCTTTTCACATTTATATTACAGCTTTTATATAATAATGACTAGAAAAAGGTGGACCATCAAGCTGAGTCATCTCTGGCACCTACTTGCCTATCCTGAAAACTAAAGGATTGGTTGTTTAAAGCACTACTCTGGAATTTTTTTCCTTATTAATAATAATATTTTAGTGTTGGAGTGGTGTTACTAATGTAAGTTCTCTGGCCCTAGTATATTTACCACCCGCCTTCGTTGTTTTGTGTTATCGGCGGGGCTGTGGAGTCGGTAAGCCAAACCTCCCAATCAGGCTCATGAATTTTCCTGACTCAGATTCCCAACAGCCTCATACATGACTCATGTTTAAGGGATCAATTTACTGTAGTAAAATGGTAGCATCAGGTTTTTCATCACCATTATGACACAAGCTATTTACTTGCCTTAATCTTGGTTTCCTGTTCACTCTAGCAGTTCTGAGATGAGTGCAGGCATTCCTTCCCAGTGCCTTTTTCCTCTGATGTGTAGAGGAGGAGCTTCACTACTGAGCATGTACATAAAGTGCAGCACAGATTCATCTCAACTAAAAGCCTAGATCCTTAGATCAGGAACATGAGACATTTATAGGACATTTCATAACTTTCCTGAATTCTTAGGACAACATTTACAGCACATACTGCATTGAACTACTTAAAAAAAAAATCTGGCGATTCTCTGGTCATGCTATTTCTCTGTCTCTTAATGCCATTTTGATCAATGTTGTGAATATATTAGATTTTCATTTTTTTTTTTTAAATGTGACCGTTTAAACTCATAAGTGTAAATTGATGCTTATAAGCATGTTTCTTTGAGGAATGATAGCTGAGCTGAAAAAGGGTAAGGCCTCTTGGTGACCAAACAAATGTCTGACAATACCATCAGTTAGGCAGCAAATGTTGGGTCTTTTCTTACATTTCCTTTTGGAGTGACCTGTCCCGAGATGGGCACCCTATGATGACCAGATTTAAAAAATATAATAGGTCACTATATTCTGTCGTGATCTGTTTGTGTTATGTGGGGCTACCCAGTGTTTGCTATGTTAATCAGTAAGTCGAAAGAGTTGCGATGCTTTGGCATCAGAGCCCTTTAAAAAATTGACGAATCCTAATGGTGGCAAACGTGTATGTTCTAGTTCAAACTAGAAAGCAGATGTGGTTAGAAGAAACTGATGGCAACAAGTTTCTTTACAAAAAGTACAGAAGTACACTTTTTTCCATGTTAGTGATCATGCTGCTTCTGTTCAAGTACGGTAGATTAAGGGCTCATTTGGAAGTCAATATTTTTCACGTAAAACAAAAACGGACTGATTATTCTAATCAGTGTGGTCCAAGTGTCATCAGTTTTTCTTGTGGAGAGAAAAAAAAAGTTTCTCCACATTCTCCTTTCTGCCAGTCAGTGAATATTGGACCACACATATATATATAATGTAGGTTTAATGGTATTTTTCTAATAAGCTTGCTATTTCTTATTCTATTTGTTTGGTTGGTGGTTACTCCAATTTTTTTATGTTTTCACTAGTGTTACATGCAGATTTTGCTTCGATTCACTCTATTCTCCTACCAGATGTATTGAAGGGGGAACAGTTTGCATTAAAAATTCCTAACAATTCTGAAACTGATTTTTCATATAGAACTTTTCTACTCCATGCTGATTGCACTTTGTTAAACTCCATCCGCATGTATTTTACTATAAATTTGTCTCCTCCACAAATCTGAACCTGACACGGATGATCACAGTTTTGGGTTCCAGGTACAAACCTTTTTTAAAAAAATGATTCTGTTAATAGAAAGAGGGGTGGTCTTTTATTTTTCTTTGATTTCTTCTCCTCTGACTTCTTCTGATGCAGACCGTGACAAATACTCAGTGACTTATTCATTGCCAACATTGAAGACACATTCCAAATTCCCTCTTGCTTTTGGCTCAGTGCTTGATTTTAACTCGGCTGAAAAACTAATCTTCTAAATGCTTGTAATATCTATAAAGCCTCCCCAGACAGAACCTCCAAGAACAGCTCACCGCGGCCTCTCCGTACATGCATTAACTGTGCATAGTAATAAAGGTTCGGCAAAAGCTCTAAACGCTTTCTGATCATTAACTTGATGTGAGTTGTTTGCCTTAGATGTTCTTGTTTCTGACACGTAAAAGAAGTCCACTTGAAGATCTTTCCTATATTCTTTATGTGGTCATTGATCTATTCTCCAGAGGAACTTTGGGATACTTGCCTGATTAGGTCCAGTGCTCCGGCTTATTCTCTTCACGCATTCTTTAGAATCAAATTATTTGCTTTATTTTGCTGCTCCTGTAAAACACTGATTTCTTTTTTTTTTTTTTTTTTGTGCATTAAAAAATGCAGCAAAACACTATGTGAATCATCACTTAATTGCAATGCATATTCTGTCTGGACCTGAAGTTAGTCTATCGATGATATTCTGCGAGAGCCTCTGGTTTCATAGAAATATATAGGAAGAATGACTCGGTCCACAGACCAGATGCTGTATGGTTTGGACAGTCATAATCAGGGGTGTCAAACTGCATTCCTCGAGGGCCTCAAACCATGTGTGTTTTCAAGATTTCCTTAGCATTGCACAAGGTGCTGGAATCATTCTCTGCAGGTGATTAAATTATCACCTGTGCAATGCAAGGAAATCCTGAGAACATGCTAATTTCAGCTGCTTTTTACAGTACCAGCAAAGCCTATGAGATTTCAGAAATCTCATGCACACACATTTTTTTGTTTGTTCAGTATTTTGTGCTTTGCTGCGTTTTTTGGTCATAGAGCATGTCACTTCTTTCAGCATTTTTGCTGCGTTTTTTTCACCCATTGACTTGAATGGGTGTTGAAAAAAAAAACGCAGGTATCATCATTTGCTACGTTTTTGCTGCTGAAAATCAAAGGACATTAGCATGGACACACCTAAACCTGCATTTTTGACACCGCTTCTTTCCTGCCAAGATCAGGTTTTGCTGCAGAAAAAAAAGCAACAAAAATGCCCTGTGTGAACTTACCCTAAGACTGCTTAGTGCAGTCAAAACTTATCGACTGGGTCATGTCGACCATGTACATATTTCTTTTGTATGCACTATAATTTCTTTTGAAAAAGAAAAGGAAAATCCAGCCCTGTTCAGCCAGACTCCAATTTTTTTTCCATTATCCTTGATGTGAGTGAGGCCAGGGCGAGGCCGGTGTCTGAGCCCCAGGTGGATAGAGCAACTGGGAGAGCTGGAATTAGTTTTTATAATAATACAAGTAACATGATATTATTGGGAACGGAGCTGATAAGTCAGCAATAGTCAAGTAAGCAAGTAACACTGCTTCATGAGACCCTGAAGCATTTATTTATTATAATTTTTTGTCTTTTGATTGGACAGTGCCTAGTTTGGCACAGACTGCATCCAAATCCACTTCAAAGAAGTGACATGCACTTTTTTTTTGTTCCACCAGGCATCATTCAAAACCTCTTCAGGACATAACATTGCTCAAAATACTCCTTGTATGAGCATCAAAGTCGATTTCCCATAAAAGTAGGATATGTAAGAATTTACCATGCTTGTTTTTTTTCCAAGCCATTTCTGAGGAAGATTTTGGAACAGATGTCCTCATAAAAAAACACACAAAAAAACCCTGTGAAGATGGCCCCAAAAAAATAACCTGCTCTACCTTTTATCTGATGTTCCATACAAACAGAGGCAAAGACACAATTTTTCAGAGTGCCTCTTCAAGTCAGTCAGTGTAAACGTGTAAACCAGACCGACTCAAACTAGTAAAATATATAATAAATTGAGTACAGTAGTACAATGCAGTATGAGCTGTAATTTTTTTCATAAGAATTTGGGAAAGTTATGAAATGGCCTATAAATGTCTGTTCTGTTCCTGAGCTAAGGATCTCGGTGCTTAGCTGAGATGAATCTGTGCTGCACTTTATGTACATGCTCAGTAGAGACCAGTGCTGTAGAGTCGGAGTTGAGATGAATCTGTGCTGCACTTTATGTACATGCTCAGTGGTGACCAGTGCTGTGCAGTCAGAGTTGAGATGAATCTGTGCTGCACTTTATGTACATGCTCAGTAGAGACCAGTGCTGTGGAGTCGGAGTTGAGATTAATCTCTTCTGCACTTTATGCACATGCTCAGTAGAGACCAGTGCTGTGGAGTCGGAGTTGAGATTAATCTCTTCTGTACTTTATGCACATGCTCAGTAGAGACCAGTGCTGTGGTGTCGTAGTTGAGATGAATCTGTGCTGCACTTTATGTACATGCTCTGTAGTGATCAGTGCTGTGGAGTCTGGGGTCAGGGAAATTTTGTGGTCTGAGGTTTGGCTTACCGACTCCATAGTCCGGGTTAGGCTTACGACCACTAGCAACTAGCTTACTGTCACTATATCAGTGGGCATAACCATGGTCCTGCAATGCCTGCACATCAGGAAGGAGACATGGCAAATCAGAAGAACTATACCAGATTTCTAATTGGAGTTGTTTGCTAATATTATTAATACACTAATACATATAGGGATAGGATCTTGGGAGATGGGAATACCCCTTTGATGCTTATTTAAAGTTGGATGTTCAACTTTGTAATGGCATATTAGGCTCTTGATCCGCCAGCTATACAGTCTACTTCTTCAAAATAAGATACTCAAATGTTTTCTAAGATTTGAAGAGGCTCTTAAGTGTGTGGTATAATGTAGCTGTCTATTGTCTCAGATATCACCTAAAATATTTTAGATGTTGAAAGTGGATGAATCACATTGGCTACAATTGCTCTATTCCAACTATTACACTATGTTCACATGTTGTGTTTTTTGCTGCATATTTTGGCTGTTTTCTAAATGAAACTTTATAGCTGCTTTTTACAGTACCAGCAAAAGCTGTGAAATTTCAGAAATCGCTTGTTTTTTTCTGACTCAATTGCTTTTTTGAAAACTGCAATATGTCAGTTTTTGCATCATTTTTCACCCATAGAAAACAACAAGTAAGTGCAAAAATGCTGCTATCTGTTTTTGCAGTGTTTGGTGGGGAAAAAAATTACAGCAGGATATGAAACACATTTATTTTCTTAATTTTCCCCAAACTTAAATTTTACCATAATGTCTTGATGTCCTCACATGAACATGGCTGCTAGTATTGGCACAGGTTTATTTTAGTGATGTGTTTAAGGTAACAATACCCGACCATCTCCGTACCCTACCAATATGTGAAAATGAGCAATGTAGTACCAACTCAGTGCTCTAGCAGTGTGTTAAAGTAAACAATCTACTACCAACTCAATTCCCTCCCAATGTGATAGGCAAACAATACCCAACCAGTTCAGCTTCTCCCACTGTTTTACACTTGCAATTGTGCATGTTATTCATGAACTCGTGTAACCTTAATTCATGGCTGTACTTCATACATGAAGCCAGCTTTTTTGTTCAGAATCGTAATTTTTGCAAACCTTAAAAACTTTTTCTGCTAAATATTGTAATCTAATTTCCCTGTTTTCCAAAAACCTTTTATGGTTTCACATCATCTTTGCATTGGTGGCTTAGCAACCTGTATTGCATATGCTTGAAAGGTAGAAGCAAAGCTGAACTTTAGGATCCTGAAATATGCAGCAAGAAAAGTAGCAAAAAGCTGCGTCAATGCCACCCTGTCTTAGGCCTCCTTCACACGTCCTGATATTTCCGGTACTGGAAAAACCTGTACCGGAGATATCCATGTGTGTGTCATACATGTGGCAACCGTGTGCCATATCAGTATCGCACATACCGGCGCCTGAGAAAAGCCGGCACAGTTTAAGCTGTTCTCATGCCCCGGGTGCTGAAGACTGCTCACATAATTGTCGCCTGATCTCTCTGTGATCATTGTGAGCAGGGGACAATGTTGAGTTGTATTCAGCTCCCACTGTCTACATCGAGTAAAATGAAGAATAAAATAAAAAAACACATTATACTTGCCTCAACACCTAATCCCCTGAAGCCATTGTCCCCTGTAAAAAAAAAAAACAAAAAAAAAACCTATCTCTGACCTATCCAAAATTGAAGGAATCCATAGTGTCCCACGCCGTAATCCATCTGTGCAACATTTGCTTATCAGCATGAACGGTGGTGGCCTGAGGCGACTCCTCATGCTGAAGAGCAGGGGAGAATGACTCGCTGTAGCGAGAGCCGGCCCATGAACTGCCCTGACCTCCGTAAGATCATTGCAGTTCACCGCAGAAACCATCTGAAAACTCTCTTAAAATCCTTCTCAAAATCTCAAAACTTAAAGTTTACCTTCAGTTTCCCTCAGCTAAAAAGACTTTGTGTGCACATACAGTAAATGGTGAGGAACAGAAACCCAAAACATGAAAATTTTATAAAAAAAAAAACAAAACATGAAAAACCTTATAAAGTGCGAGTTATTTCAACATCACAGTGCATGCAAACTGGAACTTAAATCTCAAAGTAAGTATTGTTTTTGTTCGCACATACTGGTTGTGTGGGTGGTATAGCAAATTTAGCTATTGCAGTAGACCAAAAATGTGATTTATTGTCTTTTTAGGTTATTTGTAGTGATTTATATTAAAAAGTGAATTTTTTTTGTGTAAATAAATATCTTACTCAAATTTCTTATTCTTGTTTTTTCTTCCTTGTCCAGCTCACACTTATAAATGTCCTCTTTTATTTCCCTGCAGCGGTTGGTTTCGCGCTCTCTAGGTGTAAATCCTGATGATCTAACTGATCCAGTGAAAATAACAATACCTCGCTATGTTCTTTGTGGACAAGGAAAGGATGAACACTATGAGTTTGAAATAAAGGTAATTGTAACTGTTGTGTTCACCGTTATAAATCATCATTTTTGTATAAATTAGTATTTAATTTTGTATTATATTGTATGTTTAGAGAAAACGTGTAATCTTACCTTCAAACAGAATTTGCCCCTTTTCCAAGTCTAAAGGCTTTGTTCCATTTGCCCAATTGATTCGCAATCAGTGATGCTTCATAACTGGACAGGTTGATTTCACAGAAGTGTTATTGACTTGGAGTTACATTGTGATTAAGTGTAAACTTAATTTTTTTGAGCAGTGTATAAAGGTTAGACACAACATTTCTTGCTGCCCTGCATCGAATACATATTTAGAGCTCCCTAATAAGTGGTGGTGGTCTTCTTTCTTGTGTTGATAGACACCTTCTTAAAGTTTAAACTTATTATAACTACTAGATTTCCCCCCCCCAAAAAAAAAAAAAATCTTATTTATATATTTTCTTTTATTCTAGTCTGGTCATGTAACTAATAACATAAATTATTGGTTGAGTGGCATACTGATCCCCATTGTGTTGAAGGGAACCTGTCATGTTGAAAATGGTATCTGATCTGCAGACAGGAGGTTATAGAGAAGGAGGAGATTATCAGATTTATATGCATGTTTTGAGGGGAACATTTTCAGTAAACCTTGCATGTTATTAATTGAAATCCTTGGTGCTTTTATGCATAGAGTAAAGTGAATGGTCCTAATCTGTGATTCACCGCATTTTCTGTATGATTGTGCATATAGAGCTTACTGTCAATCACTGATCGGACCGCCCACAGGACTCTTATACATACAAACGCCAAGGATTTCAATTAATAAATTACAAGTTATACTGCATCTTTTCCTACAAAAATCTATTTTCTTTACCATCATGTCCACAGATTAGACTGGATATACAACCTGAAAGGTTCCATTTAAAGAGTAACTTAACGTTTTGTTAAAGTGAACCGGTCATCAGGATTTTGCTGCGTAAACTACAGGCATTGTCAGGTTGGCACTGTTACACTGATTAAAATAACTGGGCTGAAAAAATCCATCTTGTGGTTGTTAAATCTTTGTTTTCAGTTAATGAGATTCTAGTTCTCCGTGCGGGGGGAGGGGTGTCTTTGGTGCTCTGGCCTCATCTTAATCCTTGTGGGCTTAAATGACAGGTCACTGAACTTTCAGTGACCTGTCTGTTATACTTTACATGTGCAGTTTATATTGTCTTTACAAAAAAAATTAAAGGGAACCTGTCACCCCCAAAATGGAAGTTGAGCTAAGCCCACCGCCATCCGGGGCTTATCTACAGCATTCTGTAATGCTGTAGATAAACCCCCGATGTAACCTGAAAGATGAGAAAAAGAGGTTAGATTATACCGAGTGCACTCCGCTCCACTAATGACCTGAGGTTAGCATCCTCAATAATCAGAACCTCCCACTCCCGTCTCCAAGACTTTACACGTGCTGCGCCGATTCTTTGGAATGCACTACCTAGGTTAGTACGATTAATCCCCAATCCCCACAGTTTTAAGCATGCCCTAAAAACTAATTTGTTCAGACTGGCCTAACGCCTCAATGCATTAACCTAACTATCCCTGTGTGGCCTATTTAAAAAAAAAAAACAAAAAAAAAAAAAAACAACATAATCAGGTTCCTCGCATCATGTTCTCATACACTTTATGCAGTTATTAGCCCTCTGTGTCTGTACTGCTACGTACTTAGGCAGTTAACTGGTTCATGCAGCTTTACATGAACACCCGAGCCTTATACTATGGCTGGTCTGAATAACTAAAGCAATTGTTACCATCCACCTCTCGTGTCTCCCCTTTTCCTCATAGTTTGTAACCTTGCGAGCAGGGCCCTCATTCCTCCTGGTATCGGTTTTGAACTGTGATCTCTGTTATGCTGTAATTGTCTGTACAAGTCCCCTCTATAAGTTGTAAAGTGCTGCGGAATATGTTGGCGCTATATAAATAAAAATTATTATTATTATTACTCACTTGGGTGGGTGGGCGCACTGATCTGATGGGCGTCGCGGTCCGGGGCCTCCCATCTTCTTGTCTTCACCTTGCGGCTCCGGCGCAGGTGTACTTTGCCTGCCCTGTTGAGGGCAGAGCAAAGTACTGCAGTGCACAGGTGCCAGGCCTCTCTGACCTTTCCCGGCGCCTGTGCACTGCAGTACTTTGCTGTGCCTCAACAGGGCAGACAAAGTACGCCTGTGCTGGAGCCGCAGCGTGAAGACAAGAAGAGGACTTCATCCTATGAAGATGGGAGGCCCCGAACCGGACCACGACACCCATCGGACCGGACCGCAGCAGGAACGCCCCTAGGTGAGTATAATCTAACATCTTTAACTCATCTTTCAGGATACATCAGGGGCTTATCTACAGCATTCCAGAATGCTGTAGATAAGCCCCTGATGCCGGTGGGCTTAGCTCAACTTCCATTTTGGGGGTGACGGGTTACCTTTAACTCGAGCAAAATGGCGCCAAAGGCGGCACCTGCACAGTAGCATTTATCGCTTGATTATAGATGATGATGTGCATGTGCCGCTGCTGGCACTGTTTTGCTGGAGCAAAGTTTTTTTTATGCTCCAACAAAACGGTGCCGGCACATGCGCAGTAGCATTTATCCGTAAGCGATGTCAATGCTCTTAATCTGCGCAAGCCCCACCCACTGGCACCGATTGAGAGCATCGCTTGCCAGTAGATGCTACTGTGCATGCGCTGGTACCATTTTGTTAAGGCAAAGGCACACACACAGACCTTGAGGAAGACGCCTTGAGCGTCGATACGCGTGGGTCTTGGCACCCACACAGCTTTACTGATTTGACATGACGTGCCTGCTGGCTTAGGATTGCCTCTATAGGTGTCGGCACTAGGGCTGGGCAAGAGATATTTGTGGATCGCTGAGGAGGACTTAGTGGGGTAACTATTGTGTATTGAGAATCCTTGTATTATAACCCCACCCGGCAATAGTATATTTGTGGGACCACTTTTTTCTGTGGCCTGTGAGTGACAATCTAATTGCCCAGCACCTTGGAACATTTATCTTTTTAATGTGCACACGTGCATTGGGTGTGCTGTCGGTATCGGTTGTGACTTATACTAAATGGTGATAAAGTATTTGCATTAGCTGTGTAGGGTGCAATTTATTAACATTTTCAACCAAAACAAGACATAGAGAGAGCAAGGTTAACATAAATGCAATGACATGAAACATTCATGAAGCATAAAAGTAAAATTAGAATAAAATAAAATAGCAAAACAATAAATACAGTAAATTCTTAAGGAAATATTTCCAGCCAGCGAGACCATTTTTTCAAAAAGGAAGGAAAGCAGCCATTCAGTAACGCCAATTTTTGTTCATAGGATTTATGCAAAGCCAGTTTGTCAATAATTCCTTGTGAAGAGGGTACTTTAGAAGATTTCCTAAAAAACCAATTGCATTCTTAGAAACTAAAAGCATATGTATAACAAGTTTCCTAAAAGGTGGAGTCAATTGATCTGCATTCAACGAGAGCAGGACCAACTGAGGAGACAGAGAAAAATCCGAACGTTTTAATATAATAGACATAAGAGAAGAGATTTCATCCCAAAAAGGTCTAATACGTGGACAAAACCAAAACAAATGGAAAAGGCTACCATAATGTCCACAATCTTTCCAGCAGAGAGGGGAATTGGAAGGATTAATAAATGCTAAGCGAGACGGTGAATAATACCACCTAGAGATAAGCTTAAAATAAGACTCCTGAAGAGCCATGGACATCGTAGCAGAATAAGTCAACGACATGGCCAGTTCCCAATCATCTAGAGCTACAGAAAGATTCAAAGTAGATTCCCATTTGCTCATGTATGGGGATTTTATAATTTTGAAATCATTATTAAAATACTGGTAGATATATTGAGTAGACCAAAATATGCTATGACCGGAGTTGCATAAAATATTAATTGCTGGAGGAGGGCGACGTGTCACCAGTGGCCTCAAAAAATGCTTTAAAATAATAAACTGCATAAAAGCCGATGAGGGAACACCAAACCTATCTTTAAGGTGGGTAACTGACACAAACTTGTTACCATCAAAGATGTCATGTAGTTTAGAGATTCCCCAGTCAGCCCAATTTGAATGCAGATCAAACGAGAAAACAGTAGCCAAAAAGAGAGGGGAAGTCTCAGCATAAGCTCCATCTTGGCAAAACCGCTTTTAATTTTGAGAAATTTCCGCCATGCTACAAGAACAGCTACAAAAATCAAATGATCAGACCGAAGCAAAGACTTAGAGGTGAATAAATTCATAATAATATTACAAGGTGGAGAATTTCTATTAAAGTATAATTCCAATTCCAGCCATGAAGGTGTATGATCTGCAGACCACCAATATAGACTCTGTTTAATTAGAGAAATAATAGGCCGAAACATTAGGAAAACCCATACCTCCACGCAATTTATGTTTATACAGTTGACTAGAGGCTATACGAGCTCTCTTGTTGCCTCAAGCAACCGATCAACAGATTGATGTGTGCCTGCAAACTGGTCAAATAGGAAGTAGAAACAAGTAAAGGAAGAGACCTGAAGACATAGAGAATCTTGGGAAGAATTATTGGTTTTACAATAAGGCATTTTTCCCACCATGATAACACTTTATCATCATACAAACCAAGCTCTTTAGAAATGGAAGCAATAAGAGAATCCAAATTGCTGGGAATCAAGGAGCTAAGGTTTCTAGAAAACCTCAGACCCAAATAAACAATATCCCTCTCCGCCCAACTCCAGGGCGAAATATCATTTATACTCCGGATTTGAGAATCCGTGAGATTAAATTGAAAATTTTTCGACTTGGACTTATTTATTTTAAAATATGAAAAAAAATGAAACCTTTTTAAGAAGGGTTTGCAAATGTGGAATAGAATGACAAGCATTTGTAAGGGCCAGGAGAATATCATCAGCATATAAACTGATTTTAAATTCCTTACGATCCGTGCGAACTCCCTCTATGGAGGGATTATCTCTAATGAGCTGGGCTAATGGCTCTATGGCAAGGGCAAAAAGCAGTGGAGAAAGGGGGCAACCCTGCCGAGTACCATTAAAGATAGGAAATGGGGAAGAAAAGTGATTGTTAATATAAATTTTTGCCTGAGGATCGGAATATAAAGCCATCATTTTATTTATAAAATCCAAATCAAAGCCAAATTTTTGTAGGGAACATTTGAGTAAAGTCCAATTTAAGGGATCAAATGCTTTCTCTGCATCAAGGGAAATTAAAGTGGAGTTAATTTTTTGGGAATTAATTAATTTAATAATATTTATCAGCCTCCTGGTACCTTCAATGGATTGCCGATGCTTGATAAATCCAATCTGGTCCGTGGAAATTAATTTGGGCAAAATAAGGTAAAGGCGGTTAGCTAAGACGTTGGAATAAATTTTGAGATCAGTATTAACTAATGAAATGGGACGGTAATTAAGTATTTGATCAGGACTACTGGAATCAAGTTGGGGAAGATTGACAGAAGACAAAAAGTAATCAATAGATCTCGCACCTGGAATGGGAAGAGAGGGATCAGACCGCAAATTATATAATTGATCGAAATATTGTGCAAATTCATTTGCAATGTCCTGTGGGTGGATGAGAGAAATGCCCTAAGGAGAAATTATCTTGTCGATTCGGTTACATATTCTAACCTTTTTAATTTTATTGAACATAAAACGAGTGGGCTTGTTAAAGGACATATAATGATTGAGTTTTGATTGTTTGACCGCAGAGTCATAAAATGAAAAAATTGTGGCCCTCAATTCATTCCTAAGATGGGATAAATCAGTCAAAGTTTTGGAACAATGGGTTGGGCTATTGGCCAATGCCAGCTCCAACTCCTCCTCTTTAATCAATGCTTGTAAACATTTAATTTTTTGGCGGTTAAAATTTTTAATACGGGAGGAAATATGAATGAGAGTGCCACGTAGAACCGCCTTGTGCGCGTTCAACTGGAGGAATGGCTTGGAAGGGTCATGCACATTCTCAGAAAAATAAAGGTTAAGAGATCTAGAAATTTCCTCATAGTATGTAGGATTTTGAAAAATAGAAGCATTATACTTCCACAATAGTGGATTATTAACCCCTTCATGACCCAGCCTATTTTGACCTTAAAGACCTTGCTGTTTTTTGCAATTCTGACCAGTGTCCCTTTATGAGGTAATAACTCAGGAATGCTTCAACGGATCCTAGCGGTTCTGAGATTGTTTTTTCGTGACATATTGGGCTTCATGTTAGTGGTAAATTTAGGTCAATAAATTCTGTGTTTATTTGTGATAAAAACGGAAATTTGGCAAAAATTTCGCAATTTTCACATTTTGAATTTTTATTCTGTTAAACCAGAGAGTTATGTGACACAAAATAGTTAATAAATAACATTTCCCACATGTATACTTTACATCAGCACAATTTTGGAAACAAAATTTTTTTTTGCTAGGAAGTTATAAGGGTTAAAATTTGACCAACGATTTCTCATTTTTACAACGAAATTTACAAAACCATTTTTTTTAGGGACCACCTCACATTTGAAGTCAGATTGAGGGGTCTATATGGCTGAAAATACCCAAAAGTGACACCATTCTAAAAACTGCACCCCTCAAGGTGCACAAAACCACATTCAAGAAGTTTATTAACCCTTCAGGTGCTTCACAGCAGCAGAAGCAACATGGAAGGAAAAAATGAACATTTAACTTTTTAGTCACAAAAATGATCTTTTAGCAACAATTTTTTTTATTTTCCCAATGGTAAAAGGAGAAACTGAACCACGAAAGGTGTTGTCCAATTTGTCCTGAGTACGCCGATACCTCATATGTGGGGGTAAACCACTGTTTGGGCGCACGGCAGGGCTTGGAAGGGAAGGAGCGCCATTTGACTTTTTGAATGAAAAATTGGCTGCACTCTTTAGCGGACACCATGTCACATTTGGAGAGCCCCCGTGTGCCTAAAAATTGGAGCTCCCCCACAAGTGACCCCATTTTGGAAACTAAACGCCCCAAGGAACTTATCTAGATGCATAGTGAGCACTTTAAACCCCCAGGTGCTTCACAAATTGATCCGTAAATATGAAAAAGTACTTTTTTTTCACAAAAAAAATCTTTTAGCCTCAATTTTTTCATTTTCACATGGGCAACAGGATAAAATGGATCCTAAAATTTGTTGGGCAATTTCTCCTGAGTACACCGATACCTCACATGTGGGGGTAAACCACTGTTTGGGCACATGGTAAAGCTCGGAAGGGAAGGAGCGCCATTTGACTTTTTGAATGAAAAATTATCTCCATCGTTAGCGGACACCATGTCGCGTTTGGAGAGACCCTGTGTGCCTAAACATTGGAGCTCCCCCACAAGTGACCCCATTTTGGAAACTGGACCCCCCAAGGAACTTATCTAGATGCCTAGTGAGCACTTTAAACCCTCAGGTGCTTCACAAATTGATCCATAAAAATGAAAAAGTACTTTTTTTTCACAAAAAATTTCTTTTCGCCTCAATTTTTTCATTTTTACATGGGCAGTAGGATAAAATGGATCCTAAAATTTGTTGGTCAATTTCTCCCGAGTACGCAGATACCTCATATGTGGGGTAAACCACTGTTTGGGCACACGGCAGGGCTCGGAAGGGAAGGCGCGCCTTTTGACTTTTTGAATGGAAAATTAGCTCCAACTGTTAGCGGACACCATGTCGCGTTTGGAGAGCCCCTGTGTGCCTATGCATTGGAGCTCCCCCACAAGTGACCCCATTTTGGAAACTAGACCCCCCAAGGAACTTATCTAGATATGTGGTGAACACTTTGAACCCCCAAGTGCTTCACAGACGTTTACAACGCAGAGCCATGAAAATAAAAAAAAAAAATTATTTTCTCAAAAATCATTTTTTAGCCCGCAATTTTTTATTTTCCCAAGGGTAACAGGAGAAATTTGACCCCAATATTTGTTGTCCAGTTTCTCCTGAGTACGGTGATACCCCATATGTGGGGGTAAACTACTGTTTGGGCACATGCCGGGGCTCGGAAGTGAAGTAGTGAAGTTTTGAAATGCAGACTTTGATGGAATGGTCTGCGGGCGTCACGTTGCGTTTGCAGAGCCCCTGTTGTGCCTGAACAGTAGAAACCCCCCACAAGTGACCCCATTTTGGAAACTAGGCCCCCCAAGGAACTTATCTAGATATGTGGTGAGCACTTTGAACCCCCAAGTGCTTCACAGACGTTTACAACGCAGAGCCGTCAAAATAAAAAATCATTTTTCTTTCCTCAAAATTGATGTTTTAGCAAGCAATTTTTAATTTTCTCAAGGGTAACAGGAGAAATTGGACCCCAGTAATTGTTGCGCAGTTTGTCCTGACTATGCTGGTACCCCATATGTGGGGGTAAACCACTGTTTGGGCGCACGTCAGGGCTCGGAAGTGAGGGAGCACCATTTGACTTTTTGAATAAAAGATTGGCTGGAATCAATGGTGGCGCCATGTTGCGTTTGGAGACACCCTGATGTGCCTAAACAGTGGAAACCCCTCAATTCTACCTCCAACACTAACCCCAATACACCCCTAACCCTAATCCCAACTGTAACCGTAACCCTAACCACAACCCTAACCCCAACACACCCCTAACCACAACCCTAATTCCAACCCTAACCCTAAGGCTATGTGCCCACGTTGCGGATTCGTGTGAGATTTTTCCGCACCATTTTTGAAAAATCCACAGGTAAAAGGCACTACGTTTTACCTGCGGATTTACCGCGGATTTCCAGTGTTTTTTGTGAGGATTTCACCTGCGGATTCCTATTGAGGATCAGGTGTAAAACGCTGCAGAATCCGCACAAAGAATTGACATGCTGCGGAAAATACAACGCAGCATTTTCGCACAGTATTTTCCGCACCATGGGCACAGCGGATTTGGTTTTCCATATGTTTACATGGTACTGTAAACCTGATGGAACACTGCTGCGGATCCGCAGCCAAATCCGCACCGTGTGCACATAGCCTAATTCTAAAGGTATGTGCACACGCTGCGGAAAACGCTGCGGATCCGCAGCAGTTTCCCATGAGTTTACATTTCAATGTAGACCTATGGGAAACAAAAAACGCTGTACACATGCTGTGGAAAAACTGCACGGAAACGCAGGGGTTTACATTCCGCAGCATGTCACTTCTTTCTGCGGATTCCGCAGCGGTTTTACAACTGCTCCAATAGAAAATCGCAGTTGTAAAACCGCAGTGAAATGCGCAGAAAAACCACGGTAAATACTCGATAAATCCACAGTGGTTTAGCACTGCGAATTTATCAAATCCGCTGCGGAAAAATCCGCAGAGGACCAGAATACGTGTGCACATACCGTACCCTAACCCTACCCCTAACCCTACTCCTAACCCTAACCCTAGTTCTAACTCCAACCTTAGTGGGAAAAAAAAAATCTTTATTTTATTATTGTCCCTACCTATGGGGGACAAGGGGGGGGTCATTTACTGTTTTTTTTATTTTGATCACTGAGATAGGTTTTATCACAGTGATCAAACTTCACATTGGAACGAATCTGCCGGCCGGCAGATTCGGCGGGCGCACTGCGCATGCGCCCGCCATTTTGGAACATGGCGGCGCCCAGGAAAGAAGACGGACGGACCCCGGGAGGCTAGGTAAGTATAAGGGGGGGGAGATCAGGGCACGGGGGGGTGGATCGGAGCATGGGGGGGTGGATCGGTGTGCGGGGGGGTGGATTGGAGCACGGGGGCGGGATTGGAGCACGGGGGCGCGGACAGGAGGATGGGGGAGCGGAGCACAGATCGGAGGGCTGGGGGGGGCCATGGGTGGGGGCACAAAAGTGTTTCCAGCCATGGCCGATGATATTGCAGCATCGGCCATGGCTGGATTGTAATATTTCACCAGTTTTTTAGGTGAAATATTACAAATCGCTCTGATTGGCAGTTTCACTTTCAACAGCCAATCAGAGCGATCGTAGCCACGGGGGGGGTTCACCCCCCCCCCCCTGGGCTAAACTACCACTCCCCCTGTCCCTGCAGATCGGGTGAAATGGGAGTTAACCCTTTCACCGGATCTGCAGGGACGCGATCATTCTGTGACACAGCATATGCGTCACAGGTCGGATTGGCACTGACTTTCATGATGCATACGCTGTGTCACAGGTCTGGAAGGGGTTAATAGTGACCTTCAATCAATTTGGCAATGACAGGGGCATGATCCGAAATGGATTTATTACCAATGGATATAGAGAAAAATCTAGGGAGGGAGAACACAGTTGATAATATCAGATCAATGCGAGAAGCTGATAAATGGGAGTCAGAAAAATACGTGTATTCCCTTGAAGTGGAGTTTAAACATCTAAAGATGTCATAAAGTTTGTGAGTAAAAAGCCAATTATTTAAGGAGGGGAAGTTTAGCCTATTTGAGGATGAGGCATCAAGTATATTATCAGGGACCAAATTAGTCTCCTAAAAGTAAAAGAATGCCTTTTTTAAGTGGTTCAATTTTTTTAAGCAACTTATCTAAAAATTTAATTTGACCCCTATTCGGAGCATAAATATTTACAATTTGACCCCTATTCGGAGCATAAATATTTACAGTTGTGTAAATTTGGGAATTTAACTTGCAAACAATGACATGAAAATGACCATTCACATCAACCAATTCCTCCAATAGTTCAAACGACAAGGAGTCTCTGATCAGGGTCATAACGCCTGCCCCTTTAGAGGGACCAGAGGCTTCAAAAACATGTGGGTAATTTTTTAGGGCAAATGCAGGATGATTATGCATGTTAAATTTAGTCTCTTGCAGGCACACCAAATCCGCAACAGATTTATTAATTTCCCTCTGAAAGGAAAAACGTCTATTCGGGCTATTAAGACCCCTTGCATTATAGGTAACCAAAGTAAGCACCATGAGATAAAAAAGAAAGAAAATTTTGGCTTTAGTAGGCAATCACCGGCTGGAAAGTAAGAAAAAGAAATCACTACCAAGACTAAATAGACAAAGAAAAGTACAAACTTTAAACTTTACAGTACTAGAGCACTAGAGGGAAACCAAGAAAATGGCTCTACTTCTTGTACCGGGGGGAAAAAATCAGTGCAGCGCAAGGTCAAGTAGACCCTCATTAGTACCAATAACAAAAATTTAAGAATAAACAAATGAATAGTAGAAGCACAATATCATACAATATTAGAAAACCCAGGTACGCAAATCAAAAAATGACACATTGAGCTCAAGTGACATGGCCTGGACCTGTGGAAATAGATGCAGGTATGGAAGAAATAACACCGTGGGATTTCAAAAATAGGAGACCCTCCTCAGGTGTAAGAAAAACTGAATTTTTCCCCCTACAATTAAAGATGAGCCTCAGAGGAAAACCCCACTTGTAAGGAAGGCCTTTCTCAGAATGGAGGTGAGTGATCTAAAGTGCCTCCGACCCTCAATAGTTGCTTTGGACAGGTCAGCAAACAACTTAAGATGATGATAGGGTTCCAGCAATCCTCTTTTAATTGTGACCAGGTTTTGTATTTTCTCTTTAATATGATAAAAGTGAATTTTTATGATAACATCTCTAGGGAGGTCTTTAGGGACAGAAGGAGGCTTAGGAAGACTATGGATATGATCTATAATGAGATCCGTATCTGAAAGATTGGGAATCATCTTCCTAAAAATCCCCTTAACAAACTCAGGAAGCTTAATGGGCGAGATATCTTCAGATATACCTCTATTTTAATGTTGTTACGACGGGATCTGTCCTCTGGATCTGCCAACTTAAGCTTCAACTGACTAATATCTGACTTAGTCAGACTCTTCCTTTAGGGACAGTGCATGTGTCTTTTCCAATTCTCCCAGTCTAACTTCATGGTTATCCAACTGAGAAGTTAAAAACTCGAGAGTCCCCTGAAATATTTTTGTCTGGTTGTCCATATGAAGACACAATCTGGCGCTAAGTTTATCAACCAGAGTATTCATACATGCCTCAAGCGACGTCGCATCATGAAAGGTACAAGACAGGGAAGACCTAGATGGTTCCTTGGTCCTTGGCTTAGACTTTTTTTAAACTAGTATTGGGAGAGTAATTAGTAGAGTCCTCTTCCGAAGAGTTGGTAATGGAGGACCGCGTTCCCCCCAACTCAAGGAACCCTTCCTCTTTGAAGAGGAAGAGAGATCCATGGTCTCAGTAGGAATGAGTGAAGAGGGAAGTTCCACACCAAGCTCTGCTAAGCAAGCTTTAGGCGTGGACGCGGAATGAGAGTGGGCCTTTATAGAGGACTGTGAGAGCTCTCTCTCAATAAGAGAACGAGACTTAACTGGACTTGGCAAATTAACCGAGTCCCTTGAAGAACCACGATTAGCCTGTGGGTCTTTATTTTGTTTTTGAGCTTTAGAAGAAGCGGAAGATTTAGCCAGACAAGGTCCCACCCCAATGTGCTCAGATGAGTACAAAATGACTAGGCAATTACAGCCCCACCCCCAAAAGGAGAACCGAGGGAGCAAGTGCCAACCAAAGCAACACAATACCTAATATGTAAATAGGTAGATATATAAATATACAAAACAAATTTGTTATAAGCTTTATGATGTACAATAGCAAATTGTATTGTGGTACCGTATTAGCCAGAAATATCGATGTGAATACTTTTCTGCCCAATGATGACAGAAGTATTCTAGGAGTGATACCTTTATTGGCTAACCAGAAAATAATGTTTGCAAGCTTTCAGAGCACAAAGGCTTTGTGCTCTGAAAGCTTGCAAACATATTATTTTCTGGTTAGCCAATAAAGGTATCACTCCTAGAATACTTCTGTCAACATTGGGCAGAAAAGTATTCACATCGATTACAAGCTTTATATAATTATTATTATTAATTATTTGTGTATTAATTTGATCTGTATTGTATTTAATATATTCAGTTATTCTATTATTTTTATATACATTTTATAATTATTATATTAATCACAACCAACTCCCACTTTATTAAAAGTAACTTCTAAAAGAAATGTACCAAAAAGACCTGTTCAGGCAATAAAAATGACCACCCCTTCCCCACCCTCAATGAAACCAAGCAAGCAATCAGTCAATATTATGCAAAGACAGAGCAGCTGTAATCTTCTGTAGATGGAAACAACGGTCCTTGACAGGATCTTCCCAGGCGGTGTGCCCAATGAAAACCGAAGCAAAATAGATCCCAGACCCCCCGGTTCACAAGGGGCAACCCCAAGGAAGTCTTCTGAAGTTGTTCCGAAGCAATTTGAGCACTTACTAGAATATCGCAAGCAGCGATGACATCACTGAAGGGGATGAAGATGGTGCCTGGAGCCGTCCGTGGTAGAAGCTTCACCCCGTTGTGCTAGGTGCAAATACAGTTAAAAGGGGACAAACCCCCCCAGGAGGGTAGAGGCACACCCAAGGAAGGTCCAGGGAGGTGTTCTGTTGTGGTTTGTGACACCGCCCGATTAGCTGTAACGTCACTGAGATGAAGGAAGATGGCGCCTGGAGCGGACCCTTACAGAATCCTCACCCCCGGTGTGCCAGATCCAAACGTAGTCAAAAGGGGGCGAAAAAAACACGGTTGGGTAGGGGCACATCTAAGGAAGGTCCAGGGAGGTGTTTCTTGGTAGTCTGTCACACCACCCGATTAGCGGTGACGTCACTGAGGGAAATAAATGCCGGACCACCAGCGCTTATGACAGGCTGTGACAGGGCCCTCAAACATGATGTGCCTGGTACAAATTTGATTTAAAAAAAAATAAAGGGTAAAACCCCCCCAGATGGCCAGGGGCAACGCAAAAAAAAAAAAAAAACCTCCAGTGATGTTATTAATAGAAATTAACACAATGTCTTCAGAAGAGCAATAGGGGTTACTGAGGTAATCATAGCGACCTCACAGACACCAAGTAAACCAGAAAAAAGGCACTAAAAGAAAGAATTGTTTAAAAATGTCATTAATCCACACAAATGTATTTAAAAAATAAAAAAACACAATGTTTAAAAAGAAAAATTGTAGTCCTGTAGTTTTTTACCTCAGAAAATGAGTCACTCACAGGGACAAGCTGTTTGATGACGCCATTTTAAGTCTGTCATCTTCCAAACAGGATAAACAATCCTAGGATTATCCGATTAAGGCAAATAATGTCTCAAAATGTGCACAATAAGTTTCTGAATAAAAGTAAATATGAATGGAAGCAAAAGTGTTCAAAAAAGTCGCATTATATGTTGCGTTAGATGGTTACCTCAAAAGCTTGCACGTTTTGCGACCTACATCACCTGCGCCTAAGCCACGCCCACATTGATTTGACTTTGTAATATATTTTGTTACCTTACTTTGCTTCCATATATCTTAAACACTATGCTGAAAGTGCTGGCTTATCTGCCTAGTTCATGCTATCTTACTAGCTGACTTGAACTGCAGGTCTAGCTAAGATCTGTGCTTGGTGAGTTTCTGTGCTCCGCTCCCCCCATGCCCAGACACAACTTCCTTTGTGAGCCGGTGGAGGGGAGCAGATAACCTCACTCTTTAAAGGAAGTCTGTTATCAGGAAAAATGCCATTAACTTGCAGATATGGGGTTAATCAGCAGGTTAATAGCATTACTAATCTACTTGGTGCACGCACTTAGCCAAGTTCTGCGGGGAGAAAATGAACTTACCCAAGTCACCGGAATGAGTTCAGTCACCTGTCTGAAAATACACTACGATAGCTCTAACCGCGCCCCTGGCACTGACTGACAGCCAGCCCCAATGCAGAGCAAGTGACAGTCATGGAATACTCTATACTCAGAGCGGTGACTGAACCCGTGCTGGCGCCAATATCATGGCTGAAGCCCAAACGCTGCCGGAGGGAATAACATTCATTTTCTCACCACAGCGTTTAGTTAAGTGTGGGCACTTGGTAGGTTAATAACTCTATTAATCTGCAGACTAACCCAATATCTGCGGGTTAATAGCGTTTTTTTCTGGTGATAGGCAGGTGCAGACGACCATGTTTTTGATCCAAGTGCAATTTGACAAAACATCAGATCACACTCGTACCAATATTATTCTATGGGGCCGTGCACATGTCTGATTTTTTTCCTCGAACAGAGTCTGTCGCAGGAAGAATTGTAGCATGCATGATTTACAGCTGTTATTCGGATTGAACTCAGCCATAGAAAGTCAGTGAATCCGTGGAAAACATTGCAACTCGGATGACATCTGAGTGCGGTGCAATTATCAGAGACTGACAGATTGGAGATTTTTTTTCCCATTTTCTCCTCATTCGAGAAAACTGGATCACACAGATCAGTGTCTGATTCTTAAAACCGGTCCGATTTTCTCAGATTAGAGAAAATATGGTCGTGAGACCCTAGCCGAAGTCTCGACCTGCAGTTTAAATTGGCTGCTAAGACCAAATAAACTAGGCAGACAAGCCAGCACTTTCAGCTCGGTGTTAAATTTAGGTGCCAGCTATGTTTTTCTCAGAAATGCTTTGGTGTTTCAGAGAAAGCATAGATTTAAAATGCTGGTCAGGAACGAAAAAGTCTTTCCAAATATCCTAGAGTGGAGTGGGGAGAAACTAGCCAGGGGCGGTGGTGAACTAGTCACGTTTCTCCTTATTGTCCTTGGGCGGCTCTTCGATCTGTGTTTTCTCTGAAACATCGGAGTGTTTCAGGAAAAAATATACCTGACTGCGATCGTGCAGCCAGACTCTGATCCATACTGCCCTTAGGCACCATGAATCTAGTAACAGGTTCCTTCTACAGCTAAATATCCACACTTTCGAATTTTAATTGATTCTGTGAAATAATTTACATTTTCTTCACCTGAGTTACACTAATAGATCTCCGCCTCACAAAGGAGCACTGATATATCAGGGAACCCAAATCTGAAAAGAAGTCATTTTAATGTGTTGTCATGGATTAGACAAAAATGTTGTCTTCCTAAAACAGTGTCCTCTAATCACGGGTAGTGACTGTCATTGTTCTTTTAAACTTTATTGAACCTAAGCAGCAGTCCCACACCCAACCCGTGGGCCCTTTAGCTCTTGGTTTTTATAGAATGTGGTCATGTTTTTCTAATCTATTCAATTACTAATCATTGAGAAAAGTTGCCCCAACAATCTCTTTTGCGCTTGTATATTACTTATGGATTCAGTATTAATAACGGGGGCTTGTACTATTTGTACCTTTTTGTCTTCTGCAGATAATTGTCTTAGAAGAAACTTGGACAGTTTTCAGAAGATATAGCCGATTCAGAGAAATGCATAAAACATTCAAGTTAAAGTACCCCGAGGTACAGTATTTTTTATAAACGTTGTACCGTTTGCATTTTAATGTGCATTTTGGAGAATGGATGTTTCCGTAGCTCGGGTAGGCAAATCCCATTCTTGATGTGCATTTACCAGTATTTGAGGTATAAAGTACATCAAAAACACATTCAACACTTGCCACCTGTTCTGTTTCTTCTCCAAAAAAAAAAAAAAGATTTGCTTCCCAATGGAATTACTGGCAAAATTCACTCTTTATTTTGACAATTCAGTTTTGGTTCCCCATCAACCCTGCTGTGGAGCCATGAAAAAATCACTGCTTTGGTACCATGGGGGTCTATATGACCCTAGGCTCAAAATCATCATATTTCATTAAAATGAACATGCTGGCTGTTCAGAATAATCAAGTTGTATTCTGTCATCATTTCAGAACACAGTTATGAAATCAAACGTAACTTTGAAGTGATTTATTTGTCATCATCAAACACAAACTGAAATTTATACCAAAATGCTTTACTAACAACTAAAGTATTCAAATTCAGTAATAAAAATGCACAATAACTGCAACGGTGTGGATTTTAGTAAAAATATAATGACAATTATCATCGCCAGTGTCAAACAGAATAGCACTTTGTTCACTGTCTGAATCCGATGCGGCATCAAGATCTGCATCACTTTCGACCCATCTCAAATGATCTTCCAAATTACCTTCGTTATCAGTATCAATGTCACTACAAGCATCCAAAGCTGCCAATATTTCATCAGGAGTCATCGCAGTTCGTCTAGCCATCGTTTTATTTGCAATTATATTACAAAACCTGTGAATAAACAGAAAATATTAAAAAAATGTCAGACAGTAAAGGTACTATGGGGTCAGGAGTGTCCCAAATACAGGAAATTGAAAATAACTTAGAAACAAAATTGAAAAACAAATTCAAAATATCATCAACCTAAGCAGAAATATGTTACTTGAAAATACATAGAAGGTCAATGAGATTGACCAGTTTTAGAAATATTTCAATTTATTCAGCGCTGGGGTCTATATGACCCCATGGTTCCACAGCAGGGTTAAGGGATCATCCTGGGTAAAATCCATAAGTTGGCTGTATTATAAATATGTAAATGCAGAATTTGTACATAAGGGGAAGATCCTAAATTTATTGGTTTCTGCAATGGAGGTTTACCTCTCCCCGTTATACACAAATTTCCAACTTTTTACATGTATTATATAGCACCAAGGTTGCTGCTATCTGGGTAGTTTGGAGGGGGGGAAAGGATTTTTCTCTTCATATTTTTTTTTTTTTTTTTTTTTTAAGTGTCTATTTTTTTCTTTAAGTCGAATCTTGTGCAAATTATTTTGACAGCATTGGATTATTGTACAGGTCACGGTAAATGCTACTTTTGTCAAAATCATTGTTTTGAAGTGTAGAATTAATCAACATGATACATTGTGGTTTTGAAAAATGTTAGCTGTCAGTAATTTAAAAAAAAAAAAAATCAGGTTGACACTTCTGCATAAAACATTTTAACATATAATACCATAAATGTATGATTCCCTGGTATTATCTTTAGTGGTCTAGAGAGGTTTATGCTTTAATACTCAAACTCTGGTGGTCTAAGAAGGAGAAAGGATCAAATTGATCTGTACGGATGAATCTTAGCTGTGGGCTCAGACAAGGAATCTCATACTTTTTCATATTTTGTTTGTATAGGTTGGGGTTTATGGATCAAAGTAGACAAGTTTGAAACCTCATGTTAATACTTTCCTCCCTGTATTCCCATAATAATAATTTGATCAAAAATTTGACCAAATATGTGTAAAAGGCTTTTTAGCAGAAGCAAACACTTTAGATTTACCGTATATTTGTTGTATTTTTTTCTTTGGTGATTGACTGGGTCACTATCAGTAAACACTGCAGGATGGACGCTGTGTACTTGTGCAGCGTCTAGATGTGACAGCATAGTAGATGAAACTTCAAGAAATCCCATGCCCACTATGCATCCACAGACGTCCGCGGCTCACCTGGTGAGACGGACATGCGGCACGTCTCTCCAAACCGCAGCATGTCAATTTATCTTGCAGAGACGCTTGTCTCATCAAGAGAAATTTCACCCATACAATCTATTGGACACGGTGAATCTGCCTGGTTCAGTGAACACATGCGGATTCAACTGCGTTTGGATGCAGCTAACATGCACTGCGTTCAAAGCGCTGCCAGATCTGTATTGTCGGCACATACACTCAAAGATGAGACTGCTGCAATTTCATGTTTCCCACCTTTGCTACTAAGAAACTTTTAAGTGGAAAAGTTATTTCCAGTAAAACATAAAACAGAAACTTTATATTAACTGAGAAGCCACCCTTATACTATGAGAATAATGAAAAATTATCTAGCGGATTTTTGTGCTTGAGTTATTTTTCATGGATGTTTTCAAGGTTAGTAGGTAGGATAAATGCCTTTAGGCCTAAACAATCAAGCAGGGCACATTTTTAGTAAACCACCCCAAGAAATCTGGGGTCATGAGTAGTCGTGATGCTGCTAGAAGAGAGGAACTTGGAGGATGGTTAGAGAAGGCTGATTTTGTCATAAAAAAGTAGATGCAGTAGAAAGGAAGAACATTAAAAAGGCAACGGACTTAGTTTTTTTTCAATCGACCTTTATTACTTCAACAATTGTATTAAAAATAGACTTTTAGAAACCCATTCATCAATGGTTTCATGTCTGAATTCTAGCATAAAAGCTTTGAAAAGTCTCAATTTAGGCACAACTCTTTACACCACTTTTAGTGATAAGCGAGTGTACTCATTTCTCTGGTTTTGCCGAGCACGCTCGGGTGACCTCCGAGTATTTGACTGCTCGGAGATTTAGTTTTCATTGAGGTAGCTGAATGATTTACAGCTACTAGCCAGGCTGAGTACATGTGGGGGTTCCCTGGTTGCTAGGGAATCCCCACATGTAATCAAGCTGGCTAGTAGCTGGAAATCATTCAGCTGCCATGAAAATTTAAAGCTCCGAGCAGTCATAAATACTCAGAGGTCACCCGAGCGTGCTCGGGAAAATCAAATCAACGAGTACACTCGCTCATCACTAACCACTTTCTATCCGGTCCGCTGACATGAGCAGAGCTGTGGCAGGACAAGGCCATGGTGACTGCGGCTCATCAAATTCATGACCAACGGCACTGTTTGATACCCCACAAATCTTACTCAAGCAGGAAATGGAGTAGGATTTGTGGCATAGAGGTGCTGACTGCTCGTCCAATGCTACTAATTTATGAATAGGTGTGAGCTTTTTCGTGAATTAGGTGTGTCTGACTCCAGCTTGCCCCCTCATCAACACCAGCATGAACAACCCCGATCTGAATGAATTCAGCACTAGGTGTCCACAACCCTGATAGTGAGACGGCTGTTTGAACCAAGTAGGATACCATTCAACATTCTGCTAGAGAACTTTGTTTTACTAAGGTAGAGTACATGTAATCAAGAATGGACAAAAGATTTTGGGCCAGTAAGCACAGGTTCCCTTTTTTTTTTTTTTTTTTCCTTTTTTACGCCTATGCCAAAAAACGTATTCCACATCGTAACCATGATGTAAGAAGTATCTTTTCTCCTGTGTCTTGTTAAGCATGCCAAGATGAGGAGACTTAAAGTCACAATGCTTCTCTAGGAAATATGCAGGTTGTCTCTTCAGAGAGGAAGCGGACTAGAACTCTAGTGCCACCTGTTGGAAGTAGCAATACTAAAAGTCAATGTTGACCCTTTAACGAGCCTTCTCACATGACTTGGCATAAAAGCCAAAACCAGAATCTCAATTTGCAGACACTGTGTTTTGGGGTACTGCCCCTTATCCGTGCAAAGTGTGAGATCTGGTTTGGCTGTGAGAGGCATCTGACAGGGATCTAAGGGGTAACGTTTCTCCTTGCAGAGAGTGACATGTGAAGCATGCCGAGATGAGGAGACCATGAACGGCGGCACCATTAGAGGTATGTGTAAGTAAACCCTATTAGAATGAATAGCTGGGTAGTACGCACAATCGACTGCCGCTCTATGCAGCCAG
Source organism: Ranitomeya imitator (assembly GCF_032444005.1). NCBI lineage: Eukaryota > Metazoa > Chordata > Amphibia > Anura > Dendrobatidae > Ranitomeya > Ranitomeya imitator. The sequence continues at coordinate 64,958,837 of NC_091286.1, forward strand.
TATCTGCAGAGATCCCGGTTCTCTGGATTGGTGGGGGCCACGATGATCAGACCGGTTTCCCCCCAGCAATCAGAAAGTTAGGGATAACTTTTAAGCTTGAGAACACCTCTTTAAGCACTCAAGACTTATTAGCCTGAACTTGTTTTGCTCAGAAATGTTCCATCCAAAAGTCAATAGATTGGGGGATGGAGATATAATATTAATGCAATCAACATGGTAAAACAGAAGTGAGAGTGGGTAACAACTGGCCATGTCTCTGAATATCTTGTTTCATATGCTTTGTGCTGTCATACAGATTCACATTCAGTACCAGACTTTAAATAGACAGATCTTTTAAAGAATATGTTGATGCATTCCCCACACCCATATCACAGCATAACAAAAATGCTTTTAATTCGGGAAAGATGGCAGCCATTTTTTTTTTTAATCATCCACCTTTTTGGAAACATCTGTCAAATTTTCACTGGATACATTTTGACAATTCAAAGTTCAATTTACCGAAGATTATCATTTTGTCTAAGTAGAACTTTTTATTAAAGGAATCTTGGGCAGCATGAAATTCAGATTCATTACAGTAATTGGTGTTTTACTCTTTTTAGAGAAAATAGAGATGGAAAACGAGCCATGTACAGAGAAAGTAAAACCTAGCTTTTTCTATAGAGGGAGCCGACCTGAATTTCATGCTGCCCAAGTATTGGATAGCGTTAAATGACAGGTTCTCTTTATGTGTAGTGTAGTAGGTTGGATATGTAATTACAACTTGTACTGTAATTAAGCCACAACTTTTGTCTGTAAATAAGCTCCCTGTATTCAGGTGGCATATCCATCTGGGTCACAGTACTACGGTAGCACGTTCACACTGATCGGATTATGTTGGCTTAGTTACAGGTTACAATTAAGGAAAATACTGCTGGTTGAAGGAAATTTTTGAAGTGTGCAAGCTACTGTCACGTCTCCCTTCATCTAGTGATTGCTGTCATCGAGCTAACGTTGTCACTGTCAAAACAGTGTAAATATGATTTCCTCGCAAGTTTTGCCTTTTCACGGCGAGCACCTGTGGCCTAATTATTTTGTATTTTTAAAATGTAATCTGCACGGCTGCCGCAAGCTTCTTTGCTAATCCGTCGCATTTAAACCAGATGAGTTCAAAAGGCGTCAATGAATAGTAAGTGTCGGAAAGCCACACAGCCTGTTTCGCATTTCTTATCCCTTTTAAGTTTAGAAAAAGGTGATACTTCCAGGAATGAAATGTAAAACTGTTTTAGGCAGTTCTGTTAGATTCCTATAGATTAAAGTATCCAAAGTTTGGGAGAGGAATATGCCTGCTGAGCCGCCAGCAATATCTCGGCCTGTGTGGTTCCTATTTTCTTATCTAATCACTGAGCTCCTTGGCTAACAGATTCAAGTGCCAAATCACAGCAATGCGAGGCATTACTGAGAAATGCTCCTCTCTCCTAGAAGACTCATTTCTCTATTTCCTAAGAAGAATCCAGTCTTGTAAGTAGATTTAGTTTGTTTATATTTGATTTAAAGGGTTCCTACACTTTCCCTAAACAATATGGTTATTAGACATTGTTTTTCATTACACTTAATATATATTCAGCAGTGCAGACACTATTATTATTATTTATATAGCACAATTAATTCCATGTGCTGTACATAAGGGGTTACATACAAAGTTATAGATATCATTTACAGTAAACAAATTTACGATAACAGACTGGTACAGAGGGGAGAGGACCCTGTCCTTGCGGACTTTCATTCTACGGGATAATGGGGAAGAGGCAGAAGGTCGGGGGTGCAGTAGCTCCAGTGGTGGTGAGGTGGCAGAATGGTTATTGCAGGCTGTAAGCTTTCCTCAAGAGATGGGTTTTCAGGTTCCGTCTGAAGGATCCGAGGGTGGTGGATATTCGGACTTGTTGAGGCGTGGAATTTCAGAGGATGGGGGATATTCGGGAGAAATCTTGGAGGCGGTTGTGTGAGGAACAAATATGTGTGGAGGAGAGTAGGAGGTCTTGTGAGGATCGAAGATTACGTGAGGGAAGATATTGGGAGATTAGTTCAGAGATATTGGGAGGGGAGAGGTTGTGGATTTCTTTGTAGGTCAGTGTTAGTAGTTTGAACTGGATACGTTGGGGAATTGGGAGCCAGTAGAGGGATTTGCAGAGGGGAGAAACAGGGGAGTAGCGTGGAGAGAGGTGGATTAGTCAGGCAGCAGAGTTTAGGACAGACTGGAGTGGTGCAGGAGAGGTAGCGGGGAGGCCACAGAGGAGGGTATTGCAGTAATCGAGGCAGGAGATGATGAGGTTATGCACAAGAGTTTTAGTAGATTGAGCGCTGAGAAATGGACCGATTCTGGAAATATTTTTGAGTTAGAGGTGGCGAGAGTTTGGACGTGCGGGTTGAAGGACAGGGCAGAATCGAGAGTTACTCCGAGGCAGCAGATTTCAGGTGAGGGAGAGAGCATGATGCCGTTTATCATAATAGATAGGAAGGGGAGGTACGTGAGATGGAGGAAAGATAATGAGTTTGGTTTTGTCTACATTGAGTTTTAGGAAGCGAGAGGTGAAGGAGGAGGATATGGCTGATAGACGCTCCGGGATTCTGGACAGCAGAGAGGTGACATCTGGGGCAGAGAAGTAGATCTGTGTGCCGTCTGCATACATGTGGTACTGGAAGCCATCTAGGCCAAGGGTATTGATGGGAAAAAAGTAAGGGCCCCAGGACAGAGCGTTGAGGGACTCCAACAGAGAGAGGGCGGGATGAGGAGGTAGTGTGGGAGTGGGAAACGCTAAATGTGCAGTCGGGAAGATATGAGGCAATCCTGGACAGGGCAAGGTCTTTGATGCCAAGGGAAAAAAGAATCTGTATCAGTAGGCAGTAGTTGACTGTCGAAGGCAGAGGACAAGTCGAGAAGGAGGAGGATGGAGAACTGTCTGTTAGCTTTGGCTGTGAATAAGTCATTAGTAATTTTGGTCTGGGCAGTTTTGGTGGAGTGGTGGGGTGGAAGTGTATTATGGCTGTCATGATCAGTTACATGTGTGTATATACTGTATGAAAGTGTAATTTCCAGGTTCAGTTTATAAATTGCTGGTGGCTAACAAGATAAAGGTTTCCTTACCTATTAGGGGGCGTTTATACATAATTTTTTTCTGCATTTGGGGCCCCGTCAGGACTTACATCCGATACCCTTCCCACCCACAAAACGTGATTCTAGTGTATGGACCGACTGGGCTACTGTCTTTAATGGTGCAGACGGAGTCACCGTGTGCCTGTCGTGCATCATTTTCAGCAATATACAAGGCAAGATTACCTTGTGCAGGCGTGTACTATGGAGGACAGAGAATGAACTTCAATCCAATATTGCAGCCAGCATGCAGCCAGCGGGTAAGGAAAGGGTGAATCAAACACCTGAAAACTCCGCCCATATGACCCAAAACCAGTCCCGCCAAATTCAGGTGACAGGTTCCCTTTAAAGGAAATTATATCCACTGCCACCCACATGACTGGAAGCTAGAAATTTACACAGAAGGTAATTAAATATTACATTTTTTCTCTTCATATACTGGGGCGTTTAACTTTATAGACACGTTGGGGATCCATGTCACATACATACTTCTCTACATTAACGTAGGTCAACTACAAGGGTTATCTTCTCTCACTCAATCTTGCACTCGACCTCTGTTAAAGGCTGCAAAGTGAGTAAAAATCACATCCCAACAAATTCCACACATGCCAGATACACAATATGCTGCCACGACTCATCAAACACGAGTCCCCAAAATACATATTTCTGTCCAACATTCAAAAGGTCGCAAAATCTCTGAAAGGCTATGGATAGTGATGAGCGAATATACTCATTACTCGAGATTTCCCGAGCATGCTCTGGTGTCCTCCGAGTATTTTCTTCCCCACATGTAATCAAGCTGGCAAAAAGATGTAAATCATTCAGCTGCGAAATCTCAAGTAACGAGTATATTCGCTCATCACTAGCTATGGATTCTTTAGAGCTTACAAAGACCAAACTTCTTAAAGTTTTAAGCTTTCGGCATCTCACCGTGTTCAGTAGTGTCCTGTCAGGACCTGCGGTCACGTGACTCCGACGCCACCCGGCGTTGTGGTTGTCATGGGGATGTACGCGTCACAAGGCCAGAAGCGTCACTTCCGGTCAGGTGGGACGATGATTACAGCTGTGGTGTGAGTATAAACAGGGCCCACACTTAGTGACACACAGGCCCCCCGAAGAAGGAAGGTCCGAAACGTGCGTTGGGGCGGACGCGCTGGGCACTGGACGATATCTATAACCCCACAACTGCCGGTAAATATTGCGAACTTGCTATTGCCATTTATCATGCTAGGCTATGGCGCAAATATTAGGTTGCTCTGTTATTGTGTGTTTACTGAGCCGCACACTATTAGTGAGGCTTTATCCTATCTGTGATGTGGCACCACTTGGCTGTTGAATAATGGTTGGATGCAATGTAGCATCATATAGCATTAGGATTCAGTGTTATTAGAGGGTGTTTCTGTAAGGGAGAAATACTATTTATATCTGAATGACTATTGATATCCCTGATCTATGGTATCCGGTACCGGCGTGGCCATGTTTTGTATTGCATTCATGTGTGTGATTAACTATGTGTAACTACTTTTCCGAACCCCTATTCACTGTATTTTAATATTAAAGGTTTGTATTTTTCTATATATAAAACAAGGACCTTGGTATCATTTTTGTGTGGTATTAGATATAAAAAAAAGAGAGGTTGCAAAAAAGGTATAAAAATAGAGCAACACAAAAAAGATGCTAAATAGTCATAAAATAAAAATGGAGAAATTACAGCAATATCTAAATGTTTCAGTCTAAAGTTATTCTTCTGTTTCCTTGATTGTAGGAGAAATGGTTTATTGATTGCATCCAGCTCAGGATGACCCCTACATGCGAACATCTTTCCATTGTATAACCCATCTTTTATATACCTGGCCCTGGGCTCAAGTTTCCGGGGTAGCCTAGATTGTGTTAATTAATGAAATCACAAGTCTGTAACTGGACCATGGGCTGACTAGGGGCGAGCACATGACATGTTAACCCCTTAGTGACGGAGCCAAATTTTTTAAATCTGACCAGTGTCACTTTATATGGTAATAACTCTGGAACGCTTCAACAAATCCCAGTGATTTTAAGACTGTTTTTTCAGGACACAGTATACTTTATGATAATGGTAAATTTAGGTCAATATGTTTTGTGTTTATTTATAAAAAAAAAAAAAATCAGAAATTTGAGAAAAATGTTAAAAAATAGCAATTTTTAAACTTTGGATGATTATCCCTTTAATCCAGATAGTCATGCCACAGCAAAATATTAATAAATAACACTTCCCACATGTCGGCTTTACATCAGCACCATTTGTAAAATGTTTTTATTTTGTTAGTAATTTAGGAGGTTTAAAAATGTAGCAGTAATTTTTCATTTTTTCAAGAAAATGTACAAAATTTATTTTTTAAGGACTCATCCACGTTTGAAGTGCTTTTAGGGTTCCATATATGGGGAAACCCCCAAAAGTTATACCATTTTAAAAACGGCACCTCCTGACATACTGAAATCTGCTGTCAGTTAGTTTATTAACCCTTCAGGTGCTTTTCAGGAATTAATGCAAAGTGGTATGGCAGAAATGAAATAGTGTATTTTTACCACCTAACTCTCGCTAATTTCTAAACAGATTACTATAGCCGCTATTTGGTCATGAGTTGCCATGGCAAACATCAGGACCACAAAATCGTGATCTGAGGGCACCAATTGGGATTAAGAAGAAGCCCCCACACTCTGTTAAAGTTTTAAAATGATGTAGTGACTACTGATAGCAGCATCTAAGGGGTTAAACAGAGTTGGACGGTGCAAACACTGATTGTGGGTGATGCAGCAAGTTGTCAGCTATAGTGTACAGCCGACAGCTGCTGGATTGTCACCTGTATGGGGAGGCTATTCTCTTATACAGTGGGGCAAAAAAGTATTTAGTCAGTCAGCAATAGTGCAAGTTCCACCACTTAAAAAGATGAGAGGCGTCTGTAATTTACATCATAGGTAGACCTCAACTATGGGAGACAAACTGAGAAAAAAAAATCCAAAAAATCACATTGTCTGTTTTTTTAACATTTTTTTTGCATATTATGGTGGAAAATAAGTATTTGGTCAGAAACAAACAATCAAGATTTCTGGCTCTCACAGACCTGTAACTTCTTCTTTAAGAGTCTCCTCTTTCCTCCACTCATTACCTGTAGTAATGGCACCTGTTTATACTTGTTATCAGTATAAAAAGACACCTGTGCACACCCTCAAACAGTCTGACTCCAAACTCCACTATGGTGAAGACCAAAGAGCTGTCAAAGGACACCAGAAACAAAATTGTAGCCCTGCACCAGGCTGGGAAGACTGAATCTGCAATAGCCAACCAGCTTGGAGTGAAGAAATCAACAGAGGGAGCAATAATTAGAAAATGGAAGACATACAAGACCACTGATAATCTCCCTCGATCTGGGGCTCCACGCAAAATCGCACCCCGTGGGGTCAGAATGATCACAAGAACGGTGAGCAAAAATCCCAGAACCACGTGGGGGGACCTAGTGAATGAACTGCAGAGAGCTGGGACCAATGTAACAAGGCCTACCATAAGTAACACACTACGCCACCATGGACTCAGATCCTGCAGTGCCAGACGTGTCCCACTGCTTAAGCCAGTACATGTCCGGGCCCATCTGAAGTTTGCTAGAGCGCATTTGGATGATCCAGAGGAGTTTTGGGAGAATGTCCTATGGTCTGATGAAACCAAACTGGAACTGTTTGGTAGAAACACAACTTGTCGTGTTTGGAGGAAAAAGAATACTGAGTTGCATCCATCAAACACCATACCTACTGTAAAGCATGGTGGTGGAAACATCATGCTTTGGGGCTGTTTCTCTGCAAAGGGTCCAGGGCGACTGATCGGGGAACATGAAAGAATGAATGGGGCCATGTATTGTGAGATTTTGAGTGCAAACCTCCTTCCATCAGCAAGGGCATTGAAGATGAAACGTGGCTGGGTCTTTCAACATGACAATGATCCAAAGCACACCGCCAGGGCAACGAAGGAGTGGCTTCGTAAAAAGCATTTCAAGGTCCTGGAGTGGCCTAGCCAGTCTCCAGATCTCAACCCTATAGAAAACCTTTGGAGGGAGTTGAAAGTCCGTGTTGCCAAGCGAAAAGCCAAAAACATCACTGCTCTAGAGGAGATCTGCATGGAGGAATGGGCCAACATACCAACAACAGTGTGTGGCAACCTTGTGAAGACTTACAGAAAACGTTTGAACTCTGTCATTGCCAACAAAGGATATATTACAAAGTATTGAGATGAAATTTTGTTTCTGACCAAATACTTATTTTCCACCATAATATGCAAATAAAATGTTAAAAAAAACAGACAATGTGATTTTCTGGATTTTTTTTTCTCAGTTTGTCTCCCATAGTTGAGGTCTACCTATGATGTAAATTACAGACGCCTCTCATCTTTTTAAGTGGTGGAACTTGCACTATTGCTGACTGACTAAATACTTTTTTGCCCCACTGTATCTCAGGTCAGTTAAAAGATGTATTGGCGGTCATTAAGGGGTTAAATACCTTTTCTTCAACCCCACTTATAATAAATTGGAAATGTTCATCCTGGCTACAAAGGATCATCTGCCCAATCTTTGGCACTCTGGCTCAGCAGGCCGGCGGGTCAGGAATGACACTCATGTATGCATCCCAATATAAGTTGAAAATACCTTTAAATTTGCTGAGCTACACAAAAAATGACAATTTCAGAGGTTATTGAAATCATTTTGTTTGTTTTTGAAAATTCGTATAGAAGAAATATCTGCTCATTGCAACAAAGGATCTTGTGGGTTTGTTTTGGAAGGTCAGATGTTTTTATTTCATCTGCTACCATTCCATGTTCTTCATCTTTTTTTATTACATTGTAAGGTTTGTAACATCATTTTTGGTTTAAACCCACTTTATAATTATTGGAATTTTTGATTACGGTATGTGAATTCTTCAGGACTCCTATTTCCTTTTTCTTGGATTTCAGCTATATGTATTAATTTGACAATTACGGTTATGTGTGGTTGAATACTAATTATGTACCGGATATGTTTTTCTTGTGTAACCAAGTATTAATTTGTGATGATAATACACAGTATTGAACACGACTTAATTATCAGCGAGATTCATGGTCTTACTGTGCAGCGTGGCGATTATTAGTAATGTTACTGCTTTCTAATTGAAACAAATTTCTAAATTCAATAGAACGCTGTAATTTCTGTGAAAAACAATGAAAAAGTCAACATGACGTCTCCTCTCGGAATCACAATTATTCAGTAACAGTACATTTTGCTGGAACTGGAATTATTTTTTATTCTCATCAAACCCATAATTAACCTTTTCTATGTTGTCTGTGCAAGTTTTATTTCTCTACCTTTTCATAGATTTGTAGTTTTTAGAGTTTGTTGTTTTCTGTATATGTAATAAACTATTACCATGTCTTCATTTTTTTTAATAATAAGAAGGATCCTGATTCCTTTTGTGGTAAACACGCTGTTAATGTCATAAATGTGCTCAACTTTGATATAATGGGTAATGAAAAGAGTGTTCTGATAGCAAATTTACCTTAGTAAAAGGTTCAGGTGCTTGAATTCAAACTGTCCAATTCTTATTTCCCCCAAAATCATCTGTCATGGGAGAGTTTGGATACCCCCAAACACATTAAGCCACATTCACACCTTCAGTATTTGGTCAGTATTTTACATCAGTATTTGTAAGCGAAAATCAGGAGTGAAACAATCAGAGGAAAAGTATTTTAGAAGCACATCACCACTTCTGTATTTTTCACCCACTCCTAGTTTTGGCTATACTGAAACTTTGAATGTGGCCTTAGATTGTACTTGGCCGAACGACAATCTTAACGTTTACGGGAGCCATTAAGACTCTCTTTAGTGAAGTGTAACTCCTTTTATCAAAATATTCTTTTGGGGGGGGATTTTTTTAACAATTTTTGGGAAGAGGATTAGTTATAGTCAATAAGGTGAGTAATAAAACATAACAGAGTGATCTAAAACTTGTTCAATTAAAGTAGTAAGTAAGATGATATATTCAAAGAAGAATCCACAGAGAAAAAAAGGATATATATGCAAGAGGAAAAGAATGTGGAAGGAAAAGTAAGGAAATAAAAGGTCATAGGAGAAGGGAAAAAAACATCCTTAGGCTACTTTCACACTAGCGTTAACTGCAATCCGTCCCAAAAACGTCTTTTTCCCGAAAAAACGGATGCGTCAAAAAACTGCAAAACGTATGCAACGAATACAGCATTTCGACGGATCCGTCGCAAAACCGTCGCAAATCCAATAAACGGTTCCGTTGAAATGCTGGATGCGTTGCATACGTTGCATACGTTTTTTCCATCCGTTGCATACGTTTTTACGACGGATCCGTTTTTAAAATGGGAGGCACCAAAATTTGATTGGCTACTGGAAACTAGGGAAATCTATATACTGACTGTATTTACAGCACATCTTTGAGGGTTTTAGTTTAGTGGCAATGATGGATGGTGTAATTGGGAGGATTTCGAGTTTGGTTACTGAAGTTATATTTGAGACGAATCGCCTGGATATCATAGTGCGGGAGAAGGAGGCGGCAGCAGAAAGACGGATGATGCAACGGAGAAGGCGACGATTCTGGATACATCCAATCAATGAGCTGCGGATGACCAGGGGTGTCCAGTCCACTCTCTATCTGGAGTTGCGGTGCAACCCCCAAAAATTCTTTAGTTATGTACGGATGAGGATGGAACATTTCGATTATTTGGTTGGAAAAATAGAGGATGTCATCCAAAGGCAGGACACAAGGATGAGGCTTGCCATCACACCGGCGGAGCGGCTCATGGTGACACTGCGGTAAGCATTTTTTCTTTATGTCATTGCTCATATTGAATGTGAGTACATGCTGCAGAGAATACTGCACTGACACATTGCGCCGCATTTACTGTAGCATGTCATTTGTTGGTTTATGTGAGGCCATTCCACTTGTTTTTTTTTCTTGTGTCATTGGTCATATTGAATGTTATTACATGCTGCAGAGAATACTGCGCTGACACATTGCGCCGCATTTACTGTAGCATGTAATTTGTTGGTTTATTTGAGGCCATTCCACTTGTTTTTCTTGGTTGATGGTCTGTGCAATTTTTTTTTACATTTTTTTTTATTTTTCCCTGCAGCTTCCTAGCTACGGGTGAGTCTTTGACTTCACTCCATTTCCAATTCCGGCTGGGGATTTCCACTATTGGCGGAATTGTGAAGGACACATGTCGTGCGATTTGGGACACTTTACAGCCGGAGTATATCCCACAACCAACAATGGAAATCTGGATGAGAAGTTCCGAACAATTTGAGCGAATGTGTAATTTTCCAAATTGTGTTGGTGCTGTGGACGGCAAACACATTAGGATTGCAAAACCGGCAGGAACAGGATCAGAGTACTATAACTATAAAAAATACTTCTCAATTGTACTCATGGCTATTGCTGACGCCAACTGCCGATTCCTTGCTGTGGATATAGGAGCGTATGGCCGGTCCAACGACTCCCAAGTGTTTAAAAACTCTCCGATGGGTCGCTGCCTGTATGGAGATACATACAATTTCCCGCCAGCAAGACCGCTCCCAGGAACCAGTGAACCAGCCTTGCCCTATGTGTGTGTAGGTGATGAAGCCTTTCAACTGTCGCCGCACCTACTGAAACCATACAGCAGCCGTGAATTACACCGCACCAAGCGGGTATTTAATTACCGTCTTACCAGAGCAAGAAGAGTGGTAGAGTGCTCTTTCGGTATTTTGACAGCAAAGTGGAGAGTTCTGCTGACGGCAATAAAACTGGATACAAAAACTGTAGACGATGTTGGCATGTGTGGTGCTCCATAATTTTGTTATTTCAAAGGAGCCCGTTACCTTGGATGACGAACAATTGGAGACATCCTTGTGGGATTACCGAAGTGCCTCTGTTCGCTCCACCGGTTCTGTTACTAGGATGAGGGAACAGTTTGCTGAATATTTTTTGTCACCTGTTGGGCGGATTCCATGGCAAGACATAATTGTGTGACTTTTTTTTAATTTTTTTTCTTTTTTTTTTCCAAAATTTTTTGGTAGCAACTGCCACAAAAAAAAAAAAAAAAAAAAAAAAAAGAGTGTGTGTGGTTTGCTTGCTAATATAATATAAAACCATTTTGTTAAACCTTGAAAACGTCTGGTGTTTCTTTTCACTTAACCTTTCATATTTACCTTAATTAATGAACACACACACACAGTAGATTGTAAACCAGAATTATGTTTATTTCAAAAAATATATTTTTTGTGGGTAATTTTCCCACACTCTTTTTTTTTTGGTAATTTAAAGAACCTTTTTTTTTTTGGCAAAAAAAAACTATGTACAAGTACATTCCAGGTTCACAGGTCCTGGTATTGTTGGGTGGAGTAACTATGGGAGGAGGGGCTGGAAGGTTGGACCACGTCGGTAGGTGGGATTGGGGAAACCCTACCTGTTGCGTCTGTAGTGGAAGGGGGGGGGAAAACAGGAGGCTGACCAGAGGGGTGTTGTGTTGGGGTAGGTGGAAAACTTACTGGGGAAGGAAAGCTGGGCAAAGATGAAGAAAACACGGGTGAATACATTTGGGTTGTGGGCCGGGTTGGGTATTGGTAGTGATGTCGATATTGAGAGTGATGTGGATATTGGGACTGGCGGTGATATTGTGGGGCATGGTGTTGAAATTGGGACTGGGATGTGTGGGGAGGTGTGGGGGTAGATTGGGGTTCGTTAATTACCTTCAGCAGAGCGTTATGGCAGCTATTCATTACCCGCATCTGCTGATCAAAAGAAAGCTTTTCCATGCTCCTGAGCATGGACTGAAAAAAAAGATTGGCTGGAGCTTGACTTACATCTAAATGCAGTCTATCCAAGCGACTGCTGATTTCATGGTGGTTTTCACTCATGCGTGATTGCATCATGCTGAAACCAGCAGTCACTTGTTCTCCCAAAATTTTAAATGAATTTTGGAAGCCTGCATTTAGATGCAAGAACTCAGGAGCATAGCTCCTTTCCTGACCCCTCTGACGCTGCCGCCATGAACCTACCGGTGGTGTAGAGGTGGCAGGGTCAGAGGGGTGGGGTAAAGGGAACGCTATCTGTTGACCATCAGATGCGAGTAAGGAAGGCTGCACTCCACTGGTAGAGGCGGATGAAGTGGAGGGGACAGAGGGGTGAGAGGTGTGGGGCCTACCGACGTGGTCCCCGGTGGCGGACTCAGGAGGGATCGCTTCAGAGGGTGCAGAGGTAGATGCAGGCGCACGGTGGCTGGAGTAGGTGCTGTGAAAGAAAAAAAAAAAAGTTAATATATTGATATGAAAAAGGCCGGACTGAAACAAAAGTTTTGTGATTAGACAGGTTCTAACTGTGATGTTGAATACTTACACTCTACTCAGCATGGTTTCCCTCAGGAAGGAGAGGTTCGGGCCATATCTGTACCTCCTCTTCTTCCTTGCTGCTGAGCCACTCGGGGCCTGCATCTCCTCGTTAAACTCCCTCTTAAAGCGATCCCTCAATGACCGCCACCGCTTCCTGACCTTGGTACCTGTGAAGACAGGAATGAAGAAAAAAAAAAAATATTCGTAAATGCAAGACATTACATTCAGCTCAAAACATCACTGAAAAGTGAATACTTACATAGTTTGCTCTGCTGCTGTGGAAGAAGGTCCTCCCACCTCGCAAAGATGTTCCGGCATACTTCCAACCAGAGCCGACGGGTGACACTGGTATCAGCATGCCTGCGGTCAGCCATGTTCCACAGTGGCTCCCGTTCACGAACCTCCTCGATGAGGGCTTCAATATCGATATCTGAATCGTATTCGGGAGCACACTGTGAAGCCTGTTAGAACAAAAAAAAAAAAAAGAATTAAAAATTAGTAGACTGAAAGCAAAAAATTAACAATTGAAACCCCACAAAAAACCGACTCACTGATGGCCGACCGCGGCGTCGAGTCCGCCGACTCTGGGAGCGCCTGGGAGAACCTTCATGCTGTGCTGGACGTTCAGCAGCACCAGCAGCAGCAGCAGCAGGAGACTGAAATAAAGGATAAAAAAATTAGCTTTAATGTATGTATATGTTTTCTGTGTTACGTTATATATGAAATTCTGTTTTGTGTACGGTGCAGTGTGATGTGTGAAGCAAGTGTTTCACCACTACTTACACTTGGTTCCTCCTCCACTTCGATGTCTCCACCCGTCTCGGTCCCTTCCGACAGCTCCTCATCGGATTCTGATTCCTGTTTAAACATAATAAATGCATGTAGTGACTCAAAATGATGTAAATTTAAAAAAAAAAAAAAAAAAAAAAAAATTTTTTTTACTTACCGATACCTGCTGTTGCTGTGGAGGAGGGCTGCCGGAAGAGGACATTGTGTGGCTGTGGTCCAGGTGGCTGTGGTCCTGGTAGGTCTGTAAGTTAAAAGACACTTGCAATCTGCTCTACACATTGAAGTAGCAGATTTGGAGTCTTCAAAACTTACTTTTCAGATTTTCTGGATGTGGGCCAGGTGGCTGTGGTCCAGGTGGCTGTGGTCAAGGTGGCTGTGGTCCAGGTGGCTGTGGTCCAGGTGGCTGTGGTCCTGGTAGGTCTGTAAGTTAAAAGACACTTGCAATCTGCTCTACACATTGAAGTAGCAGATTTGGGGTCTTCAAAACTTACTTTTCAGATTTTCTGGATGTGGGCCAGGTGGCTGTGGTCCAGGTGGCTTATGCCGGTCAGTGTGGTCCCTACTCTATCTGCAATATAATAAGTATAATGGATTGAAAGTTAGACCAAAGCAGAAATAGGTAATGATTACCACTAAACACCATGTTAAAATGAGAAAAATATGTGAACACCCAAACCCAAAAACTGGTGCACGTTATACCATTCTTTTCCATGTCCCAAAAACAAAAAAAGGTAAACTGTGAGACACCTTTAAAAATATTTTTATGTTTTAAAAAAAAAACAATTACCTCCCCGAAATAAAATTTCAAAGGATAACCTTTATTAAAAAATGACCACTCAAACAACTCTGTATTGCATGTGTAACCATTGGTACATACACCTGATTTAAATTTACCTTTAAGAAATTATACTACGGACAATTTTTTAAGAAACATTTTATTAATATATAATTTTTTTCTTTTTTTTTTTTTTTTAAATCACAATGGAGCAGAAATGCTCTTTATTTTAAAATACAAGTACATCGAATGGGAATGGTTAAGTAAATTTAAAAAAAAAAAATATAACCTCAAGCTGCAGACCATTAGACTTTGCAATAATACATCCATTTTAATAAACAAAAAAAAATAAAAGTTGCACAAAACACTATACTAAAGGTACTGTCACACTAGACGATATCGCTAGCGATCTGTGACGTTGCAGCGTCCTCACTAGCGATATCGTCCAGTGTGACACGCAGCAGCGATCAGGCCCCTGCTGTGATGTCGCTGGTCGGGGAATAAAGTCCAGAACTTTATTTGGTCGCTGGACTCCCCGCAGACATCGCTGAATCGGCGTGTGTGACGCCAATTAAGCGATTTGTTCACTGGTAACTAGGGTAAACATCAGGTTACTAAGCGCGGCTCTGCACTTATTAACCCGATGTTTACCCTGGTTAACAGTGTAAAAGTAAGAAAAAACACAAACACTTCATACTTATGTTCCGCTGTCTGTCCCTCGGCGTTCTGCTTCTCTGCCCTGTATAAGCACAGCGGCCGGAAAGCAGAGTGGTGACGTCACCGCTCTGCTCTGCTTTACGGCTGGCTGGCGCTCACAATGCAGAGAAGCACAGCACGGGGACAGACAGCGGATATTTTTTTTTTTACCTTTTTTTTTTTACTTTTACACTGGTAACCATGGTAAACATCGGGTTACTAAGCGCGGCTATGCACTTAGTAACCCCATGTTTACCCTGGTTACTGGCATCGTTGGTTGCTGGAGAGCTGTCTGTGTAACAGCTCTCCAGCGACCAAACAGCGACGCTGCAGTGATCCGGATTATTGTCGGTATTGCTGCAGCGTCACTCAGTGTGACGGTACCTTAATTAGTAAATACATCAAAAATCAATATTAACCAATATGGCATTGACAAATGCACATGCAACCAACAAGACGCACACAAACATACCTGCAAGCCGAGTCATAACGCAAGCATAACACATGAACAGTCGCAATATTGACGAAGGCATAATAAGGTGCAGGCACGTGAACACATACATACAAAAGCACACAGCAGTACAAAAATAAACACACACACCCACACACACACACACACACGGCCATCAGTCCTCCGGCTGGAGCTTGATATCTTCACAGTGGCAGGCCTCACGGTGGATCTGGACTGTAGCATGGCAATGGCTGTTGCAGGATGACGGCAGGCCTCAGGTTGGATTCAGGTTTTATAAGCTCTTGCTATAGTCAGTACGTCATACACAAATGCGCACACACACACACACACACAAATGGCAATATACTCACACTGTTGTAGTGTGTCTGGTCCTTGCTGCCAGGCTGGGCTCTTGGTGTCCGGCTGGGCTCTTGGTGTCCGGCAGGGCTCTTGGGGTCCAGGCTGGGCTCTTGGGGTCCGGCTGGGCTCTTGGTGTCCGGCAGGGCTCTTGGGGTCCAGGCTGGGCTCTTGGGGTCCGGCTGGGCTCTTGGTGTCCGGCAGGGCTCTTGGGGTCCAGGCTGGGCTCTTGGGGTCCGGCTGGGCTCTTGGTGTCCAGGCTGGGCTCTTGGTGTCCGGCAGGGCTCTTGGGGTCCAGGCTGGGCTCTTGGGGTCCGGCTGGGCTCTTGGTGTCCGGCAGGGCTCTTGGGGTCCAGGCTGGGCTCTTGGGGTCCGGCTGGGCTCTTGGTGTCCAGGCTGGGCTCTTGGTGTCCGGCTGGCTGGAGGCTTCTTCTTCTCTCTGAGTCTTGCTGGCATATGTGGGGGTTGAAGGCCCAGACCAGGTTTATATAGATTTGGGGATGTCTGGCCATTTAGATAAAAACACCTGTTTCTGAGCATGCTCAGTAGAAAAAAACGTATTGCAGCGCTGCATTGCGTCGTACGACGTGTCTCGACGCATCCGTCGCTCATAGACTTTCATTCTAGCAAAAGACGCATGCCGACGAATGCGCCGAGACACGTTTTATTGGCGGAGACAAAAAACGTTACACTCTTCTTTTTTCCAGACGACGTGTCGCCTCTTTTCGACGCATCCGTCGAAAGACGTATACCGACGAATGCAAATCCGTCGCAATACGTCGCCAATACAAGTCTATGGGGAAAAAACGTATGCAGCAAAATATTTTGCTGCATACGTTTTTTCTGCAAAACGACGCATTTTAACGTATTGCAGTTAACGCTAGTGTGAAAGTAGCCTTATTGAAATAATATTTATAATAAACAATTTTCAATTTGCTTAGTTAAATATGTAATTGTACTTATTGCCATATAAAAAGGCTTTTTAACTAAAAGGGGGCATTCTGACTTGAGGAAAGAAATAGGTTCCAAGATGACCATGTGGAATAGTATTATTTTTTTTTAAATAATTATTTCTTAGAGCGCAAGAATGTTCAAAAGAATTATGGCTAAACATTCTTTGCATTATTTCTGAAATGGAGAGAACATCTATTGATTTCCACTTAGATGCTATAAGTATTTTTGTTACAGCAAATAGATGGATTGCAAGTAATTTAATTTGGGGGGTGGGGGAGTTGATTTGAATCAAGCAAGAATAAAACCTGTTGAGGAGACAATTCAACTCCACAGTTGTTAATATTGCTCAATAAATTAGCTACGGTACTTCGTTCCACAGGTAAATTATTTTAGGACATGACCAGAAAATATTAATATGTTAGCTTTTTGAGTACAGTTTCTCCAGCATACAGTTGTGCTAAAAAGTTTACTTACCATGGTAGAATTTTTGCTTTCTTGGCCTTTTTTCAGATAATATGAATGATAACACAAAAACTTTTTCTCCACTCATTAAAAAGAGAAAACACAGTAGTTTGACAATAAATGGTTTAACCCAGCCACTAACCATGAGTGGAGAAAAAGTTTTGGTGTGATCATTCATATTCTGTCTGATCCATCCTCAAAAATCTTCTTTAATCTGACAGGTGTATGGAACCAACAAGATAAGATTTTAAAATAATTCTCATGAATATTGGCATTTACGTTTGATGTGTATGTTATTTTAATTGCTTCTTTCCATGACTCAGGTGAAAAACATATACCGTATATACTCGAGTATAAGCCGAGATTTTCAGCCCAAATTTTTGGGCTGAAAGTGCCCCCCTCGGCTTATACTCGAGTCACGGTAGCGGTGGGGTCGGCGGGTGAGGGGGTGAGGGCGCTGAGGTATACTTACCTAGTCCCAGCGATCCTCGCGCTGTCCCTGCCGTCCCACGGGCTTCTGTGCTGCAGTTTCTTCCTCTCTTCAGCGGTCACGTGGGACCGCTCATTACAGAAATGAATAAGCGGCTCCACCTCCCATAGGGGTGGAGCCGCTTATTCATTTCTCTAATCAGCGGTGCCGGTGACCGCTGATAGAGAAAGAAGCTGCGGCACCGAAGACAGGAGGGGACAGCGCGAGGATCGCCAGGACTAGGTGAGTATAGCATATTCACCTGTCCTCGTTCCAGCCGCCGGGCGCCGATCCATCTTCCCGGCCGGCGCCTCCATCTTCCCGGCGTCTCTGCTCTCTGACTGTTCAGGCAGAGGGCGCGATGACGCATACAGTGTGCGCGGCGCCCTCTGCCTGATCAGTCAGAGCAGAGACGCCGGGAAGATGGAGGCGCCGGAACGAGACGCCGGGAGCTGCAATCAAGGGAGGTGAGTATGTGTTTTTTTTTCTTTATTGCGGCAGCGGCGGCACAAATTTATGTGGAACATCTATGGGGCACAGTGAACGGTGCAGAGCACCGTATATGGCACAGCACAGCTATGGGGCACAGTGAACGGTGCAGAGCACCGTATATGGCACAGCACAGCTATGGGGCACAGTGAACGGTGCAGACCACCGTATATGGCACATCTATGGGGCACAGTGAACGGTGCAGACCACCGTATATGGCACATCTATGGGGCACAGTGAACGGTGCAGAGCACCGTATATGGCACAGCACAGCTATGGGGCACAGTGAACGGTGCAGAGCACCGTATATGGCACAGCACAGCTATGGGGCACAGTGAACGGTGCAGAGCACCGTATATGGCACAGCACAGCTATGGGGCACAGTGAACGGTGCAGAGCACCGTATATGGCACAGCTATGGGGCACAGTGAACGGTGCAGAGCACCGTATATGGCACATCTATGGGGCACAATGAACGGTGCAGAGCACTGTATATGGCACAGCTATGGGGCACAATGAACGGTGCAGAGCACCGTATATGGCACATCTATGGGGCACAGTGAACGGTGCAGAGCACCGTATATGGCACATCTATGGGGCACAGTGAACGGTGCAGAGCACCGTATATGGCACAGCTATGGGGCACAGTGAACGGTGCAGAGCACCGTATATGGCACATCTATGGGGCACAATGAACGGTGCAGAGCACCGTATATGGCACAGCTAGGGGGCACAATGAACGGTGCAGAGCACCGTATATGGCACAGCTAGGGGGCACAATGAACGGTGCAGAGCACTATATGGTTCACACCTATGGGGAAATATGAACGGTGCAGAGCACTATATGGCACAGCTATGGGGAAATAATGATCTATTTTTATTTTTGAAATTCACCGGTAAATGCTGCATTTCCACCCTAGGCTTATACTCGAGTCAATAAGTTTTCCCAGTTTTTTGTGGCAAAATTAGGGGGGTCGGCTTATACTCGGGTCGGCTTATACTCGAGTATATACGGTATTCATATCTTCTTCCCACTTAACCATTTGTTTTGATTTTTCAATAGTTACGTCACTATTGAAGAGTGTATACAGATTTTTAGTGTTCCAAATAGTATTTATTAAGGGATTTTCCAGAAGAGATATGGTAACTCTTGGAAGAGATATGGGGAGAGAGAATTTCCGCCTAATATATTTCCTTAGTTCTAAAAAGTTACATATTTCCTCTTTTTGAAGGTTGTGCTATAGTCAAGGATAGAAAATTCATGATTGAATCTTTCTTAGGTACGGTAAATAAGGCCGAACAACTTGTTATGCCATTCTTTCTCCATTTATCTATAGGGAAGTCTGGTAGGGCAGGGTGGAATATAAGTAAAGCTTTTCTAATAGGTATTTAATTTGGTTGTTGTAAGAAATCTACTATATAATTGTCTAAGGGTCACTTCCGTCTTTCTGTCTGTCTTTCACGGATATTCATTGGTTGTGGCCTCTATCTGTCATGGAAATCCAAGTCGCTGATTGGTCCTGGCAAAACAGCCACGACCAATCAGCGACGGGCACAGTCCGGCGGCAAAATGGCCGGTCCTTACTCCCCGCAGTCAATGCCCGCTCCGTACTTCCCTCCAGGCAGCGCTCATACAGGGTTAATGGCAGCGTTGATGGACCCCGTTATGCCGCGGTGTAATGCACTCAATTAACGCTGCTTCTCACAAGACCGCTATGTCATCATCTCGCGAGACCGCAATGCACTCTTCAGAGCGGAGCACGTGAGGAGCGTCGGAAACCGCTTCAATCCGGGGGCCAACGGAAGGGGAGTATATAACTATTTTTTATTTTAATTCTTTTTTTTAACAGGGATATGATGCCCACATTGCTATATACTACTTGGGCTGGGCAATATACTATGTGGGCTGTGCAATATACTACGTGGGCTGTGCAATATACTACGTGGGCTGTGCAATATACTACGTGGGCTGTGCAATATACTACGTGGGCTGTGCAATATACTATGTGGGCTGTGCAGTATACTATGTGGGCTGTGCAGTATACTATGTGGGCTGTGCAGTATTCGTGGGCTGTGCAATATACTACGTGGGCTGTGCAATATACTACGTGGGCTGTGCAATATACTACGTGGGCTGTGCAATATACTACGTGGGCTGTGCAATATACTACGTGGGCTGTGCAATATACTACGTGGGCTGTGCAATATACTACGTGGGCTGTGCAATATACTACGTGGGCTGTGCAATATACTATGTGGGCTGGGCAATATACTACGTGGGCTGGGCAATATACTACGTGGGCTGGGCAATATACTACGTGGGCTGGGCAATATACTACGTGGGCTGGGCAATATACTGCGTGGGCTGGGCAATATACTGCGTGGGCTGGGCAATATACTGCGTGGGCTGGGCAATATACTGCGTGGGCTGGGCAATATACTGCGTGGGCTGGGCAATATATTGCGTGGGCTGGGCAATATACTATGTGGCTGTGCAATATACTATGTGGCTGGCCGCGAACAATCAGCGACAGGTGCAGTCCGGCCGAATCCTGTGTATTCAATGTATTCTAAAATCTTCATAAATAAACTACATACATATTCTAGAATACCCGATCCATTAGAATCGGGCTACCCTCTATTGTTGTATAATGTCCCCCAGGTCATAATTGTAGTATATTCTCTGGTAGAGGGAGGGATTTGTCTAGTAAATTTCACAACAATCAGAGCGCCTAAGGGAGAATTCCCTTTGTAAAACTTTTCTATTTCTGCCCAGCTGGTTTTGGCTTTATCTGTAAGCCATTTCCTGCTCTGCTTTATGATATTAGCAACAGAATACGCCTGTAGATTTGGGAGACCAATGCCTGCTTTTTTTTTTTTGTTGTTGTATAGTAATGATTTGGCTACTCTTGGTGACTTTTTATTCCAAATAAATTAGAACTTTTGCTTATGGAAGTTCTTAAAGCAAACCTGTCACTAGGTTAGGCTTATATGAGATGCGTCCACCGCCTTTCAAGGCTGATATAAAGCATTCTATAATCTGCCCCCAACCTGATCTGTAAGAGTAGAAAAATAACACATTATACTCACCTGTGGCGAGGCGTTCTTATCTGCCCTGTTAGGGGCAGAGAAAAATACTGCAATGCACAGGCGCCGGTAAAGGTCAGAGAGGCCAAGCACTTGCACACTGCAGGATTTTACTCTGCCCTCCGCAGGAGCACGATGCTGGGTAGAATGTGTGGATGATGCAGAGATGTGTCATCCACACGAACCAAGAAGGAGGACGGCGATCATAAGAAGATGGTAGGTGCCAGATCAAGAAGAGCGACACCCCTCGGACCGGACCGCCCAGCAGGTGAGTATAATACTGTATTTTTCAGATAAGACTATCTTTTTTTCCCCAAAATTTGGAGGGAAAATGGGGATGCTTCTTATAATGCGGATATACTTATCGGCACGCCGCTGCGGGTGTCCGGTGCTGCAGCATTGGACACAGCGCAGCAGCGGCACCAGAAACAGCACCTCAGCACCGGACATCGGAACACCCCTTCATCCCAACCTCCGCACGAGTACGATGCCGGGTAGACTGTGTGGATGATGCAGAGACGTGTCATCCACACAAACCAAGAAGGAGGACGGCGATCATAAGAAGATGGGAGGTGCCGGACCAAGAAAGCTGACACCCCTCGGTCTGGAATGCTGTATATCAGCCCTGAAAGGCGGTGGCCGCTTCTTATATCAGCAAAACCTGAAGACAGGTTCCCTTTAACTGCCATTTCTTAATTACATTTGGAACTGAGGAAAGGGCAACTTGAAAATGATTTGCCATCTTCTTATAGCCTTCTCCTGCTTTGTGGGCCTCCACAATTTTTATTTTCAGAGTGCTAAGTAGCTGCTTAGAAAAACCCATGGCTGCTGTTTTCTGGCACAAGGCTAGAGGAGGTAGGGTTTTTATAAAGCTGGGAATTTTGTATCGCCTGGCCTTTCCTAACGATGATAGTGAACAAGCCAAAACCCTAACAGGCTAATTAAGGTCATTTTTTGCCTAAAATATGAAGGAAATGTGTCATATTTAATTTTAGCCCTTTTAAAGATCATGTAATCTTCAAGTTTCTTAATTGTTCGCAATAACAGTTATTTTGATCAGGGGTGCCCAAACTTTGAATGGTTACTGTACAATTAAGCAACATAAGAAAGATCAAGGAAGCAACAGACAACATCTGTAGAGGTTATACCTAAATGTACAGGATGGGATTTGCAGTGACAGTCTGTATCATCTTTTCTTCTGCGCTGATCTTTTTCTCTCTGTTTGTTGCTATTGCTTGTTTTCCTCCTCCCTGTAATTGCTTAACACTCCACAGCAATTGTTATGACAGCTTTGGACAGCATGTTGCAATTGACTTGTTACACTGCAGGGAAGACTGTACTGAGTAGTCATTGTTATGTGACTTTGGTATGTTAAGGCTTGTTGGTTTATCTTAGCTACTCCACGTCCTTTGTTCTCCTAAGCTTTGGAATGGCATGTAATTCAGCGTGTATAGCACTGCTGATATATCCTGAGGTATGAGGCATGGCTGGCAATGCCCCAAAGAGCATGTGGCCTGTTGTTGCTCAATATAGTATACCCGTATAATGATCTTAGAGTTATTCCTGCCATGGATAGTTCTTCCATTCCCTGTTGGACTGCTGAAAGTTTTTCCAGCAAGTCCCATAGAGAATAGAGTTCTGGTGTCCATGCACTTTTAATTATCCATTCCAATAGGGTACTTCAGAGTCCCAAACTTCAACTGCTTGAATCCCACCGGTATAGAATTTAACTCCTATCGTTTGGATTTAGATTGCAGATACTAGAGGAGCAAAGTAAGAAGGAGAGTGACAGAGTGAATAAAAGCAACACAGAGACATTTCTAGTTTCTACTAAGTGCTTATCTCACCCCAGAGCTGGTCATACACTGCTCATTATAGGTCTATACCAGGGTTGGGGAGTCTTTTTTTTCTGCCAAGGGCCATTTGGATATTTATACCATCCTTCGGGGGCCGTACAAACTCCACCCACAAAGTGCATCCTGACTCTGGCACTGGTGTCAGGACGTAATCTTTCATTGCATGCCCTTCAGTGTTCAATAGTGAACACTGCATGTGTGTGCTAACAGAGCAAGAAGAAATTAATGAACTGGTTGTAATCTAAAAACAACCACAAGATGGCGGTAAATAAACCGTCACCCCAAAGAAGCCGACCATAAATAA
The DNA here is from genome assembly GCF_032444005.1 of Ranitomeya imitator. NCBI lineage: Eukaryota > Metazoa > Chordata > Amphibia > Anura > Dendrobatidae > Ranitomeya > Ranitomeya imitator. The sequence goes on from NC_091286.1 coordinate 64,982,042, forward strand.
AAATTTAAATAAATTTTATTAAACACACAAAAATGAAAAACAATACATATGCATATGTTAAAAAAGCTACATACTTTCTTCCGGGTAATACCCCATGGGAACGCCAGAAGCAGACACACTATGTAATCATTAGACCAATAAAGTACATATCCAAAGATCCAAAACAAGCCCCCTCATGGAACACATGAAGCTGTACAGGTCCTTCTCAAAAAATTAGCATATAGTGTTAAATTTCATTATTTACCATAATGTAATGATTACAATTAAACTTTCATATATTATAGATTCATTATCCACCAACTGAAATTTGTCAGGTCTTTTATTGTTTTAATACTGATGATTTTGGCATACAACTCCTGATAACCCAAAAAACCTGTCTCAATAAATTAGCATATCAAGAAAAGGTTCTCTAAACGACCTATTACCCTAATCTTCTGAATCAACTAATTAACTCTAAACACATGCAAAAGATACCTGAGGCTTTTATAAACTCCCTGCCTGGTTCATTACTCAAAACCCCCATCATGGGTAAGACTAGCGACCTGACAGATGTCAAGAAGGCCATCATTGACACCCTCAAGCAAGAGGGTAAGACCCAGAAAGAAATTTCTCAACAAATAGGCTGTTCCCAGAGTGCTGTATCGAGGCACCTCAATGGTAAGTCTGTTGGAAGGAAACAATGTGGCAGAAAACGCTGTACAACGAGAAGAGGAGACCGGACCCTGAGGAAGATTGTGGAGAAGGACCGATTCCAGACCTTGGGGAACCTGAGGAAGCAGTGGACTGAGTCTGGTGTGGAAACATCCAGAGCCACCGTGCACAGGCGTGTGCAGGAAATGGGCTACAGGTGCCGCATTCCCCAGGTAAAGCCACTTTTGAGCTACAGAGAAGCAGCACTGGACTGTTGCTAAGTGGTCCCAAGTACTTTTTTCTGATGAAAGCAAATTTTGCATGTCATTCGGAAATCAAGGTGCCAGAGTCTGGAGGAAGACTGGGGAGAAGGAAATGCCAAAATGCCTGAAGTCCAGTGTCAAGTACCCACAGTCAGTGATGGTGTGGGGTGCCATGTCAGCTGCTGGTGTTGGTCCACTGTGTTTCATCAAGGGCAGGGTCAATGCAGCTAGCTATCAGGAGATTTTGGAGCACTTCATGCTTCCATCGGCTGAAATGCTTTATGGAGATGAAGATTTCATTTTTCAGCACGACCTGGCACCTGCTCACAGTGCCAAAACCACTGGTAAATGGTTTACTGACCATGGTATTACTGTGCTCAATTGGCCTGCCAACTCTCCTGACCTGAACCCCATAGAGAATCTGTGGGATATTGTGAAGAGAAAGTTGAGAGACGCAAGACCCAACACTCTGGATGAGCTTAAGGCCGCTATTGAAGCATCCTGGGCCTCCATAACATCTCAGCAGTGTCACAGGCTGATTGCCTCCATGCCACGCCGCATTGAAGCAGTCATTTCTGCCAAAGGATTCCCGACCAAGTATTGAGTGCATAACTGAACATTATTATTTGTTGGTTTTTTTGTTTGTTATTAAAAAACACTTTTATTTGATTGGATGGGTGAAATATGCTAATTTATTGAGACAGGTTTTTTGGGTTATCAGGAGTTGTATGCCAAAATCATCAGTATTAAAACAATAAAAGACCTGACAAATTTCAGTTGGTGGATAATGAATCTATAATATATGAAAGTTTAATTGTAATCATTACATTATGGTAAATAATGAAATTTAACACTATATGCTAATTTTTTGAGAAGGACCTGTATATACGGTGCTATCTGCATCCACTTAATGTTAAATGTGTCCACGGGAATACGGCCCTCTTGTACACCACTCCATAATTAACATACTCCCACCTCCTAAAGATCCCACCATATAGATAGCGACAAGCTAATGAAAACAATAGGGGAAAGGTGGATAGCATGAATATCGGTATTACCTCCAGCAGGTCCAGGATACAGTGTGTCCACCCAGGCTTATTCCCAGCGCCCCAACGCGCGTTTCGCCCTTGCTTCTTCCGGGGGCGTGCCTATACCCAGGTAAGGTGACCTTTAAATAGTAGCTAATGACGTATCACCGATCGCCAGTACTAAAGCGTTTACCTCGCCGGTTCCATAGATGACCTTACCGGCGCATGCGCAGATTCACCCCGCACCGGGGTGAATCTGCGCATGCGCCGGTAATGTCATCTATGGAACTGGCGAGGTAAACGCTTTAGTACTGGCGATCGGTGATAGGTCATTAGCTACTATTTAAAGGTCACCTTACCTGGGTATAGGCACGCCCCCGAAGAAGCAAGGGCGAAACGCGCGTTGGGGCGCTGGGAATAAGCCTGGGTGGACACACTGTATCCTGGACCTGCTGGAGGTAATACCGATATTCATGCTATCCACCTTTCCCCTATTGTTTTCATTAGCTTGTCGCTATTTATATGGTGGGATCTTTAGGAGGTGGGAGTATGTTAATTATGGAGTGGTGTACAAGAGGGCCGTATTCCCGTGGACACATTTAACATTAAGTGGATGCAGATAGCACCGTATATACAGCTTCATGTGTTCCATGAGGGGGCTTGTTTTGGATCTTTGGATATGTACTTTATTGGTCTAATGATTACATAGTGTGTCTGCTTCTGGCGTTCCCATGGGGTATTACCCGGAAGAAAGTATGTAGCTTTTTTAACATATGTATATGTATTGTTTTTCATTTTTGTGTGTTTAATAAAATTTATTTAAATTTTTATTTATGGTCGGCTTCTTTGGGGTGACGGTTTATTTACCGCCATCTTGTGGTTGTTTTCAGTTATTCGGGAAGTACCATTATTAAATATAGATTTGGACTTATTGGATCATTGGTTGTAATCTAAATACACCTCCCTGCCCAAGAATGCGGTCCCTGAGAATCTGCTCGGGGGCCAGATAAAAGGTCTTTGAGGCCGGAGGTTTCCACCTCTGGCCTATACTGTCTTTCATGCTTCTGCCTCTGAACATCTGCTAATGTATGGGATGCACCATAGCGGCTAGTCTGCGCCCACCAGCTTGGAAAAACGGAAACATGTAGACTGCAGACAGAAAAGCTGGTGAAAATGCAAGATTTAAGTAGTAGTATCCCAAAAAGTGTTACTCCTTGTGCACACACGTAACAACTTCTTCTGGATGAACACTTTATGATATAGCAGTTTTACTGCCACTGTGCTATGTGTGTCAGGGGCAGACACAGATAGAAGAGGGCCCCTGTGCAAGAACAATATATTGGCTTTTTGCAGTCCAATAGCTCGTCATAATGCATCATTTTACCTGATTTAGAGATAGAATGGGCCCCCCTTAACTATTGGCCCCTGTGCGGCTGCACAGGTGATACCAATGATATGTCTGCCCCTGGCTGGTGTAACGTCAGTATCAGTATGATTTTTACTGATGTGCTCCACACTGTTGTTACCTGAAGACAAATCCCTTCTTCGTATGTGTATTATTTTTATTGTTCCAGTGTTGTATTAAGATTCTATGGCATAGTTCACTAAATCCTCTGTGCATGCATCCATATATTAATGTTCGGCTCTTCCTTTGACATGTGCAGTAACAGTAGAGCAGTGGTTGATTATCTCCCATTGATTGGTTTAATCCTCAGGCTTGACTTGCAAAGAGAGATTAAGATGTTTGGGAACGTACTATTTTAATAAAACTCCGTTCTTCTAAGGCTTAGCTGAAGGCAAAGAAAAAATGTGCTTCCAATATCCATGAGTATTGTTAGCCATTAACACTTAGATGCCGTAAATCGGCTTTCCTGTCTCCCATGTCAACTTTATTATGATCCAGAATAAAGTATCATTTTCCTTCTTTCGGAATCTTTCCCATATAGCTCCGGGACACTTTAAAATAAAAGCAAATCTTAAAGCGTAGTAAAAAGTGAAATAAAACGTATAGTATGACACATCGAAGCACTGGTCTACAGATAGTTCACTTGCATTATTCTTGATAATCTCCGTGTATCTAAACAAGCCAGCTCTTCTGAAGCCGCAATAAATCATTGATTCAAGGATAAATTCTTATTTGTTTACAGTCATATTTCTCAGTGACAGATGCTTTTATGGCATCGTGGGAGCGGCTATTAATTTTGATGACTTGGTGTATCCAGCCAGTGAGAGTAACCACTGACCTTTGATGGGTTTTCATTACGATAAGTTTGGAAGAAGCTTTTGAGCAGTGTGGGCTAGGTTTGTAGCATGGGCGATGTTGATTCATTAGGTCTATAAATAAAGGCTATGTAGAAACCTAAACAGTGCTTCTCCTAGAGCAGTAAACTTAATGTAGCAATAACCAGTAGATTAAAAAATATATATATCAGAAGAAGAAATGGAAAATGAATATTGGTCACTTATATAACTATTGAAAGTCATTGAGGTCTCGTTATGGTAAATATATATTGCACATTAAAGATTTTACAATGTATAGACTTGTGGGATCGACACAATGTGAAGAACCAAAAGTGCAAATCTTCATGGCCCATAGGTTTCCGAATGCTGAAACTATGGATACTGACTGTAAAGTAAGTCAATAGTAATAGTACTTGTAGATAACACTGGGTACTTGGTTGACACTATTTTGATTAAAAAAAAAGTGTAAAGAGAATCTCACCGCGACAAGGTGTGCCCAATTAGGATTTACCTATCTCTAGTATTTCACCTCTGTGCCAGGAGGCCTCAATAGACAGGGACAGAGCCAGCCCATTGCTTCGGTTTTGCTTTAGTTGCTTGTACGATGTACATACAGTGGCATGGCTTCCCATATTTAGGCTGTGCATATTGTCTATATAGCTTTTTGGCACGTAGAGAGGCGAAATACTACAGATAGGACCATTCTGTTTGAGTACACCTTGTTGCAGTGGGAAGGTTTTTAAGCTTTTTTTTTATCAAACTAGTGTTTTTTATTCTAAGTGTTATCTGTTAATGGCCACAGTGTGAATGCGCACCTAACGCAATAAAAGTAGATTCCAGCTCCTTAAAAGTTCTAAATTTTATTTAAAAATATCACAATTAGATTCCATGTGACAAATAAAGAGCAACACGTTTCTAACGCTGGAGTGCATTCTATAGTCGTTGCTCTGTATTTACCACATGGAATCTGATTGTGATATTTTTAATTAAAATTTAGAACTTTTAAGGAGCTGGAATCTACTTTTTTTGCTTTAGATTCACAAGTCTGGTCACAACGATTTCCCTTGCTTCTGCATGCTTTGAGTCGCACAGGTGACCTGGTTTCACTACTTTTTTCATCAATTGAGTATGCACCTACACCAACTAAACAAACAAACAAAAATCAGAATTTTACATTTTGAAGATCAAAAACATTCATATTTATCTTGAAATATTCTCTCCTGCATATAATTTTGGCACATGAGGCCTCGTGGTCAACTTGACAACCGCAGCATGGACTCTGAATGAGAAATCCCAATAAATTCGCACCAGCAGTGTTTTATTGGCCATGACAGTGGTCTGTTGCCTCTGGACGTGAGAATGAGTGCCGCCTCTTAGCTGGTGGCATCCGTGGCTCTTCTTCAGATTATTAGGCCTGGCGCAACATTACTTGCGTCACTCCACGACCATGTTGCCAGACCAGGCCAGCTAATCAAAAGAAGAGCCACGGATGCTGCCATGTAAAGAGTCGGTACTTTTTCTCCCATCCAACAACCACAGATCCGTTGTCTTGGTCAATGGAATGGATCATGTGAATCTATTTGCACGAACTCTAGGTCTGATTATTTATCATTTATATTCGGTGTTAAAGGGAATGCACACATGTAGAGTTATAGAGCTAAGGCTTCAAATCAATGAGGGCAATGCGAGGTGCAGTATTACAAAGTCTCTACGTCTCCATTTTATGCTATACACGGGTTGGGCAGTATAATCTGTAACATCTCAAACCCTCAGCTCTTGTCTTACACTGAGACACTGAGGATGTTTTCTTTTTTTTCTTTTTGCGGTGTGTGCATGACTTTTCTTACATTTTCGCACGCTATGTTGTCACTGTAAAGTGCAGCAAATTTTCTGCAAGTGAACAGTGGAAAGTCTACTGCATTTTCATTGTATGGGAAGATCCCATTTATGCAATGTAGATTGAACAGAAAACTTTATCTTACACTTACTCCATTTTTTACGGAAAGTTCATAGTATATGTGAACGGAGATGTCCCAGTTGGTCTCTGGATTAATATACAAATGATGATCACTGCTGCAGTGGCATTGTGGGGCAGTGGTCAATCTAAACCAGACCTCCTCTACCTTCTCGTGGTGTGGGTTGGGGAAGGCAGTGGCGATGTGGTTTAAACTTACAATAAACTTACCACTGTACTGTACAAACCACTGTGGCAGCCATCTTTAAAGGAGGGGAGACAGATCGCCGATCTTAGAAGAGGAGTAGGCGATAGACAAAAGAAGGCACCAGCTAGGGTGATTATTCATGAGAATTAGGCTAAGTTCACACTGGGCTTTTTAGCTGCACTTTTGTCCTGCTTTTTTATTCTAATTTTCAGCTTTGTTTTTCAGTACCAGTTATGTCTGAGATTTCAGAAGTCTCATGCACACAGCTATGTTTTTTGTCATCAGTATTTTGTGCTTTGCATGGTTTTTTGGACATAGAGCGTGTCACTTTTTTCAGCATTTCTTCAGGGTTTTTTTAGGGTTTTTTCACCCATTGAATTGACTGGAAAAAACACAGCAAAACCTGTTTTCTGTCACAGCTTCTTTCCTGCCAAGCACCCAGATTTTGCTGCAGAAATAAGTAGCAAAAACGCCCAGTGTGAACTTGGCCTAAGAGTCACTTTAATGTCGCTACATCTTCTAAAAAGATATGAGCCTTATACACTTATGAGACTGCAGACCAAAGTGAACGATGCGCACTGAGCAATTTATACCGGGTCGCTCAGTCACTGCCCAAAGGCTACCATAGGTCTGCACAAAAGATCATTTCACCTGATGAGTGAGCGTGTTGTTTGTTCTTCAGCTGATCGGTGGCCTGTTTACACTGGAAAATTATCATGGAAAGTGGGTTTTTTTTGTTTTGTTTTGTTTTTTTCAATCTTCGTTCACAATTATCTTGCAGTGTAAATAGCCCCTAAAGAAGGTCAAAAATTACTTGAGTCTGGCCATTACTACTGCTTCTACATGGGTTGTCTCTCTTCTTTCCTTGAATCCTGCATGACATATGGACAAGTCATTGCCACAATATGGGGGTGGATGAGATGTTTTATTGTTGGGACTAATAAGGCGTACCATCTAGGAATCTAGTATATCTTAGTGTGTGCTGCAAGCATGGATGCGACAACAGCGTTTCAAGTTTCAGAATTTGCCTAAACATTTTTCGCCCCTAGAATTCAGCTAAGTTCAACAATCATGAAATCAGTTGTCCAATGGTGCAATTAGCAGTGAAAACCCACCAGTATCTAATTTTTTTTGTTTTTTTAATATTTTTTTTTTTTTTAATCCGTAATATTCCACCTACCACAAATTGCACCAATAGCTATACTAACTTGAACGGAACCCATCATATTGAAAATTGTAAAGGTTCTGCAGGCAAGATGTCCTAGACCAGGAGGAGCTGATCAGATGGTTATATATTTTTGGAGGAACGTTTCAGTAAACCTTGTATTTAATTTATTGAAATCCCTGCTTTTTGTATGCATGCAAGTCCAGTGGGTGGTCCTATTCAGTGATTGACAGCCTTCTCTGCATGACATTGGATGCAGATAGTGGTCAATCAATGAATACGATCGCCCACTGGACTCATGAAATAAAACCGGGATTTCAGTTAATACAATTTTTTACTAAATCTTTTCCAAAAAAACATATATATATATTTATCTGCTCAGCGTCTCCTCTATACCATGCGGTCTACAGACCGGACTCCATGTACTACGTGACAGGTTCACCTTTAGCGAATATGACTATTACATTTAACAGCTGGACAGGATAGGACAGATGAAGGACACATACTAGTAAAGCTCATCTCTACCACAATAGCAGTGTGCTTCAATAACCACACAGGGCACCAAATGTTTGCTTGTGTTGACTATAGTTTTAACCTTGATCAAATAGCTAGCTTCTGGCAATATTCTGTTACCACAGCGTTAATCCATAATAAGATAAAATTGCTGGCAATTAGCGGCAAGTGCTGAGGTATTGGATTTGAGAATAGAAAATACTGTAGGAGAAAAATAAAATAGAAGTTTATTATCTCTTAGCCATTTACTTTTTAAGTGTCTTGTTTTAGGTTTTAATCAGATTTCACAAGACTTTTTATACAAATGCATTATTATGGAATTCAAGTTTGCAGCTTGAAAATGATCAGACTTTTCGTCCTCTAAAAGCGATTGCAATTAACATACTACTAGAATTGATAGTGATGATGACTTTTTTTGATTAAAAAAAAAAGTAGGTATGATATAATGTTGGTAACAAAACCTATTCCGCCATCTTCCCTAACTGTATGATTTGTTTGGCTGATAGACTAAATGATTTTCTGCCGATCCAGCAGTCGCCTATCTCATTAAATGACCGCATCACCTTAAAACATCCTTCGAAGAGTTACATGTCGTCAGATGTCTTATTTGGAAATTGACGTGCGATCTACAGTGTAAATAACATTTTTATTGTTGTGATTACGATGAAAGTAACCTATAGATGAATAACAGGCAATGGTCAAAATTGACCTCCTCCACTTCCCTGCGCAATCACAAGACTCTGCTGCAAAAATCAATACACTTCTGGTTATTTACTTTTGATGGTCCATGTGACTGCTGAAAAAAAAAATGCAAATAAAAAAAGCTTTGGTTGCTCCCATAATCATGTACAGAAAAGAGAATGAGGAAAACGTCCTTCAAAAAAATTCAAACTGGTCAGGAAAAAAAAACATTTAGCTTCTGTTTTAAATAACAACGAACTTGTGAACAAACTTTTCTTTCACGGAAGTGCGCAGTGGAGGACAAATCAGAATCGGCAATACAGATTACATGCTATAATAATTATCATTTTTATATAGCGCTCACATATTCCGCATATTACAGTTTGCACACACTATCATCACTGTCCCCGTTGGGGCTCACAATCTAATTTCCCTATCAGTATGTCTATGGAAGGTGGGAGGAAACCGGAGAACACGGAGGAAACCTACGCAAACACGGGGAGAACATACAAACTCCTTGCAGATGTTGTCCTTGGTGGGACTTGAACCCAGGACCCCAGCGCTGCAAGGCTGAAGTGCTAACCACTCAGCCACCGTGATGCTATGCGGCATTGACGCGTTTCCAGTGACTGCATACCTTTGATCATGTAATCTGTACCGCTGATTACTTCCATTGGAAAAGTTTGTTCACAAGTTCGTTGAGCTGGATCTTCTACTGTTTGTCACCGTACCACACTATGACGCAGCGTGTTTCGTGCTCCGAACACTTAACGGTGTCTGTAATCGTGAGCTGGATCTATATTTCTTTTTTTTATATATCCCATTTACTACATTGATTTGCATTGGACGGAGCTGAAGTCCCAGGCATTGCCAGAAATACTGAGCTGGAGCTGCTATATAATGACAAGAGCTCAGTGGAACGCTGCGTCCCCATCAGCAGAGGTGCTGGACCTCTGTAGAACTGATATTAGTGATTTATCCTCAGGTTAGGCTGTCTATTTTGTTCACCCGGATATCCCCTTTAACAAATATATGTTAAAGGAAATCTGTCACAAGGTATTTTTTTTTCTCCTAATCTGAGAACAATATAATTTAGAGACAGAGGCCCTGATTCCAGAAATGTCACTTACTCAGCTGCTTTCTGTAGTTTTGATAGCATTGCTGTTCATCAGCAGGAGATTGTCACTAGTAAAACTGCTGTCAGATCTCGTCATCTTTATTCATGAGCTCTCTATAACCCTGCCCCCATAACTAATTGGAAGCTTTCTGCCTATGCACAGTGTACACAGTGATATGGGCAGGGTTGTCACAGCTCAACATTCAGAGAACTGGTAGATGTACTGCAAAGAAAAGTGATTTTATCAAAACTGCAGCAAGCAGGTCAGTAAGTGACACATCGCTGGAATCCGGGTCTCTGCACCTATGTCATTATGCTCTAAGATGTTATAATAAAATTCTGGTGACTTACTCCCTTCAAGTATTTGCTAGCATATAGTTTCCCTTTTGCAGTATAGTAATATTTCTCTATACAAGTGCTTCTCACTAAATTAGAATATCATCAAAACACTTACCACATCTATACTTGTGTATAAGCTGACCTGAGTATAAGTCGAGGCACATAATTTTGCCACAGAAAACTGGGAAAATGTATTGACTCAATTATAAGCCGGATATGCATTGTCCCCTGATCCCTATCCTGGTATGCCTGACTCCTCATCCTTATCCTGGTATACATGGCTCCCCATCCCTATCCTGGTATGCATGGCCCCCTCATCCCTATCCTGGTATGCCTGACTCCTCATCCCTATCCTGGTGTGCCTGATTTCTCATCCCTATTCTGGTATGCCTGATTTCTCATCCCTATTCTGGTATGCCTGATTTCTCATCTCTATCCTGGTATGCCTGATTCCTCATCCCTATCCTTGTATGCATGGGCCCCTCATCCCTATCCTTGTATGCATGGGCCCCTCATCCCTATCCTGGTATGCATGGCTCCTCATCCCTATCCTGTTATGCTTGGCTCCTCATCCCTATCCTGTTATGCATGGCTCCTCATCCCTATCCTGTTATGCATGGCTCCTCATCCCTATCCTGGTATGCATGGGCCCCTAATCCCTATCCTGGTATGCATCGGCCCCTAATCCCTATCCTGGTATGCATGGTTCCTCATCCCTATCCTGTTATGCATGGCTCCTCATCCCTATCCTGGTATGCATGGGCCCCTAATCCCTATCCTGTTATGCATGGCTCCTCATCCCTATCCTGTTATGCATGGCTCCTCATCCCTATCCTGGTATGCATGGGCCCCTAATCCCTATCCTGGTATGCATGGGCCCCTAATCCCTATCCTGTTATGCATGGCTCCTCATCCCTATCCTGTTATGCATGGCTCCTCATCCCTATCCTGGTATGCATGGGCCCCTAATCCCTATCCTGGTATGCATGGGCCCCTAATCCCTATCCTGGTATGCATGGGCTCCTCATCCCTATCCTGTTATGCATGGCTCCTCATGCCCCTCATCCCTATCCTGGTATGTATGGGCCCCTAATCCCAATCCTGGTATGCATGGGCTCCTCATCCCTATCCTGGTATGCATGGCTCCTCATCCCTATCCTGGTATGCATGGCTCCTCATCCCAATCCTGGTATACATGGCTCCTCATCCCTATCCTGGTATGCATGGCTCCTCATCCCCATCATTGTCTGTATGGCTCCTTATCCCCATCCTTGTATGCATGACTCCTCATCCCCATCCTTGTATGCATGGCTCCTCATCCCCATCCTTGTATGCATGGCTCCTCATCCCTATCCTTGTATGCATGGCTCCTCATCTCCATCCTTGTATGCATGGCTCCTCATCTCCATCCTTGTATGCATGGCTCCTCATCTCCATCCTTGTATGCATGGCTCCTCATCCCCATCCTTGTATGCATGGCTCTTTATCCCCATCCTTGTCTGCATGGCTCCTCATCCCCATCCTTGTATGCATGGCTCTTCATTCCCATCCTTGTCTGCATGACTCCTCATCCCCATCCTTGTATGCATGGCTCTTCATCCCCATCCTTGTATGCATGGCTCCTCATCCCCATCCTTGTATGCATGGCTGCTCATCCCCATCCTTGTATGCATGGCTCCTCATCCCTATCCTTGTATGCACGGCTCTTCATCCCCATCCTTGTATGCATGGCTCCTCATCCCGATCCTTGTATGCATGGCTCTTCATCCCCATCCTTGTATGCATGGCTCTAAATCCCCATCCGTGTATGCATGGCTCTTCATCCCCATCCTTGTATGCATGGCTCTTCATTCCCATCCTTGTATGCATGGCTCCTCATCCCCATCCTTGTATGCATGGCTGCTAATCCCCATCCTTGTATGCATGGCTCCTCATCCCTATCCTTGTATGCACGGCTCTTCATCCCCATCCTTGTATGCATGGCTCCTCATCCCGATCCTTGTATGCATGGCTCTTCATCCCCATCCTTGTATGCATGGCTCTAAATCCCCATCCGTGTATGCATGGCTCTTCATCCCCATCCTTGTATGCATGGCTCTTCATTCCCATCCTTGTATGCATGGCTCCTCATCCCCATCCTTGTATGCATGGCTCCTTATCACTATCCTGATATGCATGGTTCCTCATTAGTGATGAGCGAATATACTCGTTACTCGAGATTTCGCGAGCATGCTCGGGTGTCCTCCGAGTATTTGCAAGTGCTCGGAGATTTAGTTTTCATCGCCGCAGCTGAATGATTTACATCTGTTAGCCAGCATAAGTACATGTGGGGGTTGCCTGGTTGCTAGGGAATTCTCACAGGTAATCAAGCTGGCTAACAGATGTAAATCATTCAGCTGTTGCAAGGAAAACTAAATCTCCGAGCACTTGCAAATACTCGGATGGCACCCGAGGGGGTCGTTTTCAGCACAAAAAAAGTGCTGAAAAACTCTGCTTATACTCGAGTATATATGGTAATTTATTTCAGTTCTTCAATACAAAAACTCATATATTATATAGTCATTACAAGCAGAGTGATCTGTTTCACGTGTTTTTCTGTTTGTCAAAAGTCATTATCTCAGTAAATACTTTATAACACCAGCTTGAAAAATGATTTTAAAATCCAATTTGTTGGCCTACTGAAATATATATGTTCAGTAAATGCACTCAATACTTGGTCGGGCTTCTTTTGCCTCAGTTACTGCATCAATGTGGCGTGGAATGGAGGCGATCAGCCTGTGGCAGTGCTGAGGTGTTATGGAAGCCCAGGTTGCTTTAGTAGCAGCCTTCAGCTCGTCTGCATTGTTGGGTCTGGTGTCTCATCTTCCTCTTGACAATATCCCATAGATTCTCTATGGGGTTAAGGTCGGACGAGTTTGCTGGCCAATCAAGCACAGTGATACTGTTGTTTTTAAACCAGGTATTGGTACTTTTGGCAGTGTGGACAGGCGCCAAGTCATGCTATGGAATTAAATTTCCATCTCCAATAAGCTTGTCGGCAGAAGGAAACATGAAGTGCTCTAAAATTTCTTAGTAGACGGCTGCTCTGACTTTGGTCTTGATAAAACACAGTGGACGTACACCAGCAAATAACATGGCTCCCCAAACCATCACTGATTGTGGAAACTTCACACTAGACCTCGAGCAGCTTGGATTGTGGCCTCTGTACTCTTCCTCCAGACTCTGGGACCTTGATTTCCAAATGAAAAGCAAAATTTACTTTCATCTGAAAATACCACCTTGGACCACTGATCAACAGTCCAGTTCTTTTTCTCTTTGGCCCAGGTAAGATGCTTCTGGCTTTGTTTATTGGTCTTGAGTGGCTTGACACAAGGAATGCGACACTTGTAGCCCATGTCCTGGATACGTCTGTGTGTGGTGGCTCTTGAAGCAATGACTCCAGCAGCAGTCGACTCCTTATGAATCTCCCAAAAATATTTGAATGGCCTTTTTTTAACAATCCTTTCAAGGCTGCGGTATTCCAGTTGCTTGTGCACCTTTTTCTACCACACTTTTTCCTTCCACTCAAGTTTCCATTAATTTACTTAGATACAGCACTCTGTGAACCGCCAGATTCTATAGCAATGACCTTTTGCCGCTGACCCTCCTTGTGGAGTGTGTCAATGACTGCCTTCTGGACATCTGTCAAGTCAGCAGTCTTCCCCATGATTGTGGAACCTACTGAAACAGACTAAGGGACCTTTTTACTGTAAATGCTTTGGAAGCCTTTGCAGGTGTTTTTTGGTAATTATTCTAATTTACTGAGATAATGACTTTTGGGTTTTCACTGGCTGTAAGCTATAATCAACATTAACAGAAATAAACACTTGAAATCACTCTGTAATGATTCTATATAATGAGTTTCACGTTTTGTACTGAAGAATAGATTATAGATAATATTGTACTAATAGAATATTAAAAAATTAATTTATTTAGTGAGAAGCACTTGTATTATAGAACTTCCTTACAATCACAAGGTTTTTTTTACTTGTGATATTCTCCAGGAGTAAAGATGTAAACCGCAAATATATCTCATTTGTAGCTGTATCTAAGCCATTGTTTTCAGATATTCTCTCTGTTACCTATCAGGCTCTGTCCTCGTCGTGTACGCCATTATCTTATGCAGAACATCAGTTTATCTAAGTAAGCATCCTTCCATGGCAGCATTATGTATTCCACCTACATTAACGATTTGCTGTTGCCAGTCACATTTCACACTTTGTTAATTCCTGGGAGAATATACCATAAATTATCGCCTTCTCATCCACATCATATGCAGTTACATGTGGAGGCGTCTTTCCAGAAAGCCATCCTCACCGGTCAGAGAACTGTCACCGTTCTAAATATCTGCACCTTACAGGTCGTCTTCAGAAGGTTCCAGCATTTTCGGACTTTCTTATTCTCGATTGAAGCAGACCTTTTAAAATGAGATTCGTTTACATAGAAACATTATTATGTCGCTGGCTGGAATCGGTTTACTTCAATTAAGACGTAATAGCTGCATGTCAGTGCGGAATAGCAATGATTAATTTGTCACAGTTAATAATTACAAACTGGTTGCTAAGATGCAAATTCGACTCCATCCAATTTATGCTTTAAGGGTTTTGCTGGGTAGTCTTTAAGGTCTGCATTTCACACTAAATGTTTTTACTTTTGCTTTCTGGCTTCTGTACGATCTGGGCATCCAGTCTACAGTTGGTTCTGAGACATTGACTTCCTCTTTTATACATCTACACATGAAAAACGTCCATGATCTCACAAGCCTGCTTATGTGTTTGAACCATACCTGTTAGCCAAGGCTTAGATTTTTATTGGGATTGGCTGTTTCCAGCAAATGAGGCAAAAGTTAGGTAATGCTTTTAAAATAGCAAGTGTTGCATTCAATTTGAACCCCCGAACGGTCCAGTGTAGTCTCCCCGCTCCCCCCAATGCTCCACCGCTGGTCCTTCTTGACATCCCATTTACAACATGTGAATGCTTCAGCCAATCAATAGCCCCAGTGGAGGGGTACTGAGACTGTACAACCCGCTGATGTCAGTGACATCTAACATCAGAAGAGATTCTGGAGAGTTGGAGTCTTCAACAGGAAAAAAAAAGATTGTTATTTTAAAGCGAATCTGTCATCAGGATCAAACCCGTCTAAGCCATTTATAAGGACACTCAGGAAGCTAAATAAAATAATACCTTACTATCTGTAGTCGGATGTCTTATTCCAGAGATATCCACGTTTTTCCTGTATATAAATGAGCTGTTCCATTCTATGGGCCGGACACTGATCTGCATGAGAATCTCCCTCCAAAAATTAATTTTAATAAAAGGCGGAGTTACCAGTGTGAGACAAGTAACCAACACAGAACAGTAGAACTGATCTTTGTCTTCTTGCAAACACATTTTTGCAGCTCTTGAGCTCTGCTGAATTATAACAATATTGCAACCCTGTCTGCCTGTGAGATGGAAGCTGAAGTTGAGAGGAACATGCGGTTGTCAGGTATAATCACACACAGCTCTGCAGTGAGATCAGGAGTGTAGCCATTACACTGGTAATACCCTTTTATTTACAGTAATCTCTGGAGACAGATTCTCATGCAGATCAGTGTCCGGCCCATCATCCTGAACAGCTCATTTACATGTAAGAAAAATGTGGATTTCTCTGGAATAACACATCAGATCGCAGATATCAAGGCATTATTTACTTTTTTTTTTTGGACTATAAGACGCACTTTCCCCCCCCAAAAAATTGAGGAAAATGGGGGATGCGTCTTATAGTTTGAACGCAGTCTTACCGGTTGGTTGCTGCATTGATGTGGTGTGGTGACGGCAGAGGTGTAGTGATGCGGTGGGCAGAACGGTGTGCAACCAAGCAGGGCCCCTTCCTCAGGTGAGGTGATTCCGCGGCCTGGTGTCCACAGAGAGCAGAGCCGGGTGAATCACGGGTTTATCGGTGGCGGCGGCCATCTTCCTGAGGCCACGCGTGTGCAGATTGAGTTCTCTGCTTCCCAGGGCTTCAGGAAAATGGCCGCAGATGGAGATCGCGGCACCATTTTCCTGAAGCCAAGTTCGTAGATAGAGATCTTGGCTTCAGGAAAATGGCTGCTGCGATCTCCATCTGCGCACTTGCTGCCTCCCGCGGCCATTTTCCTGAAGCCCCAGGAAGCAGAGTACTCAATCTGCACACGAGCGGCCTTAGGAAGATGTCCGTCGCCACCGAGAATCCCGTGATTAACCCGGCTCTGCTGCTCGCGTTGGATACCGGGCTGCGGCGTCACCCTACCTGAGGAAGGGACCCTGCTCAGGTGAACGCCGTACCACCCACCGCGCCTCAGCATCACCGCACCTCTGCCGCTACCACACCAATGCCGCAACCCCCCGAAGACACCAGGCAGCAGCGTCACCAACCTTAGCAAGAAGGGACCCTGGTAAGGTGCACTCCCCACAGCCCACACCGAACATCTTCACAGCTCACATCGGACCTATCCTAAAAAGGGACCATGCCTCCTGTGACCCTGTTGTACCACCGCCAGCCCTCAGGTAAGCTACCTTAAATTTGGACAATAAGACAGACCCTCATCTTATAAAAATCTTTTTTTTCTGCTATATTCACCCCAAAATTTTTGGTGCGTCTTATGGTCTTGTGCGTCTTATAGTCTGAAAAATACTGTAATTCAGCTTCCTATGATCTATATGCCCATGTAGACTGCTTCGGTGGGACGATCCTACTGACAAATTCCCTGTAAGGCACTTCAGGTCAAAGTACCAGAATTGCGAAAGTGCGATTGAAATGTAGAATAATTTCAATTGAAACTGTAACAGATGGGTTAAAAGTCAATGCACACATCTGACAAGTGAATAGAGTAATATCGATTTCCATTAAATGCAGTATCACAAGTCTCATGTTTTTAAACAGTATCTAGCATATTTTTTTCTTTCTTGAAATCATCTTCCTTTATCCATTACAGAGCTATAAGTCCCTTGACCTTTTTCAGCCAGCTAAATAGTTAAAGGGGTTGCCATCAAGACAACTCCTGTCCATATTAACTATTAGCCAGAGTGAAAAAGCCTGGTGGTCTCTGTGTATCCTTGTACTTCATGAGCAGCCATTTCATTGAATGTATACATTTATTACTTGGCCTAGCAGAGCTTCTGTTGTGTTTCCAGATAGAAGTTGAATTCATCACAACTTTTACACCAGTATTATTTCATGAAAGTTTTGAAAAGTCGTAAAAAATTTTCACAACTTGAAGCAGCAGTCAAATTTTTGATGTTTCCTCTCACTTTCGCCAAGCTCAAACAAAGTGGACGGAGCTTGGACAGTGCGGGATGGCGTTGCAACCATCGCTTGTCACAAATCTTACCAACGCAGAGACTGGAGTATGATTTGTGGTGAGGTGCACACTTAGGCACGTGTCACTTGTCAGACACCCATGATTCATTAAGAGGCGTTTGTCTCTTAGTGAAGCCGGAGCACCAAACTCCAGCAAGCCCCCTTATCAAGACTGGTGGGAACAACACTGGTCTTGATGAATCAGGGCCTTCATGTTGAGCTGACTAGGAAATTCAAATATGTGACTTCAGTGAGCTTCTTCACAGTGGTACCTATGGTAGCATTTATCAGAAATACTCAAACTCCTATAAATCTATATTATAAAGTTCACAGTTTTTGAACCTACAGACATAGTGACATCTGCTGTGCTAAACTAATATTTTACGCAGCTCTAAGATATTTATGCCATGCAGCCTTTCTATTACTGCGTGTATGAAAAGTGCATCACGTTGTTCGTTTAGTGCTTACTACGTCTGTATTTGGATTACAGCCAGAGAATATGGTTACTTACTATTATAGATCCCTGATCTTTTCAGCTATGCTCTTTACAATCTTTAGACTACTTGGTTTATTCAAGGCAACACTGACATTGCTGCGTTGTCGTCATGTTGATTGTCGAAGCTTTCAAACACACATTTTCCCCACAAACAAGGCATGAAAAGCCAAGGCCATAGGGTGAAAAGATTCTCAAATGAACTAAAATATTTCTATGTAAGCATTACCTTAAAAAGCAATCTGATCAGAAACTCTTTATAAGGATGTTACTGTATGATTAAAAGAAGTTTAGAAGAAAGACTGCATTGAACGTCTGTAGACTGCAGTGGCGTAGCATGGAGAGGTACAGGGGTGCAACATTTCAAAAGACAAAAATTATGTATTGGAGCCATCACTAGCACCGAAGATCCAGGGCAGGGCAAATGCCTGAGTCCTCCAAGTGAACCCCAGTTTTAAATGTATTGGCTTTGATGAGGCCAATATGATTTGGATTCTGTAGTAGAGCCGTAGACTCTGCCCCGCCACTCACCGTCCAGTAACTCACCCTTTTGAAGTAGGCCTTTGGCCTACAACAGGGGTGGGGGACCTCAGGCCCCAGGGCCATTTACGGCCCTCAATTATCTTTTATCAGGCCCCCCGAGCAGATTCTCAGGGACCGAATTCTTGGGCAGGGAGATGTATTTTGATTACAACCAGCTCATTAATTTCTTCTTGCTCGGTTAGAACACACATGCAGTTTTTACTTCTGAACACTGAAGGGCATGCAATGAAAGATTACGTCCCGAAACCAGTGCCAGAGTAGGATGTACTTTGTGGGCGCAGTTTGTATGGCACCCGAAAGATGGTATAAATATCCAAATGGCCCTTGGCAGAAAAAAGATTCCCCACCCCTGGCCTACTAGATGTCAAGTGTCACAGTCTAGCGCCCACTGGTGACCTGGTAGGTATTCACTTTTTTTTTTCTTTTGTGCATCTGTATGTGGAAGGGGTAGCATAGTGGAGGTATAATTATTACTGTTTGAAGGGAGCACTCAGGGGCATTGTTACATTAAGGGGACATTAATACTTTCTAATGGGAGCAGTCTGGCATTGTTTGTATAAATGAGTGCTCAGACTATCATCTGTTTTATAACGTGGCACTCAGAGGGCATTATGTGGTTTTAGGTGAACACAAAGAGGGGCATTGTTACTGGGTTAGGGGGTGTAGTACCTGCATTGCCCCTGGCACTGGCAACCCCAGCTACATCACTATTAAATTACTTATTTGTGGGGATTATACTGTCTTTCAGAATAATGCAAATAGAGTATGCAGAACGATCTATATAAGCAACAGAGGTAGGCGGGCACCGCACAAAATATAACGGCGATCAGCCACGTGCATATGGACAATGTACAAGAAAAAACACCAGAAAAAGATATGCACAAACTGGGATCAACCATATATACTAAATTTTATTTTAACAAGTCTTTACAACAAAAGGCAATAAGCAAAACACACAATTAAAAGCATTTAAAACCAGAACAGACCAACCCTCCTCCTCCAGGATTAAGGTAATGTAAATAAGTATACAGATGTTACATAGGGCATGAGATAAAAAAAAAACAGATACATATAATCCAAAATTTGGTCACATAAGAGATCAACAATGCCCCATAAGAGAGTCCATCCAGACCCCTACTTATAGCAATTATTTAGATAAACTCTCTAGCCCCTAATAAAGCAGCAGTAATGCGAAAACAAAGCACCAAATATACACCCAACCAATATGGTGCTGCACCCTATACCCGCACACCTGCTACACACCCAAACCTGGACAGCCAATCTCATACATCACCTAGTCTGGAAAAGATCCAGATCAATGCAGGAATAGTCCCTAGGTGGCCAAGGTACTGGACAAACAAGGAAAGGGTAATCAGAAACCCCGGTACGCGGAATAAATGTGTCCCTAAGAAGGGCTGAATGTAGCGAGGGGGTAGCTGACAGGGAGAGAAAGTCCAGGAGGAGGATGACGGCCCCACGCGTTCCGACGCTACTAAGGCGTCTTCGTCAGGGGAAGGTGGTAAAGAATATGTCCCACATACGCCTTTTAAATGTACAACATTGTAAAAGATAGGTTTCACCTGTGAGGCTGCGGCGGCGTGTATCCTCAAATGCCGGCGTGTAAAGGGCGAACACTTCCGGTCATGCGTACATAGTCCCAGCGTTTTAGCATTGCTAAGCGGTCCGAAGAACTACGCAGGCGCTACAGTCTCCAAGGAGACACTCAACAACAGGGAGGGATAGATGCGCAGGCGCCGAAATAGTAGAACACAAAGGCAACTCAGACACGCGCACTGCCCGTTCCGCTTTCCATTCCTTAATAAGAATAAATCACAATTAAGTGAGACCCCGTACGGGTCTTGTACAGATCTGGGAACAAGCCAGATATTAGGCGGCGCAGACTATCTAAGTGCTATCCAATGAGGTACACATTGGTTTAAATACTTAGCCAATTACCTCCCCATACACATAGTACTGTTGGACAGATGGACATGACAGAGTCCACGATGTAAGATATAGTTGCCAGCGCAGGCATATTTAAATACCAAGGAGATAATAACCACACAGTGTGCACACTGTATCAGTCGGTCAAGTGCCAAAATCTGGACAAAGCCATGTCCAAACACCGGCACATAACCTCCTGAACATTAAAGTGACGCTACGCGCCATTCCTGAGGGATACACTATTATGAAATATCAGTCATGTAGCACCCCACATACACATGGAGACTG